>NC_090816.1:27150602-27464102 GCF_000390325.3 Nicotiana tomentosiformis
TGTTAAATGATAATCAAGTTTCGATTCCTTTAGTTACCAGTTTAATGTGGTCTTGAATCTTTATTATTTCTTCCGAGAAATTGGCACAAAGTAAAAAATTCTGGTCCTTTGATGCCAAAATGTCATTAGAAATCAAGCTATCCAGGGCCTTGTTCTGTATGCCAATTTCAGATGGTTTTACTTGGTATGCTAGTCATGGACTTATTTATTATCTTCATCTCTAATCTTGTTCAATGAAGAAAAGGCATAATCAAGATTAGAATGTTGGTCCAAACGAGTCTCCATTATCTTGAGGCTTATTTCCCAGGCATCATCAAATGATTGGAGGTTTCCTAGCAATCTAACACACAGGAAAAGAAATTTCTAATGTAATCCAACTGAAACAGTCTCCTTGTGTGTGTGTTTGGGGGGGGGGGGGGGGAACGGGATCCAATTAAACGTAAATGTCAGCATTGTAAATCACCGCAGGCAGTGTATACAGTATATATAGATGCTCTGATGAGTATTTCTCTCTCAATCTGGTTCAAATACCTGTTTAATATATCCCCACAAAGTGCAGTCGGAGTAGGGCTTGGAAATAACAACCACCCAGTGGAATCCCACAAGTGCGGAGAGTAGGTCTAACAAAAATGAATCTTCCTTTGTAAAATGTCTAATATCTTTACTATGTATACATGAAGCTAACAGCAATTGCCCAAGTAGCCACTTAATGGATCCAGTATAATTCTACTACAGATAACAGAGGTTATCAGCCTCAAAATATGTCTTCTCTCCTAGGTGACACTTGACTACTTTTCACAACTATTTTGATGACTCAACATGGTTAAAAAGGGGAAACCTGCGGGGACGAATGAATTCTGTAAATGTAATTATAGCTAAAGAGGCTGAGATCAATGTAAATTATGAAAACCGAAGATAAGTGGTTCAAGGAAACAGTCAATAGGAATTGTGAAGTTGCGGATGATTGCAGCTTATTGCTGGTTGTATCTTTTCTTCTTTCTTGAGTAATGAAGGTTTTATACCATCAGTAATGGGTCCATTCTGTACCTCCCCTTAAAACCATGTTGCTTTTTAATTAAGGGGGTGGGAGTGGGGTGGGGTGGGTTTTGGGGGGGGGGGGGGGGCTACCAAGACTCCTTTCTTCTCGAGAATCCATCCATCCATTAACAACTATCTCTTGACCACAAGTTCAAGTTCAGCCTCAATGATTTTTTCATAATGCAGCTATATAGACGGAGTCTATGCTTGGACGCATCCCATGTCCTTGTTCATCATGCTTCTAAGTTTAAAAATATAAATGGTTGGATAATAAAGAATTTTGTCAGAGTATAGTATATCTGAAAGAACTGAAGCTTTCTATTCATCGTCTTTAGACATGAAAATGCAGTTCCATCTACTCGTTGGGTTGCAAAAGTTCCAATTATCACTTGGTCTGTCTCTGCAGAAGCTATAACGTCTATGTTTGTTCAATGTAAATTTCTCACACGAGCTATGTCATGATCATCCAGGATGAGAAATGTTGAAGCTGCAGTTGAAGTAGGACTCAACGGCCTTCAATTCAAGAATGCAGATTTGTTGCGCAAGGACTTGTCTCTCCTTGGTGTCAATATTTCAACAAATGATAATCCAGATTTGGCTGAATGTCCATCATAAGATTATATGTTTGTTAACTTGAGAAAGATGTCCCTTTTTCTTGAAGGATGTAGATGATTTTTATTGACCTTTTGTCTTCAGGAGTTAGAATTCTCAAAGCAACAGATTTTAGCGCTATGTTATTACAGTGTATAAATGAAAAACCACTCATTCTTTTCTCTATATGGAGTGAAAGGAGAGCATTATTCTGTAACCATAAGCCACAGATGTTTTCTGTCAAAAACTTACACACACCCATTTACACCAACCTAATGAACATATGACGTGTATTTTTGCAGTTTACATACACTATCGCTTAACAATAGTTAAATAACACATGTTCTCATCCTAATTTATTGCTTAGCCCTGTCAAATTTAATGTAGTTTAGTATGTGCATAATGATGTATTCATGTAACCAAGAAAGAACCCTTCTCAACCAAATGTTTTTTCAGAAACTCTCTTACAACTTGTGAAATCAAACTGACTTGTCTATATAATTAAAAAGTGTACATCGTTAGATAACATGCAACATATGTCAAATAATTCTAAGCTTATGTTTCAAACTAAATATATTAAGACAATTAACCATTAAGTTTAGACAACTAAATAAGTACATCTCAATAGCTTTTCTTTTCAATCCTCTCAATAGCTTTTTAAATGACATATTATGCACTAAATAATAGGAGTGATATTTAACATAAAAATGAAATTATAAGCATATTATACATTAAAAGTTTGTTTTTACTAGTTAAAATTTTATTTTCACTCAAGGGGTGTAGTTTAGTAGTCAATAAAGTGAGTGAAAACTTTAAAATTCATGATTCAAATTCCAATAGAGACAAATAAACTAGGTGATTTTATCCTATTGTTGGGATTACTCGGTACCTCTGCTAGCAGAAACAGTAGATTTCTGATAGCATATAGCTAATGAGTATTGAATTTAAGTGATTATTTCACAGACCTCCCCTTGGGTTTGACTTCATAACACTAACTTCCCTTATGATTTATGATATTACACTAACCTCCCTAGTTTTCTGTTTTTTTGTAACAATTCTTTAAACCTATTTATTGTTAGTTTAAAAAATATGTGATATGACTAATTTGAATAATGTTTCCTTTAAGTTACAATCTAAATAGCAACTTTATGAAACTTCAAGTTTTGAGTCCTCAAAACATTCTGAAGATGTCAGAATTCATCTTTACACAACTTAATTTTTTATTTATTTAATATTTATTAACTATTGCTAGTCCACATTTTACTTCTCCCGAGTATAACACAAAAAGGACAAATAATAAGAGCTAATCGTATTTTCAGACAACGAAAAGGGAGTAATTTGTAACATTGGCAAACTCCATTGGGAAAAATTGTCAATTTTGTATACTATTTAAAATTACTCAATTTTGTCCTCTCTGTTATAAAATAAAAACTGTAAAGTAAAGACAAGTATAGAGAGAAACTGATATATTATTCAAACTTCAAACTTATGTACATAATGAACTGAAAACTCCTCTATTTATAGAAGAAAGGAAGCTGCTGCGTAAGCTGCTGCTGCAAGCTGCTGTGTAAGCTGCTACTGCAAGCTGCTACTGTACCAGATATAGATAATCTTCTATCGGGGGTTATGTTTATCCATAATGGAGTACCAAAATGATAAGCTTCTTCAGGAGGCTTATTTCCAATAGAATACTAAATAGATAAACGTATTTACGGCGGAGTCTCATATGGATAAACTTCTTCAGGAAGCTTATTTACAACGGAGTAAATGAACATCCATAATATAATATATTTATAACTCCCCCCCTCCCCCTGGATGTTCATTAAAAGATAATGTGCCTCATTAAAACCTTACTAGGAAAAATCCCGTGAAAAAAAATCCTAGTGAAGGAAAAAGAGTACACATATTTAGTAATACGTATTGCTAGCTGCCTCATTAAAAACCTTATAAGGAAAACCCAGTGGGAAAAACCTTAGTAAGAAAAAAAATATATCGCGTATTTTACTCCCCCTCATGAAAACCTTATTTCAAATATTTGAGTCTCCGCATTCCAATCTTGTATACCATCTTCTCAAAAGTTGAAGTTGGCAAAGATTTAGTGAATAAATCTGTCGGATTGTCACTTGAACAGATTTGTTGCACATCAATGTCACCATTTTTTTGAAGATCGTGTGTGTAGAATAATTTTGGTGAAATGTGCTTCGTTCTATCTCCTTTTATAAATCATCCCTTCAATTGGGCTATGCATGCAGGATTGTCTTCATATAAAATTGTGGATCTTTTATCACATTCCAAACCATATTTTTCTTGAATAAAATGAATCATTGATATCAACCATATGCATTTCCTACTTTTTTCATGAATAGCTATTATCTCAGCATGATTTGAAGAAGTAGCAACAATAGATTGCTTTGTGGAGCGCCATGATATGAGAGTACCTCTACATGTAAATACGTATCTGGTTTGAGATCGAGCTTTATGGGGATCAGATAAATAACCTGCATCTGCATAACCAATAAGATTTGCACTACCTTTGTTAGCATAAAACAAACCCATATCAAGAATTCCCTTTAAATATCGCAAAATATGCTTAATCTCATTCCAATGTCTCTTTATAGGAGAAGAGCTATATCTTGCTAGTAAATTAACAGAAAATGCTATGTCAGGTCTTGTAGCATTAGCAAGATACATAAGTGCACCAATTGTACTGAGATATGGTGTTTCAGGACCAATGAGTTCCTCTTCCTCTTCTGGAGGTCGGAGCGGGTACTCATTGGTGCGCTTCGTCCATGTAAAGGCGTTTTAAGACCCTTTCTGTATAGGCAGATTGATGGATAAAGATCTCGTCTTCATAATCGACTCCAGGTCGTTGTGAGAATCCTTGTGCGATAAGGCGAGCCTTATACCTTTCAACTTCATTTTTGTCATTCCTTTTTCGCACAAAAATCTATTTATGACCAACTGGTTTTATACCAGCAGGTGTTTGGACTACTGGTCCAAAGACCTCTCTTTTAGCAAGTGCGTTTAATTCTGATTGAATTGCCCCTTGCCATTTTGTCCAATCGGATCTTTGTCGACATTTTTCGACAGATCGGGGTTCAAAATCCTCACTATCTTGCATAATGTTAAGTGCAACATTATAAGAAAAAATATTATTCACCACTATTTCAGATCGATTTAAATTAATCTCATCACCAGTAGAACTTATTAAAAGTTCCCTGCTCACTTGAGTCTCGGGTTCAGTGATTTCTTCAGGAATCTCAAAACTAATCAGATCTTGGGTCTCTTCAGGAGATCCCTTCATAATATCGTTATCATTTGTCGATTTTCTTTTTCGAGGATTTCGATCCTTAGAACCCAAAGGCCTACCACGCTTCAGGCATGCTTTAGGTTCACTAGCTCTCAAGCTAGTAGATGGTCCTGCTGGGACATCAATTCGGATAGGCACATTCTCTGCAAGGATATGTGACTTAGTTATCCTATTCAAATCAGTAAATGCGTTTGTCATTTGATTTGCTATATTTTGTAAATGGATGATCTTCTGGACCTCCTGATTACATATAGGGGTATGTGGATCAAAATGAGATAGCGATAAAACTTTCCACACAATTTCTTTTTTGATTTCCTTTATCTCTCCCCCTAATTGTGAAAAATTTATTTCATCAAACCGACAATCTGCAAATCGAGCAGTAAATAAATCTCCCGTCAATGGTTCAAGATAGCGAATAATAGATGGTGATTCAAACCCGACATATATTCCTAACCTTCTCTGTGGGCCCATCTTACTGCGCTGTGGTGGTGCTACTGGCACATATACATCATATTCAAAAATTCGTAGATGGGCAATATCTGGTTCATGACCAAAAACTAATTGTGATGGAGAATATTTATTATAATGTGTCGGTCTGAGACGGATACGCGATGCTGCATGCAAGATAGCATGGTCCCTAACGGTAGTGGGCAATTTTGTTTTCATAAGTAGTGGTCTTGCTATCAATTGCAGGCGTTTAATAAATGACTCTGCAAGGCCATTTTGAGTATGAACATAAGCTACAAGATGTTCTACTTTTATCCCAACTGATAGACAGTAATCATCAAAAGCTTGAGATGAGAATTCTCCAGCATTATCAAGGCTAATAGCATTTATAGGATAACTGGGAATTGTGCCCTTAATCGAATTATTTGGGCTAATAGCTTTGCAAACGCCAGGTTGCGAGATGATAGTAGGCACACATGAGACCATCTTGAAGATGCATCTATTAGGACCATAAAATATCTAAACAACCCACTTGGTGGGTGAATAGGTTCACATATATCCCCATGTATACGTTCTAAAAAGGCAGGGGATTCAATGCCAACCTTCATTAGTGATGTTCTAGTGATCATTTTGCCTTTATAACAAGCATCACAAGAAAATTTATTATTTGTAAGAATCTTCAGGTTCTTTAATGGATGCCCACTCGAATTTTCAGTAATTCGTCTCATCATTATTGATCCAGGATGGCCCAAACGGCCATGCCAAAGCACAAAAATATTTGAATCAGTAAACTTCTGGTTTACGATGGAGTGTGCTTCAACTGTACTAATCTTTGAATAGTATAAGTCAGAAGATAAAGTTGATAACTTTTCTACAATGCAATTCTGGCCAGAAACATTCTTTGTAATACAAAGATATTCCATATTCATTTCATTAGTCGTCTCAACATGATACTTATTTCAGCGGATATCTATAAAACTCAACAATTTTCTTCGGGACTTGGAGGAGAATAATGCATTGTCTATTATAAGTTTTGCTCCCTTAGACAAAAATATAATGGTTCTTCCAGATCCTTCAATCAAACTTATATTACCAGAAATTGTTGAAATATTTACTTTTTCCTTATGCAAATAAGAAAAGTATTTCTGATCCTTGAATATGACATGAGTTGTTCCACTATCAATTACATAAATATCTTCATGATTGGTTTTTGATCCAAACATAATTTGAGGATTATCCATATTCTTCAAAATGACTTGTTTCTCCTTCTGGGAGTGCAAAGTAATCAGCTACATCCAAATGCATGAAGTCTAAATTATCTTCAGAAATAAAATTTGCTTCAAACTTATATTATTCAAATAAAGACTTATGTACATAATGAATTGAAAACTCCTCTATTTATAGAAGAAAGGAAGCTGCTACTGCAAGCTGCTGTGTAAGCTGCTACTGTACCAGATATAGATAATCTTCTATCGGGAGTTATGTTTATCTATAACGGAGTACCAAAATGATAAGCTTCTTCAGGAGGCTTATTTTCAATAGGGGTGTTCAAAACCGAACCGAAACCGAAAACCGAACCGAAACTGAAGTTTAATGGCTTATTGGTATCGGATTAACGGTTTAACGGACGGGGAACATACTGAATTTTTTTTATCAACGGCTTATCGATTTGGGGGCGGATTATTCAATTTTCTTAACGGATAATCCGTTAACCCGTTAAGAATATATATATATATATATATATATATATATATATATATATATATCAAAAACCCTTCCACTTCTTCCAATACTCTATCTCTAAGTTCTAACGCTTAATTCCTAAATAATCAGAACCCTTACGTACTATGCATCAGAAGATCCCGGGCTTGGCTTAACTTAGCTTATTCTCCCACCCTACAACGAGATTGTTTAAGCTGCTGTCTTTGGTTCACCTCTGCTTTTATTTTTTAAACTAATGCATGCTGTCTATGTTTAATAGAAGAACAACAGTGTTGTGCCACATCCTTTTTCACTCTACAACACATGACACACTACATCATTCTTATGTAGGCGTTAACAGACATGTATGTCCGGACTCAATGTGTAATTTACTATTCTGAATTTGTATGCTAGACGGTCAGCAAACAATTAATGCCCGCAATATTAATTGAATTAGGCCGATAAACCGCCCGATAAGAGCTAAACCGATACCAATCCGCCCGATATCTTATCGGGTGGCTAGCGGATTAATACATTTAAAAGCCGATAACCGTTAAGCCAAACTGTTAAGAATAATTAACCGCCCAATCCGCCCGATAAGCAGCCCTAATTTCCAATAGAGTACTAAATAAATAAACATATTTACGACGGAGTCTCATATGGATAAACTTCTTCGGGAAGCTTATTTACAACGGAGTAAATGAACATCCATAATATAATATATTTATACACTCTCTTAGTTTTTTGGTCTAATATTACCGTCTTGCTAGAAAATAGAGCAATTTTAAATAGTACAAGGACAAATTTGGACATTTCCCTAAGTTTAAGTACTAAAGTGACCCATAATGACTCCTACATATTTTTGGGAAGTTTTATATTGATTGGTTATTGTTATTGCACGAAATCCTAAAACATTGCCCTCAAAATCGACTGTAAAGAAATCCAAGAAAATTTGTGGGTTATACACCCTTTACGATTCTTCATCATTACCCACTATGAGTCTTACAGAATTCGCCATGGTAAGTAATTTCTCACCCCCGTGATTTATGAAAATTCTGTTCTTTTTAACATTTAATTGATTATTTGTAATAATCATTAGGTTAGGGTAAGTGTAAGAGTGAGATTTAATTAAATTGTAGAATTTTATTTACTTTGAATTTACAAGTTATTTACCCGTATTGAAAATTGGTGTTTGATATAGGGTTTATTGTTGGTTCAGGGGGAATGATTCATCTGTAAAAATATGTTTTGCTTAGTATTTTTTGGGTTAAGGCAGTAGTTAGTAGTTTCATTTTGAGTAAAATGGAAGAAAGTTGTTGTGTAAGAAGAAATTAGTAAAAATTATTTCAAGAGTAGCCCAATTTTACTGAAGTCTGAAACTTATGTTGACAGAAAGTTGTTGGAACTAGAGGCCCCCAGGGCTATTGTCTAGTGGTTAGGGGGGAAGAAGTGATGTGTGGATTGGTGCACGTCACAGGTTCGAATCGTGGTGCAGACAAAAACCTGGTATTTAAGTGGAGAAGTGTAAAGGCCTAGTCCATCATCCACTGAGTTTCGAACCGTGCACTAATGGCCCTCGGGATTCTCAGTTATCAAAAAAAAATAATTGTTGGAACTATAGATTGTGATTTAAGAATCTAACTGGAACTCACAGTGTTATTAGAAGTGATGAGGCTTGAAGAGAAAAGCGAGAAGTAAAGGCTTGCTTCTTTGAAGTGAAGTGCACAGTTCATGGAAGATTAAAAAGTACCAGACATATCTGAATTAGTACTATAATAAACAAATTTAAATTAAGATATCTAATTTCAACATCCAATATATGATAATGCTGATACTAATCCAACTCCTCAAAGTTGAGTTCAAAGAGTCGACAACAACTTGTTGGAATCACTTTGTGCGTCATTGTTAGAGACAGACACTTCTCTGAAGCGCATGACTTCGCCTATCAAACGGTTACCCCTCGCTTCACCTTGCTTTATCGCTTTAAGCTACAACGCCATAGCTTTAACGACACTGTTTACTCACCTGCTTTGTAGTTTTATTTTAATGGAAAATGGATATTATGTTAGGATGGTTTAATATAAGAAAATGAACGTTCAGATTTGGATGAAAGATTATTTATTTGAGAACATAATATGCCACATACTGCATTACTTGGAGATCATTCTCGACCTCATAATTTGATGATCTGATTGTATTGTTAACCATATCTTTTTGCATGAGAAATCTAGTTTCCGATGTACAATTTTTAATAGATTATGGGAACCCAAAAGAAATTGTTAGTGGTTAAATGAACTCATACACAGGTGTAATTCTGCACTCTGCTATATGTTTCTGGTTGACTTTGGTATGCACATGTTTATATTTTTTCTTGTTTGTTACCTAACAACCCTAACATAACCTTGTTTAGTAAAACAATTCAGGTGATAGCTAATTAAATTGTTTAGTCCATTAGGACCAACATTACAAAGACTTAACGCGTGCAATCAATATCTTCTGGTGATTTAGTTGTTGCCTTTGCCTTAATTATATGATATCTTCTGGTGATATATTACTTGATGGTTAACAATCTTTTAATTTAAACAATCAATCTACTATTTCTTTTCCTTGTGCCTTTTGGCAATCTTTGTACTTCCAATAGTAAGTGTTTTAGGTCGCGTGACAACATTTCCATCACCACAATGCAGGTCGAAGAGCTGGCCTTTCTTATCAAAGATAATCTTCCTTGCAAGCATCTTATCCTATCTATGGAAGAGACCCTAGTCAATTTCCTTCTTGATGATACCAGGTACTTTAGCAGGAAGAGTTAATCAAGTACAGAGGTTATGAAGATGCCGACTTCTTACTCTAACACCCAAAGCTTGTAATATCAACAAACAAGTGGAATTTTAGCTGATAAAAAAATATGTATATTCAATGACATCATCCAACAGCTAGAAATTACCATTTCTTGCATTATTGTGAAGAATATGAAGGGCAAAGATTAAGGTTAAAGGAGTGTAAGGGACAAGTCGGTAGTTTCTTTCTGAGTTTTTGTCTTTATCTTTCCTTTCGTATCATGCAATTGCACCTCTATTTCCCACGATTCATTTCTCTTACACTTGTCACAATATGTTATCCCGCTGTCCACAAGCCTTGGCAATGTTATAAGTTGTCATTTTCAATCTAGGCTTTGGCCTGTGTGGGTTCAAATACCGTTAGTTAACCTATACTACTGTATGTTCATTGTATATCAACACACAGTATCTGCACCTTGTGCGTCATTATCCCAATTGTTCTTCCATCTATACAATCCCTCTATGCTTTAAATGTACGCTTTTAGAAAGACTTTGTATTTATCAATTGATTCAAAAGTTTAAATGGGGCTACATGGTCAGTGAGGATTCATATAGCCGAGTCCAACTTGCTTGGGATTGAGGAGTAGTTGTAGGTGTTGTATTTATAGATTGATTCAACACAGAAGGAAAGGGGGAAACAGTGATTTTCTGCAGATTTGACTTGAAATAACTCATTTTCTCGTTGTACAAATTTAGGTAAATATGTCAGTTCTTTTTTCTGATGGTGCAACTCATATTAGATCTAGTATTTTTATGCAGCTCTAATGGGGTCTTGGAGCTAGAACCAATGAATCCATATAGCCGCCTTCTCTTACATCGGCTTGCTGATATTTTTGGGTAATTGCATTCGGAATGTTGGTTGCTTTATATCATAGAGTACTTTCTAAGTTGACTATTTTTGCTGTTTGACAAGTGTATAATTGCCTTATTCTGGTAGATTTTCTCATCAATCAGTTGGTGAAGGGGAAGAACGGCACTTGGTTTTGGAGCGTTGCTCGGAGTCATCGATGTACGTAAAAAGAAAGTTGCATTGTCCTAAACTCCTCATGTGAATGTTCATATTGCAGCTCCGTCACCTATTCTGAACTTCTTAGTTGAAATTCATGAGCACATATTCCATCAGAGCATCTTTGATCTCTTGTTTATACAGATGTTGATTTGAGTGACCTTTTAGGGTCAACAGCTTTGCAACTTTAGCACCCACCAGTAATTCTTGTCACTGTGTCTGAATATACTTGTAAAGAATTCAACCTAGACCAATGAGAATGAGTTTCATTTTAATAATTGAGATCTTTCTGAAGTTGCACCAATCGTCTCACTCGTCATAATCGAGTTTTCTCCAATTGAAGAAGAATGATGTCACTCAAAAAGAGAGATATTATCATCACTTTACTGTCATATTATTTGTCCTTATATAGAGATTAGAACTTATCTATTAGTTAGAGGTAATTTTAGGGAAACATAAGAGTCTTATATACCCTCCGTAAAGTATCTTAATCCTCAACGGTTAATCGACCATCTTTTTGCAACATTCAAGCGAGGACCACAATAAGGATTTTGATTCTCAATTATCATTTTCTAAGTTGGTGATGGTTCTAAGTTTCACGAGACACTTCTAGAAGTTTGGAATTTGACCCACCTTAGGTGTTGCTGCAGGTACCCTAGAACCTAGCCTCCTCCTTTTGAAGGCTCTATTTAGATTGTGGATATGTTGAATGATGAGATCGTAGCTTTCTCAGCTAGTGGTTCATGTAAGAGCCTCCTTCAATGGGAGGACTCACTAAATAATGCTATGAGTATCTCACGCATCATCATGATTCCTTTGAGTTGTACCAACAGTCTTACTCGCTGAAGTCGAGTTTATCCCGATTGAAGAGGCTGATGCAGCTCCTAAGAGATGTTATAGATTTTATAGTGGAAGAAGATGAACTATTATAGATTTTGATATCTCTTTAGAGATATTCATATCATTTTTCTATTATTTTCATATTTATCTTTTATATTTTAGATTAGATCTTTTTCTTTATGATTATCCTTGTCTTTTTTTTTTTTTTTTTTGAAAATATTGATTTTTGTCCTTGTCTTTTAATTAGAGATAGAGTTTTAGTTGTCACTGGAGTTAAAGCTTGTTCGGTGTTCCCTATTCTTAATAGGACCCATTGTGCTATGTGTTGTCATAGATTAAATCTCTCTCTCTTTCCTTCCTCATCCTTCTCTCTTACTCTTAACTTCCGATCCTTCTTCCTCTCATATTTCCTTGACAATTTCTCCGTTCTCCCTTTTCGGCTAAGTTGCTCCGGTACGGCAATTTAGGTGCTGCACCCGTGTCGACACGACACTAGTATGGGTGTGGGTATGGGACTTGTACCGGACTTGGTCAAACAATTTTGGGTACTTTGACCGCAACAGATAAAAAATTCGAGACGAGATACAATTTGATTCCCGAAATCAGAATCAAAATTAGGGTAAATTTGAAGAAAATAGTATACCTTATCTAGGAAATCAATCATTTACTTATCTACAACTTGAGAATAAAAAATAAATCCATACTTTACAAGCTATACGTAAGTATTCCTCATAATTTCTCATAATTTAGAGATATTTTTATATTTTTATTTTTTTGAATTATTTTTAGCCGGATCCCCGCACCCGTATCCATACTAGGATCCATATCCCCGAATCTTAGAATTTACATCTCGAAGGATCCGACCTCTAGATCCGCACCCGTGTCGGACACTCGCACCCGTGTGCGAGCAACTTAGCTTTTTGGTACTGTGTCAACCCGTCTTCAAGATTCGTTCAGTCTCGTTCTTGATAGAAATTGGAATAATAAACATGCATCCCCAAAATTCACACCCTCCATGCAGTCATTTCCTCATTTGAACTGCCCATCTTGAGATTGTCTTCGCCTCTCAGGAGGACCCACACCCACCGGACATATGCGTTAACACTCTTGTTGCCTCTCAACTTTGGCTGTAGAAACATAGTGTTGGGTAAGTGGGAAGAATTAAATACAATTCTCTTGCACTTAGCCTTTCCCCATTCTGAAGTGACACCAAGTGCTTGAAATTCTGAGCTTTAAGTGATAAAGTTTTTCATTATTAGTTCATGATCTTCTAATATTTTTTGGGAACTCAATTTGCAGACCTTCCATACTCATTAGTGATCTCCTGTGGCAGTATGACGGACTACAATCTCCTAGGGCTGTGGATGTGATATATAGAAGAAAAGAAGTTTCAGCAGGTATTGTTTCTTTTCTAGTATATGGGGTGCTCTAAGCTTTATGTATTTGATAACTTGTCTATAGATCAGAGCTTGAAATCAGTGTCTGAAAAACTTGGAAAATATTCATGCAGTTTCAGATGAAATCTAATCAGTCTAATGTCCAAAACAAGTTCAATTCAAAATACCTATTTAAGATTTTTTAAGATGCTTATCTGGTTTATTATATATTTTAAAATAGATGCTTATCTAGGGGTTTAAGTCCTACAGGTTTTTATTACAACTTCATTTGGCATTGAGGGAGAGCAATTGCTTATAGAATCAAGAGCTTTTCTCTTTCATGGGTCAGAACCAACATCCTTTCTTTCCCTTTCTTTCTTGCAGTGTTGTCAAATGCTCATTTAAGGTGCACTTAAGCCTTGAAGCTCAGAAAAGCTTGGGGGGGGGGGGGGTTCGCCTCACTTAAGCTGCACTTCGGTGTATCTTGAATCGAGCTGCACTAAACAACAAATATAATCTGACAAATTAAGTGTATTCGTTGTTATGGAAAACATTATCAATTAATTTGTTGCTTTTTCCTTAAATTGCATATATACTTTTATTTTTTTCCTTCACTGAGCCTTTTTTTACTAAAGCCCACACTTAAATTGCGCTTAAAGCCCCAATAGAGCTGGAGCACGCTTTTCGCCTTTGACAACACTGCTTTCTAGTGACATATATCCTTGATGCAAGAATCCGAGTATGATGTAGGAAAAAATGAATTTCAGCAATAATGCAGAGACTATCTGCAACATTAGCAAGTTTAAAGGCCAGAAGTAAAAGGGTCTAAAGTGTTTGAATTGCTAGCAACATGACTTTATGCTGTTGACTGTTGAGCAGATGGGCCGACTCTGTAACAAATATTTCAAGTTGTTCAACAACAAACAACAACACTAAAATATATATATATATATATATATATAGTGGATAGAAACATGTAAGGTATTTATGGAGGGGTCCGACTTCTTGTGTTTATACATACATAGCTAGTGGTTCACTTCAGCTCATTGCAGGTCAGAGATGCCACAGTCCAAAAGATATGCTGCATCAACTTAGTGTTTATGGTTGGAGAATTGTAAGAACATGTAAAAACGATACACTCAATCCAATCAGCTGAGACGCATCAGTCTTTATATGTTCTTGCAATTCTTCAACCAAACAAGCTATCTCGAGGCAAATACCCAAACCTTTAAAAGCTTACCTTCTTTCCTCTTCCTGAAGTTGAAGCCTCAATAACCTGGCTGTAGTAGAATATATGGTACTTTGTACAGTAAAAATCATTTTGCTCATCTTGAGCTTGACCTCACTAGAAAAGTGAACAAAAAAGCTCAAGTACAAATATCGCGGGGCATATTATACAACAAGAAATTGCACTCGTTGAATGGATCAGAGAAGTTGGGGTTGATTTGAATGCCACATTTCGCCCTGAGCTTTGGGAAATAGTGAAAAATGCATTTTCATTTGTCTGGTCCAAATCATTTTGCTGTACATCTGAATTAATACCTCACTGCTGTCAATTTTTTATTCTTTTCCTGTATTTTGAGAGTAAACATGGAGAACCTCGTCAATAATCCTGGTAAGACAATACTGCAATGAAGAAATTTCTCCTAGAATTAAATTTCTTTGTGCAAGTGGATGGAGCTCTTGTTAGTTTAATTTTCTTGCAATATTCATCTTATGCTCAAGCTGATTAAAAGTAGTCTTTAGTTTTTGGCCTTTCTTGTTTTCAGAGTCAAAGGTAGAAGAGACACCAACACCAATCTTTAACATTTCCCTTGAGGAGAGGGAAGAAGCATATCTGGCTGCCCGAAAACGGATTTTTTCTGGTGATCACAGTGAGACAAGTCAATGTATGAAAGATAGGCCTCGAAATGATCCTATGGTTGCCCGTCGTATGATTGCACATGCACTTGGCCAAAGAATCAGGCCATCTAACCTTGAGATCCAACATGCAAATACTGAGGAATGTGAAAAAAAAGCCAAGGATGTAAATATCCAGGATAAGGAAGGTCGGATAAATTTGGGCAAGCAGACTCATATGGAGGTCAAAACTCCCCCTGCAAAATATCCGGATTCTGGTGGTAAGCCTAAAAGCAGCATATCGAGTGGCAGTAAAACACCACATATTAAGAAGATAACACCTAAAAACACCGATGGGACAGGTTCCTCGACGCAAGTGAAAAAGGAGGGGAAGGTTAACAAAGAGAGTATTCGTGAAGAACATATTGGTGCTGCTAAGAGAATATTTGCCAATGCTCTAGGATTTGCAAGAGAAGGGAATCTTTCAAAATGAGGTGCACCAACTTGCAGCAGTCTAAAATTGGAATTATAATGTATTCTTCTTGAAATGCTTGAAGAGTAGCCCAGCCACACAAACCATTGAAGTAATCAATGATCTTGGAGCACTTTGTGATGCTCTTGTAAAATCTGTGCCATGAGGAAAGTGAGTAGTAATTTTGTGCCAGCCTTTTGATAGCTGCATCGAATATGTCCAAGGAACTATTAGGGTATGGAACTGAAGGCTACTGAATCCAAGTCATCGGCAAGTTAAGGTCTTAAAGCTGGTGAGGTTTGCCTCGTCTGTCTGTTTTCCTGTCAGCATCATCCTGCAGATTTTCTCTTCAAGCGAACTCCTTGGCGACCACATCCTTCATTTTCTTTGGCTTCTCCTCTTTATGATATGTACAACTTCAATACAGTACCTTAGATCACAGACCATCTAATGAGCTTGTCTGGTTTTTGGTAGTACCTCAAGTTTTCACTTTGGCTTTTTGGCCATGGAATTGCATGTTTATCAACGTTGTGCAGAGTACAGTGGTACACCTGAAGTCTGGATTTGTTAATGAGTTTTAACTGTTTAAGAGTTTCCGATCGAGGTTTGTGCAAGCTGGCTTGGAAACACCACTACTAACAAAATAGAAAAAAGAGAGTAATATAGTGCATACAACTACAGTTCTGAGAAGAAGAAGAAGAACCCAATAAAATTTCACAAGTAGGGTTTGGGAAGTTTGGGAAGGGTAGTACTGGAAAGAACAGTCATCCAAAAACAAGATAATGTTGTGAACGCAACATATTTGCCAATACTATTAGCCTTTTCTAATTCTACTCTTTGAGTATCGTTTAGATTAAAACTCAT
Organism: Nicotiana tomentosiformis; assembly: GCF_000390325.3. Taxonomy (NCBI): domain Eukaryota; kingdom Viridiplantae; phylum Streptophyta; class Magnoliopsida; order Solanales; family Solanaceae; genus Nicotiana; species Nicotiana tomentosiformis. The sequence continues at coordinate 27,166,924 of NC_090816.1, forward strand.
AGTTTTGCATACGACAGTTTTTTTATTTGGCTTTATATGACACGTTTCTTTTTCTTCCATCAAAAAATAATAATGGTATATGATGATATGAACTGTCAGTTTGGAACGGTTCTCTCTCTTAATACTTTTGCATAGGACAGTTTTTTAATTTGACACGTTTCTTTTTCTTCCATCCGAAAATAATTATAGTATGATGATGATAATATGAACTGTCAGTTTAGAACGGTTCTCTCTCTCTGATGTTGCAATTGAAGCGGACCGTTAATGCAACGGTAAGAGTTGTCGCCGTGTAGCAAGGAAGCCATATGTTTAAGTTGTGTAAATAGCTTCTTAGATTTCTTAGAAATGTAAGGTAAAGTTGTATATAATAGATGCATTGTGGTTCGGGAAAACTGAAAGCTAAGCCGACAAATTTCTCTTTGTATAAACTAAAGGCTTGTTTTACTTTTTGAGTCCATATTGAAATGTAATTATTCTTTAACTTATAAACGTTCTTGGAAGGGCAATTATATCAACATTTCTCTATTTTCATTGATGCGTTAGACATCTTCCTCGTTGTATCAAGTTATGTTAAAGTATATATCTTCTTCTTCGATATGAATTTATCACCTAAATAAATGTTTTGCTAGATCATGGTTGTTTTTGTTATTTGAAAGAATATAAACATAATTAACCATACAAAATCATTACCCTCTTGAAAGCAAGATAGCATGATAGCAACGTACCATAGCAGAAATTAAAATGGCAGACAAGATTCAATCAAAATGAAAAAACATACTATTTCAACACACAAAAGAGAGAGAAAGAGAGAGATGATCAATATAAGGAAAGTTAGGTATTGACTTGCAGAGTATCTAAACATACTAATTAATTATAGGCAAAATACATAAGTAACCTCTTGAACTATATACCAAATTCCTGTTACACACTTTCTGAGGACCAATATCACCTTACACACGTAACCTTTTAAAATTGTATCTAGTACACATCACTTTTGCTACGTGGCACGCGTGTGCTTAACAAAAAGATTGAGAGTGTAAAACTTGAAAAATATTTTGTCTAAATCTGTATTAGTGCTACGTGTCAAAGTAATAATATTTTTCTTATTTTTCCTTTTTATCAAATGATAATACATTCTGCCTTCCCAAAACTACCAGCCCCACCACCCCCTCCCCCACCCCAACCCATCCTTTCCTCACTTGTCTTCCCCAAATTCTCCTTTGTTTCATCTCTTCCCCCTATAGCTTAAAAAAATCCATCAAAATCCATGATAAAGAATTTAAACAAGGTGTTCTTTTATGAGAATAACAAAAATTAAACTCTCCGTCGTCTCTTGCCCTTTCAAACTTGTCTTACTTCTTTTTCTACCATTAAAATTCACCAAAACATCCAAACATTACATAATTAAAAAGGAATAGTTTTTCATATTTCATGAGAATGAATAAAATTATAAGAGAAGATTGGAGATTTTTTCACAATGGAGTTTTTTAATTCATGAAAACCAAAAATTAACTTTGATTTGCTTTGTTTGGTCGTAGAATAAGATCTGAAAATGGTGGCGGAAAATGGAGGAAGGAGAAGTTGCAATTTCAATATTCATCTCTTTCATTCTCGGATGTGAAAACGTTGTTGCAGCGATAATGATGATGGCATTCTTGTCTTCGTTTGTTCCCCTTGATTTTGCTCTTCTCTTCTGAGTTTCATGTATTATTCTCGATATATGGTAGATGATATTGCTCTCCTCTTCTGAGCTCCATGGCCAAAGAGGAAGATGATGGGAAGAGGGGGAAGGGGGTGCTTGTGGAAGATGACATAATATTTTTTTTAATTTAATCAATTAAGGTTTATTTTAAATATATGGAGTACTATTTATTTACAGATGAGTTATGAGTTATGACACGTGTCACATTTTGATTGGCACGTGGATACAATCTCCAAACAAAAACTGGTCAAGAAAAAAATGGTGCGTACTAGATACAATTTTGAAAGGTTGCGTGTGTAAGGTGATATTGGTCCTCAGAAAGTGTGCAACATAGATTTGGCCTATAGTTCAAGTGTAGCTATTGCAATGGCCAATAACGTGTTTTCCAGATTAAACTAGTCCATTTTTAAACTAATATATAATCATCAAATTTCACATATTTCGACTGATTTAAAAGTCTATTAATTTGATTTGCATTATATATATATATATATATATATATATATATATATATATATATATATATATATATATATATATATATTAATTTGGACCAAATTTACCATCTGAAACATTGACATAGGATATCCCGGGAAAAAAAATAAAAAATAGCAAGATTTATAACTGGTAATTGAAAAATAGTCACACTTTCAAAAGTAATCGAAATTTAATAACTTTTTCATATAAAGATAAAATCTAAATAAAAAAACCCTTAAAATTCGAAAATATTCCAGCATAATATGCTGGAGTTCGAATTCTTTACATATGAGCTTTCAGTATAATGTGATGGAATTTCATAATGTGTTGGAGTTCCAATATAACATGCAAGAAGTTTATATGCAGGAGCTCCATAATTCATTATATTATGCAGGAACTTTCCGTGTGGTGGAGTCCAACATAATATGCTACAAGTCTATACGCATGAGCTCCATAATCCCGCATATTATGCTGGAACTTTTCGTGTTTCAGCACAATAGAGGCTATTTTTCAATGACTTTACAAACACTAACTATTTTTTAATTACCAATCCGAAAACTGGCTAGTCCGTGCTTTTTTTGATTTTCCTGGCCTAAATTTCGCTGATGGTCAGTCAAGTTAAGCTTTGTAATATAAAAGCCATTATTATTTTTCTAACACCTATTTAGCAGAAATATAAAGTGACCTAAAAATATCAATTTTTGCCCAAAAAAGTGACATGGCTATCTTAATTTGTTTGACAAAGAAGGTCATACAATCTGTCACGACCCAAAATCAACTATAAGTCATGATGACGCCTAACACTGCCGTCAGGCAAGCCAACAATGATTGATCAACTTGTTTACTCATTTTATTACTTTGAAATCATAATTTCCATTAATTAAAGAGTATAAAATAGAATTTATAGGGTAAATGATAATATTTACATGAACTACAATAATGAACAACCCGTAGGAACCCCCAAAATCCGGTGTCACAAGTGCATGAGCATTAACTAGGAAATATAATAGAATACAATATATGTCTAGAGTACAAGTGAGACAGGAGAATATAAATAACTCTGATGGAGACTCTGTATACTGCGGATCGTAACATGGAATGCAGCTCACCGTCTGCGCCTAGAGGTCAACCAAAAACATATATATATATAAATCCGGTGTCACAAGTGCATGAGCATTAACTAGGAAATATAATAGAATACAATATATGTCTAGAGTACAAGTGAGACAGGAGAATATAAATAACTCTGATGGAGACTCTGTATACTGCGGATCGCAACATGGAATGCAGCTCACCGTCTGCGCCTAGAGGTCAACCAAAAACATATATATATATATATATATATATATATATATATATATATATATATATATATACATACACACACACACACACACACACACACACACCTGCATAATAAGTGCAGCAAGTATAACATGAGTACGTAAATCAACGCGTACCCAGTAAGTATCTAGCCTAACCCTAGAAAAGTAGTGACGTGGGTCGACATCGATACTTACTAGTGGCCCAATAAGACAGATACAGTAGAAGTAAACCGATGTGAGGCAGAGTAAATACACGGAATAACAAGTATAATATGTGGTACAATCCTCCTCTCAACAATAAACTCGAGCTCTCAATTAGCTGTTACCTCCTCAACCGGAGTATATATATAATGTGCCTCACTAGATAGGTCGTCACAGTTCAAATCAGAAAAAACTCATAGATACACTGGCTTTTTGTCAAATATTACACACGATTCCATAAGAGTATTTTATAGAAATGCCGAGGCGTATGGCCCGATCCCATCATAATATGTGCACTGTCGAGGGTCGAACGTCACGAACCATATATACATATATTATATTGCCAAGGCGAACGGCCCGCTCACATGAGAGTGTGATACATAATCCTGCCGAGGTGAACAGCCTGATCCCATCATAATGTGCGCACTGCCGAGGGTCGAACGACACGTATCTATTATGCTGCCAAGGTGAACGACCCGATCCTATTAGAATAAGCAGCTTTAACGGGTCCTTGACCCCACTCACAAATAAACGTGTGAGTTATAGATTCTTAGGAAAACCTTTCGAGGAAAACACATAGCATGGGAGAAATTCGTAAGAGGAGTACAATTATTCCGCGGCTAATCACGAAGCCCGTCAAATCTCTACAATAGCAAGTCTATCACTCTACGCAAGTCTATTCTCAAGTTGTAACGTAAAATAAAGAAATTTAATAGGCAAGGGGCTGCTCAAATATTACAGTTATAGCATGGAGGGAACCTAAGTCTACCCGCACATAACATGAATCTAGCTACGTACGGACTCTCGTCACCTCATGCGTACGTAGCCCCCGCAACAAGTAGCACATATCAAATACATCACCTAGGGGTAGTTTCCCCCTCATAGAGTTAGACAAGAGACTTACTTCGCTCCGAAGTTCCATAACCGGCTCCAACGCCATTCTACCACCTCAAACCAATGCCCGTCGCTCCTAAACTAGTCAAACAATGTGCAAACCAATAAGAATATACTCTAATACTCATAATAAATCAATTCATAACAATTCTCAACTCTACTCGAAAAGTCAATAAAGTCAATCCTCGGGCTCACGTTTCTGGATTCCAAAAATATTCGAAGATAAACTTTACCCATAACACTACGAACTCAAATATATGATTTATTCTCAATTCCATGTCGAATTTCGTGGTAAAAATCTAAATATACCAAATTCTAGGTTTCTCTCTTAAAATCCCATAATTTTCATAAATATTCATGTTTTAATCCACATATAAATCATGTATTTAACTTACAAGATGTAGAAATTACTTACCTAAAGTTTGATGATGAAAATGGCACTCCAAAATCGCCCCAAAGTCGGCTCCCATGGAAGGAATGAGGTGAAAATGAGCCAAACCCCCGAAATATATCTTTTGCCCAAGTATTAACTCTTCGCGATTGCGGAAAATGCTTTGCGATCGCGAAGCACAACTTTTCTCAGCTCAAAATTTCCCTTCGCTATCGCGAAGAGCAAGCTGCCCAACATTTCCAAATAGCTTCTAGTATAATGGTCATAATGTTTTGTACAAAAATCCAAATAACAAATGGTTTGACTTTCTAAAAATAGACACCGAGGGCTACAACTTTCATTTTTGGATTATCTCCAAATTACTTATAGATTGCAAGATATAAGCTTCCAAAGTCAGCCCTGTGCATCAGAAATTTCTTCTTCGCAAACGCGAATATGCCTCCGCGAACGCGATTCACACACTCATTTCTCCCATTTTCCTCTTTGCGAACGCGACCCTTTCCTTGTGAATGCGAAGAAGGGCGCACCAGACCTCAGAAAACATCAGCTCAATATGGCAAAATGACCCGTAGACCCTCCGAAACACACTCGAGGCCCCCGGTACCCCGTCCAATCATACCAACAAGTCCCAATACATGACACAAACCTGCTCGAGGCCTCAAATCATACCAAACAACATCAAAACTATGAATCGACGATCGAAATCTTTCTTTAAACTATCAAACTTTCAAACTTTGACGAACGCGTCTGATTCATACTTAAACATTCCGGAATAGCGCCAAACCTTACACACAAGTCATAAATCACGATACGAACATATTCCAAGGCTCGGAACCCTAAATGAACATCGATAAGACCAAATTCCACCTCAAACCAAACTTAGAAAATTCTCAAACCTTCAAAATGCCAACTTTCCATAATAAGCGCCGAAATACTCCCAGGCGACCCGATACTCAACCCCAACATACGTCCAAGTCCAAAATCATCATATGAACCTATTGGAACCTTCAAATCCCGACTTCGAGGTCGTTTACTCAAAAGTCAAACCTTAGTCAACTATTTCAACTTAAAACTTTCGAATTTAGAATTTTCCATCCGAACTTCCCGAAATTCAATTCCGACCACATGTACAAGTCATAATATCTGAAGTGAAGCAACTCAAGGCCTAAAACCTCCAAACGACACGCTAGAGCTCAAAACGCCCGATCGGGTCATTACATTCTCCCCCACTTAAACATAAGTTCATCCTCGAACGTGCCAAGAGCTGTTTTGTAGTTGTTCATAATCACTGTTTAATACCTCGTACACCTACCCGTGCCACCACAAGCCATGCGAGCACATTAGCTCGAGCCAGACTGAAGATTCTCCTTCTAACCTTGGCTAACAAGCCTAAGAACTAAATTCCAACATCCGAAATTCTCCCCGAGACCCGATTCTAACATACGAACACCACATCAATCACTACACACTATACCAAAACATGATCGTGCACTTTTACTGAAATCACACCATGCACCGCATAATTTGCATGCCCATATTAAGATTCTGCGACCACAATAGCCGTAATTTCACAAATCCGATGCCCGCAATACGCCTCATAAAACATGTAAGCCCTGTTCCAACTCTCGCAATACTGCCAATACGAAAGATATGTGTAGAAACTCATAACCACCTACCAAAATAATAAATCATGGGGTCTCTCCTCCTGATAAGAACCATTATCTCATTCTAAACTGAATAGCAATATTTGCTCTTTAATATACCTTATATAACTCCGATCGCACTGATCCCAGGTCCAATAATCACGTCTCACCTAGTACAAGATGCTCGGGAAATAAGCCACCTAAAACACCGTCTAGAATCTCATATGACACCACCAAAGCGCCAACAAGCTACAAACTCGAATGTGATAAATAAGTAAAAACAAACTCTGGAAAAGAACTACCCTGCCCGCGTAACGAATAAAATGGCCGAAGAGATGCTATGAACCTTTCTCAGAGAATGAGAAACAAATACACAAAATAAGTATAGGGGACCGTACTCAACATCTCACTGTTTCAACGTGCAACCCGATACACACATGATATTGTTGCGGCGTGCAACCCGATCCAAACATGATATCGTTGTGTCATGCATCCCGATCCAAACAACATAGCTGTGGCGGCGTGCCACCCGATCCACACATAACAATAAATAAGGACGTACCCATCAAGTTATAATGCTTATACCTACAGAATACCAAATATCTCCCATAAGCACGCCAAGTGCAAAAATACAACTCTGGGGAGACGTATAGCGCGATACACCACAAACCCAAGTATAACTAAGGCACAATAAATTACCTGCATCTCGAAAGTCATCCTGCTCATATAACACCACAAGCTACTCGGGAGCTCAACACATGTGCGAATAATCAAGCCGTCTCAATCCGGAACAACTCCCATAGTTTACAACCAAAGGAATATAGCGCCTTCCATGCATAAACTCTCACATTAACGATAGTACCATAATCTCCATGCTTGGTTTCAATCTTTTACAATCAAGTGACTAACATGTCACACTTATACAGATTTCCCCGTGGGATACTCTCTCACGACCTTTTGCACCAGGTAGCAAAGTTTGTTCATCCATACCACTAAATGTTCTAATTCTGTAAAGCAAATCAAGAATCCGCAAATCAATACACCAATCCTCTTACACAGAACGCCATTCTCATATGACACTAAAGAAAATGCCAAGTTACTCTGAACATCTGAATTCTTCCCTGCTCATACGAGCTCGTGACATTCTTGTCAACACCAAACCGTAACCTTGATCCTCAACTTTTAAATTCCCATGCCGCTCAATCCACCTATTATGCCGCTACGCGAGAATACACGAATTCATCATAACCCCTGAATTACCAGTAGAATAAACACTTCATTGGCTAGAAATATTTCATTTAGCTCATTTCAGAAGAGCCAATGCAACACGCAATAGAATTCCCAAACCGTAGAAAATACAAACCTCAAGTCGTAATCTAAACCGCCATGACTCCTCCGGAATCCATTTACACCACAAGGCCATTTGAATCAAATACCTCCCAAATCAATCAAGTTGTGGTGGCTGTCAAGCCCGCGCGTACAACCACACACCACATGTATAACTTCACACGCTGAAGGAACTGATCTTTGCCACAATCATGCTGATTCAACCATTACTAACCGACCCAACTTCTTCCAATTTACTCTCGACTTGCCTTAGAAATAATAATAACTCCATTCAAAAACGTAACGAACCAAATCTGCACTCATCTCGAGTGACCCGCATCACGAGACCACATCGTCTCAATACTCATGAACCATCTCATACTCTCCTTATGCACACAATAGCATCTCCAACGGGTACACCCATTCTGCAAGACCTTCCGCGAATCCGAAGCTATTTCTTCCTTTCCTCCAATACTGCACCGCATACCCGATGATAACATAGAAACTTCCAAGTCCCGTTCGTAATTCACTGTGAAAACTCGATCCTTAACCACACAACGGACCCGAAATCCTTAGGCACTGCACTTAAATTCTTGAACCCACTAGGACTGTTGTTGAGAATCACCCACTCTGACCTGATCCCGAATATAACCAAACTTCAACGCTCTTCTAGCACATGAACACCCTCTCAAAGAAGCAACCATCTGAATTGTTTTCCTTGTACATTACATCCACAAAAAGCATAAACTCCGAGTTTTCCCAAAACCTGCACATGAATCGATAAGGCAGAATATAGTGCGCATTAATCAATTTCTTTGATCGAATTACCCCTGATGTTTTCTTTCCTCAGTCATAATAACCCACCAATACACCGATAACCAGAAACCGCACAAGCAGACAACCACGTGATCCAATCGTAGATGGTGGGGCTCCCCTACTTAGCTTTAAGCTACAATTATATAAACCTAGAACCCGCAAGGATTTCTCCTTCTCAATTACTATGATCTCGCACCGTCAACCCGCCAAATTTCTTGTAGTTTTTATTAAACTTTTCACGAACATTCCGAATTATCAGCCATAATCGCGTACTCAACCTCCTGCCGGGTAGTAAGTAGAATTTTTCGTAGAAAGTTCATCAACATCATGCAACTGCCAATCTGTTCATGGGAGATAACCCACATGTGGAAATTCCATACCGACATCTTCTAACGATGCTGCATTGGGTACAACTACCACGAATCCAGTAAACCCTCCTGAGCATATGCTCGTCCACTAGTTGTATAAGTCTGTTCACTCCCCATCGACATCAACTGAAAATCTGAAAATACATTCCAAACTCGGAGTCACGTTGCATCCAAAAAAGATAATCAAATCTTCACACCCCTCTTCATTTCAAGCAAACTCCTCTTTGCCATATTCTATCTCACTCGGTACATTAGCCACCATCCTAAATAAAATTCGTAGACCAAATCACTTTCTACCACGATTTCCTAAATCGCCCTAAGCTTTCTCAAGGCACGTGGTTATCCTACCACTGAATCTATACGATACTCTGCCACTCCCATTTCGGTTAACCCATCTCCTTAAGCAACTTCTCGACCTCTGTTGTGCGTACTTGACAAGCTATTAATTCAATCACTGCGAGACACCTCCCACCATGTCCTTCTTTGTCCTTCACTACCCCAATACCGCCTCAAATCGAAATCTATCTTTGTAGCACCCGAACTAATAAATTGCTACCAACTCTAAGCCTCATCACAGATCATCTTTCTCGAGCCATCAACATTAGAAACACCGATTCGATTTTGAAACTGCTACATACCGCCATCTTTGACAACCGTTTCTCAAGCACCATTTCACAGCACCCTGCCTTGAAGGTAAATCAAGAAGACCATAACACCGACGAACCTTAATGCGTCCAACAAGGATGATGACACCTCATCACAAATGAGAATTCCACCACGCTCGAAAATATCAAGTCTCGTTACTCCATCAACCAAAGCCTGAACATCTATAGTCCAATTGTCTTTCCTCCGCTGGAATTAAATGCCGAACCTCTAAATCATACAATGAGAAATCCTCCTTTCAAGTCATTCACTACCTCAACACATAAATAAATACCATACCATAACACCAACATTGTGTGATAACAATGCATGAACATCATAGCAATCTGTGCATAGCCTCAAAATAATAGGAAATACAAATAAAGAGCTGAATGACAGAACATCCTTCCACAAGGCGACGATGATAGCCTGCTTGAATACGCCGGAAAAAAAATATCCTGCACCACGTCTGCAGTACCACTACAACTCCTCGATATCCCATTGATAACAAGCGCTTCATGTCGCATAAGATTGAGTAGGAAGGAAATAAAAGCATAACCCTCAAAGGAATCAAATCACACGATGAGGAATCAAGAAAAGAAGTGCTCCTAGCAGCCCTGTAACCTCTCAAAGATAAGTATAGATGTCTCTGTACCGATCCGCAAGACTCTACTAGACTTGCCCATGACTCGTAAGACCCAAGTGAACCTAACGCTCTGATACCAAGCTGTCACGACCCAAAATCTACTATAGGTCGTGATTGCGCCTAACACCGCCGTCAGGCAAGCCAACGGTGATTGATCAACTTGTTTACTCATTTTATTACTTTGAAATCATAATTTTCATTAATTAAATAGTATAAAATAGAATTTATAGGGTAAATGATAATATTTACACGAACTACAATAATGAACAACCCGTAGGAACCCCCAAAACCCGATGTCACAAGTGCATGAGCATTAACTAAGAAATATAATAAAATACAACATATGTCTGGAATACAAGTTAGGCAGGAGAATATAAATAATTCTACTGGAGACTCTGTATGCTGTGGATCGTAACATGGAATGCAGATCACCGTAAAGTCCCCGCAAATGTCGTGCCTCTGCGCCCAGAGGACCACCAGAAACATATATATACCTGCACAATAAATGCAGCAAATGTAGCATGAGTACGTAAATCAATGCGTACCCAGTAAGTATCTAGCCTAACCCCAGAGAAGTAGTGATGAGGGGTCGACATCGACACTTACTAGTGGCCCAATAAGAGAGATACAATAAAAGTAAACATATGTGAGGCGGAGTAAATACACGGAATAATAAGTATAATACGTGGTACAATCCTCCTCTCAACAATAAACGCGAGCTCTCAATTAGCTGTTACCTCCTCAACCGGAGTATATATATAATGGGCCTCACCAGATAGGTCGTCACAATTGAAATAAGAAAAAACTCACAGATACACTGGCTTTTTGTCAAATATTACACTCGATTCCATAAGAGTATTTTATAGAAATGACGAGGCATACGGCCCGATCCCATCATAATATGTGCACTACCGAGGGTCGAATGTTACAAACCATATATACACCTATTATATTGCCGAGGCGAATGACCCGCTCCTATGAGAGTGTGATACATAATGTACTACAAAAGAATCAGAGATTTTACGGCGGTTGCGGGAAATCGCCACAATATGAAACATAGAATGGCATTTTTAGACACGCCACATTAAGGGTGTTCAAAACCGAACCGAAACCGAAAATCGAACCGGAAAAATGGCTTAATGACTTATTGGTATCGGGTTAACGGTTTAACAGATGGAGAACGGATTGAAACTTTTTTATTAACGGCTTATATATATATATATATATATATATATATATATATATATATATATATATATATATATATATATATATATATATATCCATATGTAATATGTATATTAAATAAGTAATAAAAATCCCTTCTTATCGTGACATTATACAAGCAGAAGTGTTAAAAGTGTTTCTTTACCAGTACCCTTATTTATGAGTACTGTATTAGACATTTAGATTTGAGACATTAGAAACCCTAATGTCTAAAAGTGTTAATTTCAGTATTTCACCCAACGGCCAGAGCAGCAGACTCGCCATCTCCCTCTCACTGACTCGCCTCTCCATCTCGCTATCTCGCCTCTCCCCTTCGCCAAATCGCCGTCTCGCCTCTTCCTCTCGCTAAATCGCCGTCTCGCCTCTCCCTCTCGCCATAGATAGAGACCAGAGCAGCAGATGGTAAGTTTCTTTTCTTGTTGATGTCTTCATAATATTCGGTCTTCACTGTTGTTTACACCTTTAAAATCAAAGAGCATCTCAAAGTATTCAGCCATTTCACGGATCTCCAATCACTGAGATGTATTCTGAAATTGACATTCCAATTGTTGCCTTCTTTGCTTTGTGCTGTTTTGAGATCGATTTTGACAGTTTCTGTTTAAATATCCGTTAAGGAACTTGTTATTTTCATTCCTTTTCTTTTCTTGTTGCAGTGACTCATAGCATGGCTGAAAATATACAAAGTGATAAGGTGATGGGTGAAAGTGGGGCTTCTAATTAAAATGCAATAAGCTAATCTGAAATAACGGAGTCAAATATAACCAAAAAAGGAAAAAAAAGGTTTGTTGTGTGGGATCATTTTACAGAAATTATTACTTCCGAAGGGAGTACAAAAGAAAAATGTTACTATTGCTTTATTGAGTATTGGTTTAAGACCAAAGACGGTACGTCGACACTTCTTTCTCATATTTTTAAGTTTCCTAAACGCCCTACTATTGTTGATAAAAAAACAATCAAATTTAGGTTTTCAATCTGTTCCGGGGGGGGGAGGGAGTAGTCAGGGTGACGTAGCTGTTGTTACTTGAAAATTTGATCAAGAAGAGTGTAGGAAAGCATTATGTCGTATGGTAATAGTTGATGAGCTTCCTTTCAGCTTTGTTGAGAAAGAAGGTTTTAGAGACTTTATGAAAGTGGCGCAACCTTATTTTCGAATTCCTTCCCGTAGTACTGTAACTAGGGATTGTTTTGATCTTTTTAATGAAAAAAAACAAAAGTTGAAGAGTTCTTTTATAGAAACGAAACAAAGAGTATGTATTACCACTGATACCTGGACTTCTATACAAAGAATCAATTATATGTGTATCACTGCCCATTGGATTGATAGTGAATGTAATATGCATAAGAGAATAACTAATTTTTGTCCTATTAATAGTCATAAAGGCGAAGATATGATAAATGGTATTGGTAGGTGCTTATGTGAGTGGAAGATAAATAAGATCTTCACCGTCACAGTTGATAATGCAAGCTCAAATGATGTGACAATAAAAGAATTGTCTAATCAATTAACAAAAATAGGAACTAATTTGATGAACGGTAATCACCTTCACGTGAGATGTATGGCTCACATCATGAATCTTGTAGTCCAGGATAGTTTAAAAGAATCTTCAGTGTCTATTAAACGTGTTAGGCATGCAGTGAGATATGTTAGGTAGTCTCCTACGAGGTTGAAGCGGTTTCAAGAATGTTTTGATGATGAACAACTCAATTGTAAAAAACTTTATGCTTGGATGTTCCAACTAGGTGGAATTCCACCTACTTGATGTTGCGCATGACTGTTGAATTTGAAAGTGCATTTTCACATTATGCTTCTAGTGAAATTAGCCTAAAAACATTATCTTGAGCATTCTTATATTGAAGTTGGAATTCCTACAGGTGAACTTTTGAGTAGTGATTGGGAGAATGTAAAAAGAATTATAAAGTTTCTTGAAATCTTCTATCTTCCTACTTTGAAAATATCTGAATCACGTTATGTTGCATTGAATATTCATTTTCTTAAAATTTGTGCGGTTGCTGTTTATTTGAAGCAATTGATAGCAAATGAAGATACAGTTTTAAGTGAAATGGCAAAGAAGATGAAAAAAAAGTTTAATAAGTATTGGGGTGATACAGGGAAAATGAACAAGATAATTTTCATGTCATATATTTTGGATCCACGTTACAAGCTCGAATCAGTTGGCTATGCACTTGTAAAGATGTTTGGTGAAGATCCGGGGGCAACTATACAAGCAGAAGTGAAGAAGTGCATGACTTCATTATTTAGTGAGTATGAAAAGTCCAGCTCAAAAGGTGTCGTGCTTGCTTCATCTTCAGATTGTTCTTTATTGGACACTTCTACTTCCGGGCTTTCTGGCAGTCAAGTAAGCACCCAAAATACAGGACTTTTAGAATCATTAATGCAAGATATAAAAAAATATAAAAGTGGGAGTGGAGGTGTGGATAATAAAACAGAGTTAGATAAATATTTTGGTGAAGAAACTGAGAATGACACTAAAGAATTTGATATTCTTCTCTGGTGGAAATTGAACTCAACTAGATTTTCTGTTCTTCTCTCTTGAGCTCTGCAAAATAGATAAGAATGAGCTAGTGTTCAGCAACAAACATGAATTTTTAATCAACAGTTTATATAATTCTACTAATTAGCTCAAATTTTAAGGTGTATCTACAAATTAATTGATCTCATTTTTAAAAGCCTTGCGCCCTCAAACTGTCATATTTTAAGCCTGCTACCATCTGAGTTATATAGTGCTAGGCTGTTGGATGTTAGCAGTTTGTTATTTCTTGAATGCTATTAATAATGTAAATGGTTCTACCATTGCAGAGTGATTCCAAAGACTCTTAGGCTGTTGTTTGAACTTTGAAGCTGCAGAAATTGAAGCACTGTTAGGCGTTAGCTGCAACAGTTGTATTTTGTGGATGTCTCCAATTGTTCTAGATTTTATGTCTAAATTTCTATTTATCTCTAGTTGTATTCTGGACTCATTTTGACATATGTAATTATCATGTTAGGAAGTGTTAAGTGTTAATAGAATCTCCATTCATCATTAATATAAAACAGTTAAGATTTTAAGTGGTTACTATATATGGATAGTAAATTGGTGATTAATAAGCATGTGTAAATATATGTATAAAGTTTTTTACTCTTTGTTATCTCTGTGTATGGATTAATCAGATACTGAAAAATAGTGATTTAAGCATGTGTAAATTAAATATCTTTACAACTTTGCCTTTAGATCTTTTTTTTCTCGATATTTACAGATTAAATTAGTATTGATATGATCTTTATGAAATAGTATGTGCGTCATGTGCAATTGCAGCCATTGCTCCAATATCTGTAGTCTGAACTAAAAGCAGCGTCAGTGGGCACTAGCAAATTTCTCTAGTGTTTGGAGGTGTCAATTTTGGTGTAACAACTAATAGGCTGTAACATAAAGGACCAAAATAGTCCTCTGTAATACAGATTGAACTAGGCCGATAAATCACTCGATAACCGCTAAATCGATACCAATTCGCCTGATATCTTATCGGGTGGCTAGCATATTAATATATTTAAAAGCCGATAACTGCTAAGGCGAACCATTAAAAATAAATAACCGCCCGATCCGCCCGATAAGCTGCCCTATGCCACATCAAGCTTTTAAATAACGGCGATTGATGTTGATTACGACGATTGCAAGCCGCCGCTACTGTTAATTATTATTTTAAAGTATTTTTGTCAACTTTCTCGGACCAAAAAGTTCCTCCCAACAAATATTTTAGACTCCCTCCACCGCTCAGACCAAAAATTAGAACTCCCTCCTCCCTCATTTCTCCCTCACTCCTCCTATATAAACCCTAGTATTGCAATTTCCTCTCTCCCTCTCCCTCTTATCGATATGGCGCAGATCGCTAGTCGTCGTAGCTTGCGACTCCCTCATCTCGGCTCTCGATTGGAAGCCACTTGTCTCCAACGAATCTTTCGAGGAGTTCAGCAACCTCTATCTCCAAACAAAATTCAGCAAGGTCCTTTCGATTTTTCTCTCATTTTTGTTATTTACTGCTTTTTTATTAATGCGGATTGTAGATCTAGGGTTTATCATATATCTGGTGCTCTAAGAAATAGTTTGATTCGTGGTTGAGTTTTGATTGACTGAAACAAGAGCCATGTGTTGAGTTGGGTTTTATTTATTGAGATTTAGGGTATGTCTCATGGTTTTGGTATTTAGCATTAGCACTACTTCTTACTGCTTTTTCAGAGTACTTTGCTATTTGTCTTCGATGTTTCTCTGTTGTGCCATGTTTGTCCAGTCTGAATTTCGCATTTTGTGAATTAGAGTTGCTGTTTGATTAGCTGTGCCTTTCTTGTCTTGATGGTAGTAGTGATGATTGGTATGCTATATGCTGTTGTGTGAAGGAAAAATTTAGTCTCATGTGGGTAGATACTGATAATAAACTAGAAACATAGACTCATAGAAGCATAGACATATATCTATTACCAACTTGACTGTAGAAAATTTTATTTGAAGTACCTTTTTCTTGATAAGTAAAGCAAAAAAAGATGTAGAACTAGCCTATGCTTTCTAAGTAAACTCATAACCACTCAGTATCACTATGCGGTTTGCTCTGTTAATTTCTTTTCCGTTAGTTTTCTTTAGGCTTTAACTGGTATAAAAATTTCTAATAGAGTTGCTGCTCTGGTATTAATGCAATTAACTTTTTTTTCCTTGTAGCTTCATTGACAGATGAGCCAATATTTGATGATATAGGTCCAGCTTCATTAGTCGGTCCTAAATTTTTATTAGTTGCTTCATAACTACTTTTTAGTACAATTTTGTATGCAGCAACGAAATGGAGTGACTTTTGAGGTGATGGTGAAGGGAAAACAAGATGGAAAAGTAGCTTCCGCAGGAAAGCAGGTGACTGACTCTATTGATAATTCAGATAGAGATGGTGCAAACATAATGCTAGTAATCACTGTTGAGTTATCCTTTCTTTTGTCCAGGTCAAAATTTATTTAATTGCTAAATTAAGAGGTACAGGATGCGTCGTTGGCTCTAGTTTTGGTGAAGCACCCCATAAACTCTCTCTCTCTCTCTCTCTCTCTCTCTCTCTCTCTCTCTCTCTCTCTCTCTCTCTCTACACACACACACACACACACACACACACACACACACACACACACACACACACACACAGCTCTTTTAGTTGTCTGGACAAATGGATGAGGAGTATATACAGTTTAGGTGGATTTTCTTAGTTGTTACTGTGATTTTCAAGAAAGTTCTCTTCACTCCTTTCCCTATACAAGTTCTGCCTCTTCATATTTATTTGTTGTCTTTGATCAGGTGACAAGAACGTGGTAAAGGAATTTGAACATTGGCATTGAAGGTAATCATTTTTATGGACTGAAACTTTATACACTAATGATTCTATAAGGTACATCTACCATCTAAAACCTGTTCAACAGCTTGGGGAATAGAATATATTAGTTTGTACCATGACCCTTTTACATGCTTGTAATTAAGAATAAAAAGTTCCCTTTTGTATGCACGAGGACTAATTTTGTTATTACTTGTTGCTTATTGTTTTGTTTAATTTTGTAGGCTCAAGATATAAGAAGTATGTCCCATCACCTGACAGCCCAAAGAGGATCACCAATTGGAAGTAACACCGTATATTCATGCGAGTGCTCGATTAACATTTTTTTAGAATTGGTTCTTAGTTATTTCCCTTTTATTCAGTGGATGTAAAGTACTACGCGAAATTTTAATATATTTTATGATATAATTTTGAAGTGCTTAAGTTATTTATATACAATGAATGGTTTACTTATTAAACATTTCTCTTATGTTCTTCTCAATTGTCGAATTGGGAACATTGGAACAAGCTTTGATGAATTAGGCAGGGTGTCGAACTAGAATGAAAAGAAATCTAGAAGAAAATAAGCAGGAAATGAAAGAGATTGTGGCGGTTTGAAACTGCTATTTTAGACAATATAAATAATGGCTTAATGTATAATTCTGGCGGCTATTAACTGCCGCAATTTGCAAGAATGAACCGTTGTTTTATCACTTTTATAATTAGCGGTTAATAAAAAACCGCCGCAATAACTTTTTGGCGGATGTAATTGTGGCGTGGTCTGAAACCGCCGTTAATGTGCATATTGGCGGTTCTAAACCCCCACAATACCCAAACATAACCCCGTCACAATATGCAGGTTTTTTTGTAGTGATCATGCCGAGGCGAACGGTTCAATCCCATCATAATGTGCGCACTGTCGAGGGTCGAACGCCACAAACCATAGATGTATCTATTATGCTGCCGAGGCGAACGGCCCGATCCCATTAGAATAAGAAACTTTAACGGGTCCTTGAACCCACTCACGAATAAATGTGTGAGTTATGGATTTTAAGAAAAACCTTTAGAGGAAAACACATAACACGGGAGAAATTCATAAGAGGAGTACAATTATTTCGCGGCTAATCATGAAACCCGTCAAATCTTTACAATAGCAAATCTATCACTCTATGCAAGTCTAGTCTCAAGTTGTAACATAAAATAAAGGAATTTAATAGGCAAGGGGCATCTCAAATAATATAGTTATAGCAGGGAGGGAACCTAAGTCTACCCGGACATAACATGAATCTAGCTACGTACGGACTCTCGTCACCTTGTGCGTACGTAGCCCCCGCAACAAGTAGCACATATCAAATATATCACATAGGGGTAGTTTTTCCCTCACAGAGTTAGACAAGATACTTACCTCGCTCCGAAGTTTCATAACCGGCTCCAACGCTACTCTAACACCTCAAACCGATGTCTGTCGCTCCAAATCTAGTCAAATAATGTGCACACCAATAAAAATATACTTTAATACTCATAATAAATCAATTTATAACGATTCTCAACTCCACTCGAAAATTCAATAAAGTCAACCCTCGGCCCACGTGCCCGAATACCAAAAATATTCAAAAATAAACTTTACCCATAGCACTACGAACTCAAATATTTAATTTATTCCCAATTTCATGTCTAATTTCGTGGTAAAAATTCAAAAATACAAAATTCTAGGTTTTTCTCTTAAAATCCCATAATTTTCATAAATATTCATATTTTAATCCACATATAAACTATGTATTTAACTCACAAGGTGTAGAAATCACTTACCTAAAGTTTGATGATGAAAATGACACTCCAAAATCGCCCCAAAGTTGGCTCCCATGGAAGGAATGAGGTAAAAATGAGCCAAACCCTCGAAATATAGCTTCTGCCCAAGTATTAACCCTTCGCGATCGCGGAAAATGCTTTGTGATCGCGAAACACAACTTTTCTCAGCTCAAAATTTTCCTTCGCGGTCGCGGAAAACCAATCGCGATCGCGAAGAGCAAGCTGCCTAATTCCTCCAGACAGCCTCTAGTATAATAGTCATAACCTTTTATACAAAATTCCAAATAATAAATAGTTTGACTTTATGAAAACTATACACCAAAGGCTACAACTTTCTTTTTTTGGATCATTTCTAAATTCTTTATAGATTGCAAGATATAAGCTTCCAAAGTGAGCCTTGTGCAACAGATATTTCTTCTTCGCTATCACGACCCAAAATCCAAAAAGGTCGTGATGGCGCCAGACACCATTGTCAGGCAAGCCAACCATAATCAATTAACTTAATTATCCATTTTAGTGTTTTTAAAACAAAACTTTCTTCAATGAAATAGTAAAGATAAAACTCGTAGAGTAAATGATAAATATTTTTAAAAACTAAATTTCTAAACAATTTACAACCATTCCCAAAATCCGGTATCACAAAAGCATGAGTATTTACTAGGGAATTAAAATAAAATACAACATCTGTCCAGAATACAAATTAGACAGGAAAGTATAATAACCCTAACGGAGATTCTGTTAGCTGCGGGTCGTAATATAGAATGCAGCTCACCTATGTCCCCACAATTATTAACCACACCTCTGAGCCCACAAGGCCGCTATACATATATGTACCTGCACAATAAAATGTGCAGCAAGTGCAGTATGAACATGAAAACAACGTGTACCCAGTAAGTATCAATCCTAATCTCAAAGAGGTAGAGACGAGATGGTCGACTATGACACTCACTATGGGTCAATAATATTAAATAATCATGAAAATAGAAATATTTATATCAACATGATTCACAGAGTTAACAATAATTTTATTGAACCAGCAGAAGTAATTAAATTTCTTCAATTCCAATAATTTCTAATCTATTAATTAAATCCTTCAAATTCAATAAAAATTCCAATTTATCAAATAGCCTTACAAGCTGCAATTCAATTTCAATAAATTTTTAATTTATCAAATAGCTTTACAAATTATAATAAACTGTTCAAATATCGTGTAATTATTATTATTATTAAGCATGATTTCTGCTGAGGATGTACGACCCGATCCAGAGTATCGTGTACACTGTCGAGGGACGTGTGGGGCGATCCATAGATGCATCTATCCTGCCGAAGCGTTCGGCCCGCTCCACAAGAAATGAGAAAATTTTCTTATGTACCTCCGGAAGGAGAGTATATTTATTATAAGATAAATTCGGGAGGAAGAATAATTTTTTTTAATAATTAATTAATTTAAACAAAAAATCAAGCATATGAGGTTTCCATCCTTTAATATCTTTATCTGAAAATTCACAATATATTCATATATATATATATATATATATATATATATATATATATAATTAAATTAAATAAAAGATACAATTTACACAAGTAATTCATGCTTTGAGTCCTAAACTACCCGGACTTTAGCATTAATAGTAGGTACGCACGGCCTCTCGTCATCTCGTGCGTACGTAGCCCCCACAATTAGCAATAATTATTCAATTTAATCCCTATGGGGTAATTTCTCCCTCACAAGATTAGACAAGAGACTTACCTCGTCTTGCTCCAATTTAATCTACTAGTAGGCCTTTTTCCTCGATTATCCAACTTCGATTGGCTCGAATCTAACCAAAAATAATTCGATACAATCACTAAAATTTATAGGAATCAATTTTATAAGAAAATACTATATTTTCAATAAAATCCCGAAATTAATTAAAAATTCGTCTGTGGGGACCACATCTCGGAATCCGGAGAAAGTTATGAAATTCGAAAACCCATTCAATTACGAGTCCAACCATACCAGGTTTACTCAAATTCGATTCCGAATCGATACCGAAATCTCAAAAATTCATTTCTATGAGATTTCTAAAATTTTCCAAATTTCAATCTCAAAACACTAATTAAATGGTGAAAACAATGATATATTTGTGTATATAGATCAAATCCGAGTTGGAATCACTTACCCCAAATGTCTTTCCTTGAAAATCTGCCAAACGTCGCCTCTGCGCAAGCTCAAGTTTGTCAAAAATGGCAAATGGGTCGAATGCCTCTCTTTTTTAAAGTCAACTCCTCGGTCAAACTTCCAAACTTAAATTCTTGTTTTAGCCATTTCAAACCTAATTTTACTACGGACTTCCAAATAAAATTTCGATCACGCTCCTAAGTCCAAAATTACCATACGGAGCTATTGGAATCATCAAAATTCTATTCCGGGGTCGTTTGCACATGATTCGACATCCGGTCACTATTTGAACTTAAATTTATTTTTTTTTAAAATCAAAATTCCATATCTCGGGCTAGGGACCTCGGAATTTGATTTCGGGCATATGTCCAAGTCCCAAATCACGATACGGACCTACCGAAACTGTCAAAATACTGATCCGAGTCTGTTTGCTCAAAATGTTGACCAAAGTCAAACTTGGCCTTTTAAAGCCAACTTAAGAAACCAAGTGTTCTGATTTCAACCCAAACACTTCCAAATCCCGAACCAACCATCCCCACAAGTCATAAATCATTTAAAGCACATATGAGAAGTTTTATTTAGGGAAACGGGGTTCTAAAAGTCAAAACGACCGATTGGGTTGTTACATTCTCTCCCACTTAAATATACGTTCGTCCTCGAACGTGCTAAGTAGTGTTCCGGAGTTATCCAAAATTACTGTTTAACACCTCGTGCACCTGCCCGTGCTACCACACCCAGTTGAGCACATTAACTCGAGCCAATCTTAAAATTCTCCTATTTATTTAGGCAAATAAGCCTTAGAGCCCAATTCTAACATCCAGAATTCTCCACCATGCCTGTTTCCAACCTATGAATGTCGTATCAATCACTACACGATGCACTAATACAGGATTGCATACCTTTGTTGAATTTAGACCATGCACCGCATCATTCACATGACTATAATAACATCCTCCGATAACAATAGCCAAAATTCCACAAATCTGATGTTCACAACATACCTCATGATACATATAAGTCATGTTCCAACTCTTGAAATGCTTCCATGATGG
Source organism: Nicotiana tomentosiformis (assembly GCF_000390325.3). Classification (NCBI taxonomy): domain Eukaryota; kingdom Viridiplantae; phylum Streptophyta; class Magnoliopsida; order Solanales; family Solanaceae; genus Nicotiana; species Nicotiana tomentosiformis. The sequence goes on from NC_090816.1 coordinate 27,188,941, forward strand.
AAGAAATGTGTAGAAATTCATAATCAATTGCCGAGTCAACAATTATTGAGTTTCTTCTTCTGACAAGAACCATTGCCTCATTATAACCAAATAATGATATTTGTTCTTTATTACACTCCATATAATCCGATCGCATTGATCCCAAATCCAATAATCTCGTCTCACCAAGTATAAGCTGCTCAGGCAATAAACCACCTCAGACATGATCAAAAAGCCTTATATGATGCCACGATGAGCTAATAAGCTACGGACTCGATTGCGATACATAAGAAAATTGAACTCTGGAAAGGATTACTCAACCCACGTGACTAATTAGACAACTGAAAAGGTATCATGAACCTTCCTCAAAAAATGGAACACAAACACACAAAATAGAATATAGGGGACTGTACTCAACATCATACTGTTGCGACGTGCAACCTGATCCACACATGATACCGTTGCGGCGTGCAACCCGATCCAAACAACATACCCGTGGCATCGTGCCACCCGATCCGTGCAAAAGAATCTATAAGAAAATACTTACCGAGCTAAAATGCTCATCACTACAAAATATCCGAATATCAGACACAAGCACACTAGTGCATAATATCATCCCTGGAAGGACCGACAACGCCATACGCTACAAAACTCAAGCACAACTAAGGTACGATATATGATCTGAATCTCAAGAGCCATCCTGCTCACATAACACCATCGCTATGCGGAACCTTATCACATAAGAAATTTATCAAGCCGTTTCATAACTCACATGGCACAATATAGTATTACATGAAATTACCGACGACAAAACGACATCCAACGTCCGAATACTCCAACATAGGGAGCTTTTATGCTGAAATGAACATATCCGGCTTGATATAGAGCCCGTATTCATATTTAAATCCATCCACAGACTTCAAGCCAATTCTGATCGCACCGTACTAGGCTAATAACCTTTCAAGGATCCATAATAACCCTTTTTTCCCATAACACACAAGAATAACCATCATAATCGGAACAACTTCCACAGTCCACAACCAAATGAACAGAGCGCCCTCCAGGCATAAATTCTCGAATCAACGATATTACCACAATCTTCATACTTGGTTTTAATCTTCACTCAATCAAGTGACTGCATGTCACTCTTACACAATATTTCCGTGAGACACGCTCCCACGACCTTTCGCACCAGGTAACAAGTCTGCACATCCATGCTACCGGTTACACTAATGCTGTAAAGCATATCAAAAATCCACAAATCAATACACAAGGTCTCTTACACCTGACATCGACCTTAAATGATGCCAAAAACAATACCATCTTACTTTAAACATCTAAATCCCTTTCCTGCTCATCCGAGCTCATGACATCCTTGTCAACACCGAACCGAAATCTTAAATCCTCAACTTTCGAATCCCATGCTACTTAGTGCACTTAACCACGCCAATACGCAGGAGTACAAGAATTCAATCATAACTCCCTAACCACTAATAGAGTAAATACTTCATCATATAGAAACCTTCTTCTTAACTCATTTCAAGAGAACCATTGCAACACGTGACTGAATTCCCATATCCGTAGAACATACCGGCCTCAAGTAGTGGTCTAAGCTACCATAAATTTTCTGGGATCCCTCTATACATAACATGCCATAATACTTGAATTCCTCCAGATAAAATCAATTACGACGGCCGCCAAGCCTCGCACGTACCGCCACAAATTACATGCATAACTCTATGCGCTGAAGGAACTGGTCATTGCCACCATCATGCCGATTCAACCATTGTTAGCCGACCCGTCATTTTCTCAATTTATTCTCAACTTGCCTTAGAAATAATAATTGCTTCATTCATTACATCACGAACTCAAATCCGCACTCATCCCAAGTGGACTTATTTCACGAGACCACGCTATTTCAAAATCCACAAATCATCTCATACCCCTCCTTGCGCGCACTTTTTCATCTTCAACTGTTACACCCATTCTGATACTTCTTTTATGAATCCGAAGTTATTTTCTTCCGTTTCTCAAATGCTACACCACAACCTAAAGATAACGCAGAGTACTCCAAGCCCTGTTTCATAATCTGCTGTAAAAGCTCGATATTCAACCATACTACGAACTCGAGATCCTTAGACACCGCACTTTAAATTTTTGAACCCGCTAAGACCGTTATTGAGAGTCACTTGCTCTGACTTGTTCTCAAACATGATCAATTCCAAGGCCCTGCTAGCACATGGACACTTTATCAAGGAAACATCCGACTATCTCACTTTCCTGTGCATTACATCTACACGAAGCATAAACTCTGAGTCTTCCAAAAACCTGAATATGAATTAATAAGGCCAAATATGGCACACATTCCCCAAATCCTTTGCTCAAATTACCACTGATGTTTTCTTTCCTTAGTTGCAATGACCCACCAATACACCGATAACCAGAAACCGCACAACTTGACACTACGCAATCCAATCATAGATGATGGGGCTCTCCCACTTAGCTTGAAGCTACAATTACAAAATTCTAGAATCCACCGAGATTCTTTCTTCATCGTTGACATGATCCTGCACACGCAACTCGCCAAATTTTCTCGAAATCAAACTATTAACCTTTAATAAACACTTTGAACCACTAGCCACATTTACATATTAAATCTCTTACCGGGTAGGCAGTAGAATTCTTCGCAGAAGCTTCGTCAACACCACGCGACCGCTAACCTGCTCATAGGAGATAACCCACATGTGAAAATTACATGCCGACATATTCCAACGTCGCTGCACTGGGTGAAATTACTACGAAATCAGTAGATCATCCTGAGTCCGAGCTCATTCACCAGCTGCACCAGTCTGTTCACTCCTTATGGACGTCAACTAAAGGTGCGACAATACATTCCAATCCAAAGTCATGTTGTATCCTTCTTCATATCAAGCAACTCCCTCCTGTTGTATCCAATCTTCCTCAATATAGCAGCCAATATTCTAAATTTAGTCCGTAGACCTAGTCACTGTCCATTTTACATCCCAAATCACTCCAAACATTCCTCAAGACATGTAATCATCCTACCATGTAACCCATGTGCTACCTTGCCACTCTCCCACTTTGGTCAACCATCTCCTTTAAGCAACTACTCTGCTTCTGTTTTCTTACACTTGGCCTTTTCGGAACCTAACCACCGCAAGGCACCTTCCACATGTCCTTCCTCATCCTTCGCTGCCCAGTTATTGCTTTAACTCAAAATTCGTCTCTGTAGCACTTGAACCAATAGCTCGTTACCAGCTTTAAACCTTTCTGACGATCATCCTTCTCGAGACATCAATACTAGAAATGCTGCTTCGATCCTGAATTACTGCACACCGCGATCTCTAACGGCTGCTTCCCCTATACCAATTCCTAACACTCCGTCGTGAAGGCAAGTTGAAGAAAACCATAACACTGGCGAACCTTAACGCATTTTACAAGGCGATGACACCACATCAAAATTGAGAACTCTACCAAACTAGAAAATATCAAGCTTCGTTACTCCATCAACCCTAAACCTGAACATTCATAGTCCGGTTGCCTTTTCTCCGCTGGAATTAAAACAGGGAACCTCTGAATCATGTACTGAGAAAACCTTCTTTTAAGTCGTTTACTGCCCTGACACATAGACGAGCATTTTTCTATTTCATAAACACTGTGCGATAACAACGCACAAATCGTCATAATAATCAATGCCAAATCTCAAAACCTTAGGTAGTACTGATACTTAATTTGAAATGACAGAGCGGCCTTTCGCAAGGCGATGACAATAGCCCAATTAATTATACAAGGAGAAGTATCTTGTACTACACCTATAGTACCATTAAAATTTTCCTCGATCCTTAATGTATAACAAGCGCTTCATGTCGCATAAAATTGAATAGGAAGGAAATGTAGGCATAAGCCTCAAAGGAATTTAATCACACGATGAAGAATCAAAAAGGGAAGTATTCCTAACAGCCCTGTAGCCTCTCAAAGATAAACACAGACGTCTCTGTACCGATCCGCAAGACTCTACTAGACTTGCTCATGACTCGTGATACCTAAGCGAACCTAGTGCTCTGATACCATGTTGCCACGACCCAAAATCCAAAAAGGTCGTGATGGCGCCGGACACCACTGTCAGGAAAGCCAACCATAATCAATTAACTTAATTATCTATTTTAGTGTTTTTGAAATAAAAATTTCTTCTATAAAATAGTAAAGATAAAACTCGTAGAGTAAATGATAAATATTTTTTAAAACTAAATTTTTAAACAATTCACAACCATTCCCAAAATCCGGTATCACAAGAGCATGAGCATTTACTAGGGAATTAAAATAAAATACATCATCTGTCCAGAATACAAATTAGACAGGAAAGTATAATAACTCTGACGAAGATTTTGTTAGCTGCGGATCGTAATATAGAATGCAGCTCACCTATGTCCCCACAATTATTAACCACACCTCTGAGCCCACAAGGCCGCTATACATATATGTACCTGCACAATAAAATATGCAGCAAGTGCAGTATGAGTACGAAAACAACGTGTACCCAGTAAGTATCAAGCCTAATCTCCACGAGGTAGAGACGAGATGGCCGACTATGACACTCACTATGGGTCAATAATATTAAATAATCATAAAAATAGAAATATTTATATCAACGTGATTCACAGAGTTAACAATAATTTTATTGAACCAGCAGAAGTAATTAAATTCCTTCAATTCCAATAATTTCTAATCTATTAATTAAATCCTCCAAATTCAATAAAAATTCCAATTTATCAAATAGCCTTACAAGCTGCAATTCAATTTCAATAAATTTTTAATTTATCAAATAGCTTTACAAGTTGTAATAAACTGTTCAAATATCGTGTAATTATTATTATTAAGCACGATTTCTGTTGAGGACGTACGACCCGATCCAGAGTGTCGTGTATACTACCGAGGGACGTGCAACGCGATCCATAGATGCATCTATCCTGCCGAGGCGCTCGACCCGCTCCACAAAAAAGGAGGATATTTTTTTTATGTACCTCCGGAAGGAGAGTATATTTATTATAAGATAAATTCGGGAGGAAGAACAATTTTTTTTAATAATTAATTAATTTAAACAGAAAATCAAGCATTTGAGGTTTCCATCCTTTAATATCTTTATCTGAAAATTCACAATATATATATATATATATATATATATATATATTAATATTAATTAAACAAAGAATATAATTTACACAAGTAATTCATGCTTTGAGTCCTAAACTACCCGAACTTTAGCATTAATAGTAGCTACGCACGGCCTCTCGTCACCTCGTGCGTACGTAGCCCCCGCAATTAGCAACAATTATTCAATTTAATCTCTATTGGGTAATTTTTCCCTCACAAGATTAGACAAGAGACTTACCTCGTCTTGCTCCAATTTAATTCACTAGTAGGCCTTTTTTCTCGATTATCCAACTTCGATTGGCTCGAATCTAACCAAAAATAATTCGATACAATCACTAAAATTTATAGGAATCAATTCTATAAGAAAATACTACATTTTTAATAAAAACTCCGAAATTAATTAAAAATTCATCTGTGGGGGCCCACATCTCGAAATCCGGAGAAAGTTATGAAATCCGACAACCCATTCAATTACGAGTCCAACCATACCGATTTTACTCAAATCCGACTCCGAATCGATACCGAAATCTCAAAAATTCATTTATATGAGATTCCTAAAATTTTCCAGGCCAAGATCAGGCACTCACGAGAATGATCGAGGTATGCCCCTTTACTATCTACTCACAATTTTTGTGTATCTTCTACAGAGGTAGTTTTTTCTCTTGAGAAGCTCGAAATGAAGGTAATGTGGCCACCAAAGATGAGGTCTGATCCAAGTACCAGGAAATCTGATGCCCTCTGCGAGTTCCACCAAGAACGTGGACACAAAACAGAAGATTACATTGCCCTAAGACTAGAGGTAGAAAACTTTCAGCAGCAAGGGAACCTCAAAGAACTACTCAACGACAAAGGAAGAAACACCTTAGCAAGAGGTCGAGAACATCCAGGCCCACCAAAGCCACATTTACCAGCTCGTACCATCAATATGATTATTGGGCTCAAAACACTAATTAAATGGTGAAAACAATGATATATTTGTATATATAGATCAAATCCGAGTTGGAATCACTTACCCCAAATGTCTTTCCTCGAAAATCTGCCAAACGTCGCCTCTGCTCAAGCTCAAGTTTGTCAAAAATGGCAAATGGGTCGAATGCCTCTGTTTTTTCTAACTTACAGATCTGCCCAGCTCGATCTCGGGAGCTCGATCTCGGGAGCTCGATCTTGGGAGCTCGATCATGGGAGCTCGATCTTGGGAGCTCGATCATGGGAGCTCGATCTTGGGAGCTCGATCTTGGGAGCTTGATCTCGGGAGCTCGATCATGGGAGCTCGATCTTGGGAGCTCGATCATGGGAGCTCGATCAATGGAGCTCGATCTTGGGAGCTCGATCTTGGGCCTCGATTTTAGGCCTCGAACTTGGGCTCGATCACAGCCCAGAATTTCCAGCAGAAGAGAAAAATTGCAGCAGTTGTTTAAGTCCAAATTTTGATCCGTTAACCATCCGAAACTCACCCGAGGCCCTCGGGACCTCAACCAAATATATCAACAAGTCCTAAAACATCATACGAACTTAGTCGAACCTCTAAATCACATCAAACAATGCTAAAACCATGAATCATAGCCCAATTCAAGCTTAATGAAACTAAGAATTTTCAATTTCTACATTCGATGTCGAAACCTATCAAATCAACTCCGATTGATCTCAAATTTTGCACACAAGTCATAAATGACATAACGGAGCTATGAAAATTTTTGGAACTGCATTCCGACTCCGGTATCAAAAAGTCAACTCCCCGGTCAAACTTCCAAACTTAAATTCTTGTTTTAGCCATTTCAAGCCTAATTTTACTACAGACTTCCAAATAAAATTCCGATCACGCTCCTAAGTCCAAAATTACCATACAGAGCTATTGGAATCATCAAAATTCTATTCCGGGGTCAGCTGCACATGATTCGACATCCGGTCACTATTTGAACTTTTTTTTTTAATAAAAAAAAATCAAAATTCCATATCTCGGGCTAGGGACCTCGGAATTTAATTTCGGGCATATGTCCAAGTCCCAAATCACGATACGGACCTACCGAAACTGTCAAAATACTGATCCAAGTCTGTTTGCTCAAAATGTTGACCAAAGTCAAACTTGGCCTTTTAAAGCCAACTTAAGAAATCAAGTGTTCCGATTTCAACCCAAACACTTTCAAATCCCGAACCAACCATCCTTACAAGTCATAAATCATTTAAAGCCATACAAGAAGTTTTATTTAGGGGAATGGGGTTCTAAAAGTCAAAATGACCGGTTGGGTCGTTACATTCGCGAACGCAAATCTGCCTCCGCAAACGTGATTCACAGACTCCTTTCTCCCATTTTCCTCTTCGCGAACGCGAAGAAGGGCACACCAGACCTTAGAAAACAGCAGCTCAACATGGCGAAATGACCCATAGACCATCCGAAACACGCCCGAGGCCCCCCCGGGACACCGTCCAATCACACCAACAAGTCCCAATACATGACATAAACCTGCTCGAGGCCTCAAATCACACCAAACAACATCAAAACTACAAATCGATGATCGAAATCTTTCTTTAAACCTTCAAACTTTTAAATTTCGACGAACGCGTCCGATTCATACTTAAACATTCCGGAATGACGCCAAACTTTACGCACAAGTCATAAATCACGATACGAACCTATTCCAAGGCTCGAAATCCAAACGGACCTTGATAACACCAAAATACACCTCAAACCAAATTTAGGAAATTCTAAAACCTTCAAAATGCTAACTTTCCATAATAAGCGCCGAAATGCTCCCGAACGACCCGATATTCAACCCGAATATACGCCCAAGTCCGAAATCATCTTACGAATCTATTGGAACCTTCAAATCCCGATTCTGAGGTCGTTTACTCAAAAGTCAAACCTTAGTCAACTCTTCCAACTTAAAACTTCCGAATTTAGAATTTTTCATCCGAATCAACTCCGAACTTCCCGAAATTCAATTCTGACCACACGTACAAGTCATAATACCTGAAGTAAAGCTACTCAAAGCCTCAAACCGCCGAACGATATGCTAGAGCTCAAAACGACCGGGCGGGTCGTTACACAATCAACCTGTTTTGACACCCATATTTGAACTTAACACAAAATGAGAGGGAGAATTCATGTAAGGATACATGTTATATTTTCATCGTGTGGATCAAAGTTTTCCCCGGCCCACTCTGCTAATGGTGATTTGAAAATGCAAATGCTACAAGAGATCTCCAATTGATTTAATTCATATCCTAGCCTTGGTCTTCACATTCAAACTTAGCAGGCTGTATTATATTTTTGCCATTTGCCGCTTCTTTTTTACTTTTTCGTAGTTTGTGTTTATTGTTTTCATTTGTTCATTTCTAAATATATCTTACAATAAGTTATCCACTATATAAAAGATGAGGTCACCATCTCCTACGATTTGCAATTTGGTATAACGTTATAAAATATCTAAGAATATGTTTGTTTGGTTTATCACAGATATCTTAAATTAAATATCTTAAAATTCTTATTACATACACTTTGCAGATATATCTGCCTATGTGAGCTTAGCAAGCATGGTTGCTCATATGTCCAGATTTAAAAAAAAAAAAAAAAAAAAGAGTCGCGAATTAACTGTCAATTTTAGAATAGCCTAATTATATTAATTCTCGAAATTAAATTTGCTAACCTTTATTTAGACATGCATTACATCAAATATGGGTGTTAAAATGGGTTGATTATATGATCTTTTTTATTACGCAAAATTAAGATAGTCAGATTACTTTTTTGGCCAAAAATGGCATTTTCTGGCATTTTTATATTTATGTTAACTAGGTTTTAGAAAGCAAAAAAAAAATAGTGACTTTCGTAGTACAAAGCTTATCATCATTCATCCACTTAGAATGAAATTACTAATTAGGTGATTTGACGATTGTGATGTCTCTGGGCCAGCTCCTGGGCATTTGAGGCCTAAGGCCAAAATCAAATGTGAGGCCTAAGTATTTTAATTTTTAAAAAAAACTTAAATAATATTTATGGAGTAAAATTAATGAAATATCAAATACCAAAAAAAATAATACTAGAAAGATATTACCCGATTACTGATTCAGGAAGTTTGAAGAATGAAGACTTTGAGTCCAAAATATCTAGTTGTTGTTTGTCTACTTCAAAATTCTTGTTGTAAATCTTGAAAATTATACTATATTTTTTATAAAGTAATAGAAGTATAGAACTATTGGAATCTTAAAAATATTATAGGTGAGCAAGAATAAAGAGAAAGGAAGAAGATACGTAGGTTCTGGAATATGAAAAGTAAGATTGAAACATTGGAAACGAAGGAGTAAAAAATAGAATTATTAAATCAACTCAAATTAAAAATTATTCATCTATCATTTTTAAGTAAGTCAAAATTTTACTTTATTTACTCTAAAAGGTTTTCTTTCCATTTATATGAAAAAAACAAAAGTACTACTACATATTATTTTTTTAAATATCTATAAAATATATATTATTTCTGAAAAATGGAGCCCCTCAAAATTGAAGGCCTAAGGCACATGCCTTACCCACCATACTGTTAGAGCCAGCCTTTTGTGATGTCTTTGTACTATAAAGAACATGAGGGAAGATACTATATCACTAATTGCGCAATATTACGAGTTCAAATTTAATGGCCACCATTATTTCGAGTTGCGCTAAGGGAAAAAGAGGCGTTTAAATAGTTATACCTTAATTTCCTGCTTAAGAATAAAATAAAAACATTAAATACACCTCAAAATCAAATGTGTAATTCTTTTGATAGGAAAATCTAATTTATCCATCAACCGGAGCTACCTTCGGTGAAGGGATTTATTTGAATTTCCTTACTCAAATTCTTGACTCCGTTACTGCAGGGACAACTTATACATTGAAAATGAATATAAATAAGTGGTTGCTACTTGCTACTAGTTAACTTGTGTCCATAATCATTATATTTTATAATAAATTAAATGAGAATCTATATATATAAATTGTTTGTACACAACGAATGCATTCTAGTGGACAATGGCCTAATTAATGTACTTAAATTTACATTGTTTTATTAACAACTCTCACCTATATATATATATATATATATATATATATATATATATATATATATATATATATATATATATATATATACACTTTAGTCTTACCATCTTGCAACTGTATAACGAAGAACGCCCTCATCATAGACCAAAGTATATCCATTGTTAAAAAATTTAAGGCTCCTTTGGTTTACCAAAATATTTCAAAAACATATTAAAAAATCATAACTAAATTCGTCTTCGTAAAAACATAATTTGCTTGATTTCTAAAAATCAAATTAACTAACTGCAGGCGTATAAAATTTACGGAATTAAATTCATAAATTAATTTGGACTATATTTTAAATTCAAGATATATTGGTCCAAATAAATATTATGGGCTAATATAATTAGATTAATTATATATGTCCAATATATATGGATTAAATAAATAAGTCTTAATCCATTGGGCTAACCCATTTAATTGGGCTAAAGTGATGAGCCCACTTCATTAAGCCCAAGATGCAAGCTTCCTAAAGGCCCAGTTTGGTGCCACGCGTCAAATGACGTGGCACACCAAGTCGAACGGAAGAACCAATGGGATCATGCCACGTGTCAAAATGACAAGGTATGCCAAGTCACATTAAAAGGCTAATGAAACCGCGCAACATGTGCAAGTGACATGTTCTGGCCAATCAAACGCGGCCTTGTCATAGATTGGTTGGAAAGGGTTTGTTCTTATCATAACTCTTCCCTCCCGCAACTATAAATAGAGGTCTTCGTAATTAAGAAGAGAGACCATAAGTTATAACAAGAAGCAAAAGAGAGCTCGTGGATCAAACGCTGCAGATTTCTCTAAAAGCTACAAGCATTCAAGTGTTCTAAGGATTAAAAGCTCAAGACGAAGATTCAAGAACAAGTTGCAAGCCCTTGGATTAAAAATACGCCAAGATCAAGATCAAGCTTTAAGCACTTGGATTAAAATAAATTAAAATTCAAGATTAAGCTCAAATACTCTTTTATTTACCGTTGGAAAGTAGAATAAGAGGATTCACAGAGATAGTACACTCATATTGTTTGAAATAAAATACTACGATTATTGCGATATTTTCGGTCTTGATTTTATTTTCTTGACCCAAATTTATTGTCTACACTAACATGTTTTAGTAAGTCAAAAACAAGCTAATCCAAGTTTCATTAAAAAGTTATATCCTTTTGTCCCAATTTATATGACTATTTCTATTTGGATATTCAAAATACCTTTTTTCTTTGACTAATATCTTTGCAAATATTTTAAAATATTTAACTATACAAAATTGTCATTTATATGCTTTTTATGTAATTTTTGAATAGACAAGTCTTAGATCAAATTTAAGAAATCAATTCTCGAATCCACACAGAAAAATTAGATTTGTTGACCATCATGCTTTGGTTCCGTGTATCTTTTTTTTTTTTTGGGGTATGGAGGGGGTATAAAATGTTATCCAAAAACACATTCTCAAAATTAATCCTAACACATTGAAATTATCTTTGAATAATTTTCCAAAATTGAATTTTGCAAATATTGAAGCACAGATAAATCTAAGCGCCACCATAGTATTAAAATTTGTTGTTCTTCAATGGCGTGGATGATAGAACACCACAATCTTTAATGTGCTTTTTTTTAGCTTGGACTAGGACAAAATTAATTAACACTTTCAAAACTTTTAGCAGGTCGACATAATTAATTATCTGTAATTAATGTTTTTGTATATATCCACTAACACTAATTGTGGGGCCAATATTGAGAGTTGGATTTGTCAATTTGCATATGTGCTTCCAAACAAGACCTTTTTAATTTGGTTATATAAGTAGGCCAGGGTCTTTAAATAAGAGACAATTTATTTGTCACGTGCCATTGACCATCTTTAGTTAATCTTATCAATTCATTTATGGAATTAGAATGTCAAGCTAGTTCTTGGCTTGGGAGGATGAATCTACTTGTTCAACTGTCACGTCATAATTCCTATGGGCAAAAGATAACATGTTACAAGTTGTTTAATCTTGAGAATTGAGAATAAACAATATTACAAGAGGTACATAAACTAAACGATATTATGAGAAAAATTCTTGGTACATAAACTAAACATATAGGTTTTCAATTTTCATATTATATTTGGTTATTTAAGGTTTGAATTCTCATTTTATAATTGGTAAATTAAATTATATTACAATAGAGGTCGAATTTCTGTGACACGATCAATATATTAATTACTTCAAAACATAAAAAATAAAAAATAAAAAAGTGTTATTGACACAATAAAATATATGTCTCTTTTGAAATGGGATAAGGGAAAACAACCCCCACCCCACCCCCTTCCAAAACCCAAAATAAATAAACTTATAATATTGTCACGTGTCGTCTGCAAATAAATAAATAAACTGGACGTGCCAAGACTTTTTTTTTTTGGGGGGGGGGGGGGGTAACCTTAATTTGATGATATTTTTATGCACTAAATCTCAAAAGAAGTCTAAAAGAAAGATAAATTGCCTGCAGTTCAATGATAGCTTAGCTGCAATTTGAAAAATAAAGTTACAATTAAAAGGACAGCAGTAAAATCTTATGAAGGCAAATACGATAATGATGTGCAGATAAATCTCAATCTTATAGTCTTAGCCACAACTGGAAAGTCAAAATAATATCTTAATTGCAGCAATTCTGAATATATATGTATTTTAAAAAACAAATCATAGCATGCCTTCGTTCTAAGCTAGGGAAATAAAAGGGAGCAAAAAAAAGAAAGAACAATTGACTACTATATCTATTATGACTAAATTCCATTCACTAGATCATAGACGTTTTAAACAAAAATATTCATATACAACTTACTCTATCAAATGTATCAATTTGCAAATTTAATTGTCAAATATTAAAATTCACAAGCCAACCACTATTAGTTCGATACATGTTTTTTGAGGTTAAACTCTTGTTATAATCATGTGTTTGGTACTTTGGTTGGTAAAACTAAAAGGTTTGACCGTTATAATTAAATTTTTTTATTTGGTCCTCAAATAGCAATTTGACATAAACATTAACGCCGGAACAAGTTACACTCCAAATCGCGCAATACAAAACCAGGATTTTATATAAAAGGATTCAAAAAGATATTAAAATGCGCTTAGGATTTGAATTTATAACCTAAAATAATTTTGATCCGCCTTTGCTATTAAACTAGAACTTTTCCTTATGACTAGGGATTTAATAATTTATCTATATCTATCTATCTATATTATTATAAAAACATGAATACAATGTTGGTTGACCAAATAGTCCTAAAATGCATAAATTTAAAGGTTATTTTAGTAAACATAATGAAAATAGAGTTCTAATTAAGTACTAACTCTGAATTTTGGTGTCTAATTAATATCGGCTACTAATTATCTACTTGGATTAGAAAATCATATTAATAAAATTCATTCCTAACTATACGAAATTTATATAATCAAATCAAATAGCATGAATTTCACCATATTTTGTCCTACTTAAAAAGCTTACCTCAGACTATTCCCAAAATATTAAAACTCTCCTTATAAATAGCTTCATTATCAATAAAGAAATTCTCGAAAGTTCTCTTCATATAGGTTCTAAGCTAAAACCCCTACTCCCTGGCCACCATATTGTTATTACTACGTTGCCTCATGATGAGAAAGTATCTAATAACAATGCTAATGGTACGTTTCCAATAATGGATGTGTGATAGTGAATGGTATTGATAAATTTTTTATTATGCATTAAAAATATTAGTTTATTCTAATCGCAACATTGATAGTTCCTCAAGCATGGAGAAAAATATTAGAAGGATGAGCTATGGTTTAAAGTTTGAAGATTCTATTCGATATTCACTTAAACATGCTCAGTTAATATGTGAGCTGATTTTGCTTCTCGTGGGAGTAGCCATTGCGATCATGGGTGTTTGTTATACTCTGCACTACTGCGCTTTGGAAAAGAAGATCACTATACAAATGATGATCATAACTGTGATAAGTACGTTGTGCTCGAGGAAGATGCCAAGGTATTTCCTTTAACGACATCCGTTAAAGAAAAGGAAATGTCAAAGCTCCCTTAATTACCTAGGCCTATGTTTGAGTATATTATTGAGTTATGTAATAATATATCCTTCTTTAAAACTGTCTTTCTTTATTTGTTTAATTTTGAGGTTGATGCAAAGTTATGTTATACATTGTTATTATCCAAGTTGGATTAGTACGTACCATGACAAATTCTTAAATATTAGGTGAGTATGAATCCTTATAGAATTTGCTATCTACTGTAATATTCTTTAAAGCTTTTGTTATAATCTCACTTAAACTCCACGACAGAGTTACATTGTTGAAACTAATTTCAATTCATTTAAAGGATAAGAAAATTTATGTGTCAAAATAATCTAAAAGAGAAAGCAATTTCGTAGTTGGATTTAAAGTCATATGTAGTAATCCATTCAAAACTTAAAAATTAATTGTAATATCCAAAAGTTCAAAGAACTAATTTTACTTAAAATTATATCAATTTTCAAATGCACTCACGAAGGATAAAAAATCGATCAACATTTCATTTTGTAATTTCGTACTACACGATTATTAAAATGTGAAGTGTTGAACAACAATAATATCATCAAAATATTGATAGTTTTATACTCTCATTCACATTAATTTCAACATAAATTTATTAGTTATTTTAGTAAAGTAGAATAGAAATAAACTTCTAATTAAGTACAATCCGGGCATTTTTAGTGCCTAACCAAAGATCAGCTAATAATTATCTCTTGGATTAGAATTAAAGCACATTAAAAAACTCAAATTTCTCATCAGTTAAAGTATACTAAACCTCCTACACATCTATGTTTTTAAGAAAATAATTACAGAAGTACAGGCGGATACTTTTCCACTCAATTTAGCACATATTCTTTTTTCTTATCTAATTTAGTATAATTTTGCATAGAATTTGAAATTTATTTTCATCTATTAACAGTGTATTAAGAAGATCTATGTTAAAAACTAATTTAAAAGTGATATTCATGTTTATCATCGTAGATTTAAATATTATTTTGGATGAATTAAGTGAAAAATTTAAAATTCTATTATTAGAGTTTTTAAAAGCTTGAATGATTTATTAAATATTTTTGACAAATTGATGATCGGTGTTCGTTGGAATATCATTTTAAAGTTGTGGTTAAAATTTAAAGCTATTCGGTGAAGACTTGAGCTATTTGGTAAATATATTTGCGAGTTAAAGTTAGTAGAAAATGAAATCTGATTTTTATATACAACATTATCATGTGTAGAAATACTGTTATAAAAAATAAAATGGTTATGCGGCTGTACACTTAAAATCATGATTACATAGGTCCGATGTAATATGTCAGACTACACTTTTATGCAAATTTCTCTTTAAGAACGCTCTTGTTCCTGATTACATAAAAAGAACTGAAATCCTATTAGGTTAAAATAGAATATTTTTCTATAAGAGAATTTTAGCAATATGGAAAAAAACCTCCTTAGATAAGATTGTCTTACTAATTTTTTCATCAATTTCGGTTTATGTGTTCCAGGATTTAAATTGAGTTCCTTCTTTTGGCATTTGACTTTTCTAAATTCGAGATTTTTTTTATGCGGCATTGTAATACACATGGAGCATCTTAATTATTTTAGCTAGCTTTCCGTAGTGTGTACTTGATGCACCAATTTTTGGCATTTTGAATTTTTTTACCATGTTGGTCATGCTCCATCTTATTGTCTGGCTTTCCCCAAAAGTTTAAAGAAACCCTAATTCGATAGAATTCAGATGTTGTAACTCATCCACTATGCATCAAAGGAATTCTCTTGAAAAACTTAAATAGTGAGTGTATCATGTGTGTGGCAATTGGGACATAAAAAGAGTCTGTCTATGTTATCTTTGTCAGCTTGTGCATAAATTAATTAGGTTTTGTGAAGCTTTAGTAATGACAAGGGTAGATAGACTATGTTATGTTTTTGATCAAGTAATTGTAAAAGTATGAATAGTAACGCGTGTAGATAGACTGCAAAGCTAACATACATTATTTAAATATGCGTTATATATTTCTTGATATATTCAAACATTTAAAGGTTCTTTTCATTCCTATAGTAAAATATCATAACAATAAGCTTAATTCTTATAGTTTAATCTGTAAGATCTTCTCACATGCCCACATAAGTCTTTTTTACCCGCTTTAATCATATAAATAATCAAATCTAATCATGATAATAAAACATACATGATATGAATTAGCTAAAAAACTGATGCCTTTAGTATCTTCATAAGACAAAAGTTGCATGAACGTTGTTCATTATTAGTCGTGTCATTGTATTGATACTTACTTTACATTTTTTTTTCTTTTCATCTTTCTCTTCTTAGTTGGAGTGTTACGTGTGAAACACGTACATAGAAACTAGTATAACCAAAAAGATCTTTTTCTTACTCATGCCGGAGCCAAAAATTTTAGTAATTGAATTCAAAAGATGCAAATTAAAGCAATTCTCGAACTACCTTTGCCACTACAATATGAAAACTTCCTTTATGTCAAGACGTGTGATGACCCAAAAGGCCATCTTATGTTTTAGAACTTGAATCTGCGCTCTTAAGCCTTAAAAATCTCTTTTTACCCTCCTCGATTTATGTGTGCAGTCCGGGCAGGTTTGCGGAAAGCTTTTATGTTGAAAACTAATGAAAATAAAATTTTTTGCCTTAAAAGTTGATTTTAGTTGACTTCGGTCAACATTTTTGGTAAAAGAGCCCGGATCCATACTTTGACGATCCCGGTAGGTCCGTATCGAATTATGGGACCTGGGCGTATGCCCGGAATCGAATTCGGAGGTCCCTAACTTGAGTTATGAATTTTGATGAAAATTAAAAGTTTGGAAATTATTTATTTTTAAGAATTGATTGATATTTGGCATTGTTAGTATCGGGTCCGTATTTTGGTTTCGGATTGCGGTACAGGTTCATTATAATATTTAAGATATGTCTGTGAAATTTGGTGAGAAACGGAGTTGATTTGATGTGATTCAGACGTCCAGTTGAAAAAATAGAAATTTTAAAGTGTTCTTGAGAATTTCATTTGATTTGATGCTAAATTTAGAGTTCTAAGTGTTATTTTAGCTATTTGATCGTGCGAGCAGGTCCGTATGATATTTTTAGACTTGTGTGCAAGTTTGGTTTTGAGCCCCGAGGGTTCGGGTGAGTTTCAGATAGGCCATGAGATGTTTTGGACTTAGAAAATCTGAGATTTTAGCTGCAGTAGCTGTTCTGGTGTGCCCTTCTTCGCGTTCGCGTAGATAGTGTCGCGAATGCGAAAGGTAAAATAGGGGAAGGGAAATTTTCTTCTTCGCGAACGCGATGGACTGGTCGCGAACGCGAAGCGTTGGGGGTGGTACCCTTTGCGAACGCAATCTGTCTCACGCGAACGCGATAGTCTAAGGGACTTGGGGGAGGGGAGTCATGTTCTTCTACGCGAACGCGAAGGCCTTAGGCCGCTGTGCATCGCGATAGGCCTCTCGCGAACACGATGAAGGCCTGTCCAGTGACTTAAAACAGACTCCAAACACGGGTTTAAGCCATTTCTTCAATATTTTTTAAGAACCAAACGGGTAGAGGCAATTTTCAAGAGCCATTTTCTTTCCCAAAGTGTTGGTAATTCTAAACTATTTTCTTTCAATTACCCATTACATTTTATGAATTATCAACTTAAAATCTAGAGTTTTCATGGCAGAATTAGGAGTTAGGGTAGAAACTAGAAATTTCGGAAATTTGAGGATTTAGACCCCAATTTGAGGTCGAATTCCAAAACTAATTACATATTCGGGCTCGGGGGTGAATGGGTAAAGGGATTTTGGTCCGAACCTCGGATTTTGACCAAGCGGGCCCGGGGTCAATTTTTTGACTTTTTGGAGTAAAATTTGTGAAATTTAATTTATGAAATATAATCGATTCCTTTAGCAATATTTGATATTATTGAGTCATTTTTGAATATATACGAGTGGTTTGGAGGTGAATTCCAAAGAAAAAGCTGTGATTGAGAATTAAGTGGCCTTCGGAGCGAGGTAAGTGTCGTGTCTAACTTTGGCTTGAGGGAATAGTTATTATGTGTTCATTTGCTACGTGTTTGGTTGTTAAATACGATGTATAGGTGAGGTGACGAGCATCTATGTGTCATTGTCGAGTCATAGCATGACATGTTTGGTTGTTAAATACGATGTATAGGTGAGGTGACGAGCATCTATGTGTCGTTGTCGAGTCATAGCATGCGAGTGAAATTCTATTCTTGTCTATTTTGTAGCCTTAAATTCTACTATCCATGCTTAGCGGGTTATTTAAAATGTTGGGTGACTCATATCTGGTTTCACTGAGATTTGGCAACTTTCGAATATTGATTCAAGGCTGAGATTACATTGTGCTATTGATTATGGATAAAATACTGGTTCCTTTGTGATACTCTTATTTATCCGTTGTTATCGATTTTGTGATTGGTGAGAACGAGTATAAAGCATGAAGGGTGATGCCGTGCATGCTTTATTTATATCGCGAGGAAGAGTGTAAAGCACGAAGGGTGATGCCGTTCATGCTTTATTTATATTGTGAGGAAGAGTATAAAGCACGAAGGGTGATGCCGTGTATATTATGAGAGGTTTAATGCACGAAGGGTGATGCTGTACCGTTCTATTTATTTATTTGGTGAGGTTGAGAGTAAAAGCACGAAGGGTGATGCCGTGCAGTTTTCCTTTGTTGTTTTAATTGCTCAATTCGTTTAAGGATTTTCTGTTTAATTCTGTCTTTTCATTATTCTCACTCTTTATGTTGTATTCTCCACTGTATGTCCCCTTCCTATTATTTCTGCATTATTTCTTTATTTACTGTTGTTGCCACTAGCATGATTATATTGTTCAGGTTATATGTGGGTGTCTTGTCCTAGCCTCGTCACTACTTCGCCGAGGTTAGGCTCGACACTTGCCTGTACATGGGGTCGGTTATACTGATACTGCACTCTGCACTTTCTGTGCAGATTTTGATATCGGCTCAGATTGATCGAGAATTGCTATTGGTCTGCTGTCCGGAGACTCAAGGTAGATTTGTCGGCGTTCACAGACTTTGAAGTCCCCACGTATCTTTTATGTCCTACTGTTTTTTTTCATTCAGACAGTTGTATTTCTTTTCAGACTATTACTTGTAGTAAATTCTAGAATGCTCGTGAATTGTGACTCCAGACCCGGGTGGTAGTAATTAATACAGTTTTATAATATTCTGTACTTATTATATTTCATCTTAGTTAATTATTGTTATTTACTGAATGGAAATAAGGAATTGGTTTAGCGATTTTCTAACGTTGGCTTGCCTAGCAAGTGAAATGTTAGGCGTCATCACGGTCCCGTCGGTGGGAAATTTCGGATCGTGACAAGACGAATCCAAAGTTCATAGAAAAAAATATTTTGCCGTATTTGTGTAATACAATTTTTTGACGAAGAAGATTCAATAGAACTCCCTTCATAGGCGATCCCCGTTCATTTTTAGAATAATTTGTTTACACTTGGACATTACATAGAAATAGTATAGACTAATAGTATTATCTATGAATATAAATAGCACCTGAGTAAAATATAATAGGATATATCTAGTAGAGCAAAGTTAAATTTTAGTACTACAAATTAATATGCTGATAGAAGATGATGACTTTTGAACAATTAATATTATCTTTTCACATGCACTCCCTTGCCTCATCCCCCGGCCCACCCTAAAGAGTAACTCCATTAATTGGTTTATGGATGATAATTATACAACTCGACATATTCAAAGCCACCATTACTGACCTATTCTCAAAGTCAACTCCTTCTCCATATATAAACAAATCCCTTAACCAAAACTGAAAATCATTATTCCAACTACTCTTTTGTCTCATTTTCCTCCTTTCAACCTCCAAAAGAAATAAGAAAAAAATGGGAAATACAATTTCACCTTGGTGCTACTCCATTTGTCCTTCAAGATCATTAATGGTTAACCTATTTTTTCACGATGGAACGACGAGGATAGTCACCGGAAAAAGGCTAGCCGGAGAGATAATGTTCGAATTCCCGGACTGCATGATTTGCCATGCAGACTCATTCTATATTGGAAACCCTATTCCATCCTTAAACATCGATGATAAGCTCAAAAATGGCGATACATACTTCGTTTTGCCTCTAGATTACTTCTCATCAAGCAACGTGCTCTCGGCTTCTTCTCTTGCTTCTCTGGGCTCGAATCCTAGACGAGCACCTGTTAGTTTCAAGAACCCTATATTTCAATATATTAAGGCGGAAAATGGTAGGGTTTTGATAAAAGTGTCACCGGAGTTCATAATTAAGCTTCTTACAAGAGGAAAAGAAGATGGATCACAAGATAATATTGCAACTACAAGTCCTAGTGATGGTAAGTTTTTATGTAGCACACCTGAGTTGAAGAAACATTATGAACAATTGGTTGGTCCAAAAGGACAAGTTTGGTCACCTAAGCTTGAGACTATTTCTGAGTACAAAATTAGGTATTCTCCTTGTAGGTTTATAGGTTTGGAATGGAAGCAGAAAGAAGAATGAAAAGTTCTTTCTTTTTTTGTTTTTGTTGATTTTGGTGTATAGCAATTAATTAGAAGTGAAGAAAGAAAATGCAGTTAATATATTGTAGCACTGTAACTTAAATGTACAGAAAAATACACATATGATGTTGCCAATTCGAACAAATATCTTAGGAAAAGAAAAAGCACAAACCAGAACAGAATCAGGAAGAGGGATTTTGAATGAAATTAATAATTTAGTGCTCAACAAAGATATATATATATAAACCCTTCGGTATCCTAAATCCGGCTGACAAATTCGAATTTACCCCACAGAGTTTATTTAAGGAGAAGTAGAATTTCTACCATGCGCTTTTTCATTCTACGTGTTCAAATTTGAGACCTCTAGTTAAGGCCCGAGAGATCTAATAATGCATTACACACCACACTCGATGGTATCAACAAAGATGATTCTAAATTATTTGTTGTCTATAGGACGTTTCATTTTAACTGTCGTTTTTGCTCTCTTCACCACCATTAAGAAAAATAATAAATAGGTATATATAGTTTACTAAGATATCCATGTTAGATGCATTTTTATAATTGAGCAGTATTAAAAAAAATACTTTTTTCTTTATTATTATGGGTATAGTTAAAAGTAGTTAAATTAGTCTTGAATATATTCCGCAAGTGATAATTATAATGGGACAATTTTGATTGATAATCTGAGACGAAGAGAGTAATTTCGAACTAGTCCTTACGTACCCAATAACATGGTCTTAATTACTGTACTTATTCTAACATATATTGTTGTATGATATAGTTAACGCGACAATCGAAACTTACGTCTGTGAAACTTAATGTTGGATTTGGTGGTGGGTTTTCTTGTGCTTGGAAACCGCAGACTCATCAAATTGGTCAGGTAAAAATGACATTGAGTTGCATTAAGCCCTTTGGAAAATGTTCTCTAATCGATCTTTTATGGAAATTAATGTCCACGTGGTTTCTCAAAGCTTCAGAATTGGATATTAGTTATATGTACTAAACGATTAAGGAAATAGCTAGAATTTCAAGCCCGATAATTATATTGTTGCCGAAAAAGAGAACGGAGAACTCTTTGTGGCAATTTTTTCGTAATAATATATTATTACTCCATTTTTTCGTAATAATATATTATTACACCAAGGCTCTGTGTTCAGTCCGTTCTTATTCGCCCTGGTGATGGACGCGTTATCACACCATATTCAAGGGGAAGTGCCATGGTGCATGCTATTCGCCGATGACATAGTTCTGATTGATAAAACGCGAGCCGATGTTAATGAGAGGCTGGAGGTTTGGAGATAGGCTCTTGATTCTAAGGGTTTGAAGCTGAGCAGGACGAAGACGGAATACCTGGAGTGTAAGTTTAGCGCTGAGCCAGGGGAAGTGGGCGTGGATGTGAGGCTTGACTCACAGGTCATCCCAAGTAGAGGCAACTTCAAGTTCCTTGGGTCGGTTATCCAGGGGGAGGGGAGATCGACGAGGATGTCATACACCGTATTGGGGTAGGATATATGAAGTGGAGGTTAGCATCTAGAGTCCTGTGTGACAAGAGAGTGCCACCGATACTCAAATGTAAGTTCTATAAAGCAGTGGTTAGACCGTCCATGATGTACGGGGTTGAGTGTTGGCCTGTTAAGAACTTAAATATCCAGAAAATGAAAGTAGCAGAAATGAGGATGTTGAGGTGGATGTGCGGGCACACTAGGATGGATAAAATTAGGAATGCTGATATTCGAGAGAAGGTGCGCGTGGCTCCCATTGATGGCAAGATGCGGGAAGCGAGGCTCAGATAGTTTAGGCATGTATAGAGGAGGAGCCCAGATGCCCCGGTAAGGAGGTGTGAGTGGCTGGTTGTGGAGGGCACGAGAAGAGGTAGAGGGCGGCCGAAGAAGTATTGGGGAGAGTTGGTCAGGCAGAACATGGCGATGCTTCAGATTTCCGAGGACATGATACTTGATAGGAAGATGTGGAGGTCGAGTATTAGGGTTGTAGGTTAGGAGATAGTTGAGTCTTGACTTACTTCGTACCGTTATGAGACTAGTCTGGTAAGATTTTTGTCTAAGCTAGCTAGTGACAATATCGTGTCTTACTATTTTGCATTTCAGTGCCGGACCTATTGAGTAGATGCACCTGCTTTGGTCACTAGGGTTTGGGATACATGCATGATACTCAACTTGTACATAATATTGAGCATAATGATTGTCAATTCTTCCATGAACTTCCTTTAGGAATAAATTATGGATTTAAGGTAAGTATTTTACTTTATTTTTCTCTTTTAAATTCATGAAATTCTATGATTTGATTTTAAATACAAGAAAAGACAATAAATTTTGTTTATAACTCTATTAGTGGTAAAATTTCTATGTCTTGCCAGGATCAAATTCATGTATGATTGTGGGCACAAGAAGTGGAACCTCGTCCCATTGAATTTGATTCATTCTCATTCCCTTAAGAGAATGTGGTAGCAGTACGTGATAAGTCTGAAAGAAAATAAAATTATTACTGTGAAGATATCAATGTGTAACGACCCGATTGGTCGTTTTGTATAATTGCACCTTGTTACCCCTTTTATTGCTTCACACTTGTGTGTTTATGATTTTATGACTTGCGGGGTTGATTAGTTTCATTCCAGGAAGCTTTTAGATTGATTTGGACCCTTAATTCTTGACTTAAAAGTTTAAATTAGAAAATATTGACCAAACTTTGACTTTTGTAAAAACGACCCCGAAATTGTGTTTTTATGGCTCCGATAGCTTCGTATCGTGATTTCGGACTTGGGAATATGCCTATAATTAATTTTGGAAGTCCGTAGGTTGATTTATGTTGATTTGCCAAAATTTGGCAATTTAAAAATGGCAAAGGGCCAAATATACCCCTGTACTTTTGAAAATAGTCTAAGAATACCCCTCGTTATACTATTGAGTTATCTATACCCCTGCAGTCATACTTTGGGTACAAATATACCCCTCATTTAAACGGAGGGACACGTGTCATCGTCCCGTTGGCCGATTCTAAATATCTCCTAATTAATTAAAAAGATCAATTACCCATACCCGAAAATTGATTTTCTAAAGTAATTTTTTTTTTTTTTTGTAAAAACTGGAAAAAACTGATATTTTTTTTACTAAAAACGGAAAAAAGTGAAAATATTTTTTTCCAGTTTTTACAAAAAAACTGCTTTTAACAAAAGTTGAAAAATATTTTCTAAAATAATATTTTTGTAAAAACTGAAAAAAAAAACTAAAAAGTAATTTTCTAAAGAAATTAAAAACTGGAAAAAACTGAATTTTTTTTTTTACCTAAAAACTGATTTTTTTTTTGTTTTTTCAGTTTTTACAAAAGTATTGCTTTTCAGTTTTTTTTAGTTTTTACAAAAATATTGTTTTAGAAAATATTTTTCAGTTTTTTTGTAAAAACTGGAAAAATAATATATTCATTTTTTTTCAATTTTTAGTAAAACAAAATCACGTGAATAAAAGTGAAAATTTGTGAAACTTTGACAAGTTTTTGAAAAATAAGAAATTGAGTTTTGAGAGTCGAATTGGACTCGAATTTTGGAACTAATCACATATATGAACTTGTGGGGTCATGTCACGACCCTAATTTCCATCCGTATGATGTCGTGATGGCACCTAGTCTTAAGCCTAACATTTACGGAATTAATAGCAAAAACCAGAAACTATTAAATATGAAATAGAAATTTCTATACAAGCTAACAATCCCAAAACCAGTAGTACAAGTTATAAGCTCTACTGAATTCACTAGAAAATCTCTAGATACAATTATTCCGGAATAGAAATAAACTGTACAAAAATAACTTCCAAAGGTGACTCCGAGGCCTGCGAACACAACGACAGGTATACCTTGAAGTCTCTACAACAATATCTGATCCTCTATCTAACAACCAACGGACTCCGAAGTTACCTAGATCTGCACAAAGAATGTGCAGAAGTGTGGTATGAGTACACCACAGACGGTACTCAGTAAGTATCAAGACTAACCTTCGTGGAATAGTGACGAGGTACAAGTCAAGACACTCACTAGATAAAATAACCTGTGCAGTATATAAGTATAATACTAATAACAGAAAGTGGAAATTAGTAAATGGAACAAGAACCAACAAGTGATATTGTCACGACCCAATATTCCACCATAGGCATCGTGATGATACTTAGTCTCTAAGACTAAGTAAGTCGATTACAATTATATTTTTTTATATATAAACCAACAGCGAAAATAATTACAAATATAACAACCTCCCAAGACTGGTAATACCGAGTCACGAACTCTAACTGAATATATGCAATGATCTCAAGGATCGAATATACAATATTGTTTGAATAAGAGTTGACAGTACAATAAAATTGAAAGACTCCAAGGGACTGCGGCGACCAAGCAGCTCTAGCTTGAATCCTTGCGATCAACACACTAACTCTGCCCGAGCCCGATATCTCCAATACCTGGCTCTGCACAAAAATATGCAAAAGTGTAGTATGAGTACACCACGGTCGATACTAGTAAGTATCAAGACTACCCTCGGTGGAGTAGTGACGAGGTACAGTCAAGACACTCACTAGTCAAATAACCTGTGCAATATAGAAGTATAAAATAGTACTGGAAAACAACTAGCAATAATAGAAACAAAATCAACCAGGGATATAAACAACAAGGCAACAAGAACACCATAATTATTACTCAAACGAATAAGGAACACAAGTACAACCAATTAAACATGTCCTTCAAATATAAATCTTTCACATATAATTCTTTCGAATAAATACCTTCCGAATATATTTCTTTCAAGTAAATATCTTTCGAATATACTTCTTTCAAATAAATATCTTTCTATAACACCTCATTTCATAATCATAAAACACGGGTCTCATCCCATTTTCATATTTTGGTAACATGGGTCTCAGCCCACTTTCACATTTCCACAGCACCTCGTGCACATATTTCTATCATAGCTGCACGAACAACTCACGTGCCAATAATACAGTTATTATCGTGCCCACATCTCATATCACAACTGCATGGAGAATTCACGTGCCAATATCATAATCATCATATTTCCGTGGCACCTCGTGCCCACATATCATATCATATTTGCACGGACAAATCACGTGAAAATAACATAATCCGCCCGGTAATAGCCACATGCTCATAATTTCAACATGGATCAGACTATTATCAAGTTTACCGAAACAACAAGACAAGTTGCCCAAGATATAATAATAAACACAAGGAGAATCACAACATTTCACAAAATTCATCAACATAATAATCCACATCATCACATATCATCCTTGACAATAGCCACCCTTATCTCCCCTATAGCCACATTTATCTCTCCTATAATAGCCTCTTTTATCCCTCTGACCTGACAATATCAATAGCCACCCTTATCGCTCCTATAACCACCCTTATCGCTCCTATAATAGCCTCCCTTATCGCTCCGTTTAATAGCCTCCCTTATCACTCCGCCAGACAATATCACAACATATATAACAACAGTGAAATGCCACCCTTATATGCTGCATAACAGTAACCCAAATCACACAACAATTCACACAGAATATTATCACAACATCACATTATCATCAACTCGTATTTACAAATTTTTCGTAGGCCACAACCATTTCAAAGGTACAATAAAGTCAACTAATTTCACAACAGATAGTCCATGGCTCAACACAATGTATATAAAATCTCAAAACAACCACAAGGATGGGAAAATAACTCATCATAGGACAACACCTTCTTTAATCCAAATTGTAGATAAATATATAAACGCCTCAATTTAAACTTAATTAATTAATTATAATGTGCACAACATCTTAACGAAATGTTCGGGAGTGAACAACTCAACCGAGTAATATTTCACAATTTGGCACTTTGCCTCAAATGATTCACGACCTTTATAATTCAATACCAAGTTTTCAACAACATGAACTGAAAAGTAATTCATCAAGGAACAACATCTCTTTTAAATCACAACATCATAAAATAATAGATTTATTCATGTTGTTAACTAAATTTTCCATTTAAATTATCTGTAGATAAAATCAATAATGAAAGTACTTTCCATAAAAATGGCAACTCAAACAAACACAAAGTTCACATAAAAGTCAAATGGCAATCACACCAAATTATCATATAAAATACAAACTCGACAAACAAGGAATGAGGCATGAGAAATCAAGAATTTACTAAGTTCCAACAATTTTTCAATTTAATACATAAGGGAGTCTACGAATTTCAACCGATATAATTTGCACATATAAACCAAGTACGTACTCGTCACCTCGTTTACATAGTTTTCAATTATACAATTTCCACATAAGAATCAATGCCTAAGGGGTAATTCCCCCACTCAAGATTAGGCAAGATACTTACCTTTTTGAAGTTAGGCCGATATTCCAAAATAGCTTTCTCACGTGAATTGACCTCCGGACGACTCCAATCTTTCTTGAGCCTTCCTTACATTACTACAAAGTTTCGAAAATCCTAGAAACTTCAATATATCTAGAAACATAATAAATGTGAACCATAATTAGGAAGATATTCATGGTTTCTGCTCATTTCAGCATTTTATCAAACACCAGGTGTGCAAATGTGGTTACAAGGTTCTACAAGATTTTCTTCATTCCACAACCCAATCTTTACTTATTTGATATCAACAATCTTCCCACAAACTTTATTGGTACAATCATATATACATAATACTCTTACACCCAAGAATCATACTACCCATCACTAATCTTTTACCCCAAACTCGAAATTGAAGACTAGGGGTTTGAATCTTACCTCTTAGATGAAGATCTTGTGATTAGCCTCCTTGATTCTTGAAGATTTGTGCAAGATTGGATGATTAGAATGTTAGGTTCCCTCATTCTCTCTCTAAACTGCTCTTACCTCTCTCTAAAACCCTCAGAAAAATACCCCAAAATAAGCTCCAAAGGCTATTTATCAAATGGGGTCGGGTTATGAAAATAGGAAAATTAACCCTCTGAAATTAGGTCTGCGGTCGCATAATGGACCGCAGAATGGGTATGCGGGTCCCACAATGCATCGCAGAATCGATGTCCAGAACTAAGCTGCGCTGGCCAGGTTTGTGACCATTTTGTGGTCGCATAACCACTTCGGCGGCCCGCAGAATTTGTTGCAGAATTGCCTTCTGCCAGCCTTTGGTAATTTGATAATAGCTTCTTGTAGGAGTGTCCAAATGACGAACGGTTTGAAGAGTTAGAAACTAGACTCAAAGATCTTTTATTTTATAGGTAATAAACCATATAACCCTTCGTATCATGAGAGTTCTTGTTTGAAATTAGGTCTTGTGCGAACTCACTTGAAACTTTAGTCTATTATGAAATTTCCAACTTGACTTGGACTTAGGGCTCTTCTTAGACCATAAACCATTATTAATGGACCTCATACATATATTATCATGATCAATTTATATTATTCATATAATAGTCCTTGTCTTCACCCAAAATAATATAATTAGCGCACATCAACTTTCTTAATAGTTGTAACGACCCGACCGGTCATTTTGAGTATTACAACCCGTTTCCCCATTTACTGCTCAAATTGGGCTTTACAGTTGTTATGTGACTTGGCGGGGCAATTGGTTCGGGTCCGGTGAGGTTTTGGAATGAATTGGAACACTTAGTTCCAAGGTTTAAAGCTTAAGTTAAAATAGTGACCGGATGTCGACTTATGTGTAAACGACCTCAGAATTTAATTCTGATGATTCCAATAGCTCTGTATGGTAATTTTGGACTTAGGAGCATGTCCGAAAAATTATTTGGAGGTACGTAGTGGAATTATGATTGAAATGCCGAAAGTTAAATTTTTGGAAAGTTTGACCGGGGGTTGACTTTTTGATATCGAGCTCGGAATCCGATTCTGGAAATTGGAATAGCTTCATTATGTCATTTATGACTTGTGTGCAAAATTTGAAGTCATTCCGGATTGATATGATGTATTTCGGTACAAGTTATAGAATTTGAAAGTTCAAAATTTATTAGGCTTGGATTGAGGTGTGATTCGTAGTTTTAGCGTTGTTTGGTGTGATTTGAGGCTTCGACTAAGTTCGTATGATGTTTTAGGACTTGTTGGTATATTTGGTTGAAGTCCCGAGGGGCTCAAGTGAGTTTCAGGGTGGTTTTAGACCATTTATAGGCCATTCTTAGTTGCTGTTTTTTGGCCACAGAGGTATGCATCGCGATCGCGGACAAATGGTCGCGATCGCGAAGAGCAATTTTGCTGTTTGGGCACTGTGAATCGCGATCGCGGAAGCCTTTGCGCGATCGCATAGAGGCAAATCCTGTTGCACTGACCCGACTTTAGAAGCTTATATCTCGCAATCTATAAGGAATTTGGAGATGATCTAAAAATGAAAGTTGTATCCCTTTGTGTCTAGTTTTCAGAAAGATAAACCATTTCTCATTTGGAGTTGTGTACCAAAAGTTATGGCGGATATACTATAGACTGTCCGGAAAGAGTTTGGAAATCATTGTTGCACAGGGCTGACTTTGGAAGCTTATATCTAGAAATATATAAGGAATTGGAGATGAGCAACAAATGAAAGTTGTAGCCCTTGGTGTTTAATTTTCAGAAAGTTAAACCATTTGCAATTTGGAGTTTTGTACAAAAGGTTATGACCAATATACTAGAGACTATTTGGAAGAGTTGGGGGAGTTTGTTCTTCGCGATCGCGATTGGTTTTCCGTGATCGCGAAGAGCAATTTTTGGGCTGAAAAATTTTGTGCTTCACGGTCGTGAAGCATTTTCTGCGACCGCGAAGAGTAAATGCCTGGACAGAAGATATATTTAGAGGTTTCGGCCATTTTAACACATTTGGAGCTATGGAGCTCGGATTGAAGCGATTTTTGAGGCGATTTTCACCATATAGATTGGGGTAAGTGATTCTAACTCGATTTTGGTTAAATTACATGAATCTATTATTATTTTTATCAACAAATTAGTGTTTTGGGGTAAAAATAGTAGAAACATTCATAGACTTTAATTGAGGATTTGAAGGCCGAGTTGTGGTCGGATTTGAGTAATTTTGGTATGGTTGGACTCGTGGTTGAATGGGGATTTAGATTTTATGAGTTTTATCGGATTCCGAGATGTGGGCCCTACGGGTGATTTTTGGGGTGTAATTTCTTATTTTTGGAAAATATTAGTAATTTGATATGGAATTAATTCCTATAATTTTTGTGAGCTGAATCAAATTAATTGTGACTAGATTCGAGCCGTTTGGAAGTTGATACGCGCATAATGGAATTTTTGGAGCATTGCTTAGCTTGTTCTACATTGGATTTGGCTTGTTCGAGATAAGTAACTCTTCTAATATATGTATTATGTAAATCGTTGGGAGGTGACGCACATGCTAGGTGATGGGCGTGTGGGCATGCACTATAGAAATTGTGACATAATTGTTTCTGTGGAATTTTGTAGTTAAATAATCTTAGCATTTTCCATGCAGTTTTATGTGTTAAAAAAATTGAGCTAAAAAGCATATTAAAAATCATGTTGAGACTATGTGCCAATATTATTGGGACCCACGGAGGTCATATTGCAGTGAATTATTTGTTTAAATTAAAAATTCATACTTAGTCATACTCATTTCATTGCATATCATATCTCAGTCTCTGTTGTTATTTATTGATATATCATATCATCATTTTTGGGCAATTCTCATGACATTGTGAGCCCATGAGAGAGAGACTGGAGAGATTGATGACTGAGAGAGGCCTAGGGCCTGATCGTGAGGATATTTTTGGGATCGGGCTACACGGCGCAGCAGGCCATGTTGGCTATATATATATATATATATATATATTATTACTATTATATGGATCGGGGCTGCCCGCCTACAACAGGCCTTATTGGCTTATTATGGCACGTGAGTTGTCCGTGCAGATTCTGATATGATATTGTAGAACGTGAGTTGTCCGTGCAACACGTGAGTTGTTAATACAGATTATAGCGCTTGGGTTGAAGGAGCCCCTCCGGAGTCTGTACACACCCCCAGTGAACGCAGGTGCTTACTGAGTGCGAGTGCCGAGTATTGAGGGACTGGGAGGCATGAGAGATGGTGAGGCATGCCCGAGGGTCTGTTTACTAGTAATTGTGAGGTATGACCGAGGGGCTGTTTATGAGTGACTGTGAGGTAAGCCCGAGGGACTGTTTATGATTTTATCACTGAGTTGCATCGCATTGGCATGCACACATGACATACAGTCATAAAGATGTATTTTCCTCATGCTGTACAACATCACATCATTCATGATTTCTCACACATTTTGACAGATGGGCATAGTGATGCATTTGTTTTTACACATGTTATCTGTAAGGAAAATGAAACATCTCATTTACTATTGAAAGGATTTTTGGGAAAAATTATTGTTTTCAAACTTATTCATTTTTTTGACTACTTCGGCAAACGATTTGGGTTTTCACTGATGTACTTGAAAGGAAGAACTATTATTTTTGAAATCATGATTTGGCTGAGCATTTTATCTCTGAGTTACTTCTGGTATTATTTGCTTTATGTTGTTATGGACTGTTGTGGACTAGTGGTTTTGGACCCGGCCTTGGTAGAAGCTCATCACCACTTTCAACCTAAGGCTAGGTTTGTTACTTAATCAATACATGGGGTCGGTTGTACTGATACTACACTTCTGCACATTACGTGCAGCTGTTGGCTGCTGTTGTTGCTGTGCTTGATGGTTACGGTATTTGAAGATGTACCTGCGTTCCTGTTGTAGCTGACTCTTGTTCATGGTAGCCTTAGATTTATAAAAGTTCTGTTTATGTATTATTCAAACTGACTATGTATTTAATTTATTTTCGCTTTGTATAATCTATTCTTAGAAGCTCATGATTTGTACTACCAGTTCTTGGGGGATGTATAAGATTAAGATCTTTATTCACTTAAATTGCTTTTATAATTGTTATTGGAATTGGATAATTAAAAGTTGGCTTACCTAGCGGGATGGGTTAGGTGCCATCACGACTAGTTGGATTTTGGGTCATGACAAGGTGGTATCAGAGCTCTAGGTTCATAGGTTCTACAAGTCATGAGCAAGTGTCTAGTAGAGTCTTGCGGATCGGTATGATGACGTTCATACTTATCTTCGAGAGGCTATAGGGCATTTAGGATATATACTTCCCATATTTATTTCCTTATCATGCAGGATTGATTCAGCTTGGGACATTACTCTTTGAATTCCTTCCACGTATTCGTATGTGCACATGAGCGCTCGGTATCAGCTGTGCATCACCGGCTTGTGATTCTATGAATGAGGTTCGAGGTGAGTATTCTGTGTTTTGGTGATGGGCCAGTCTGGAGGACTTGAGGCCATGTTTAGACCATAGCTTGAGCTCGGTAGCTTCAGTTGTAGCCTGTACAATTGGACTCATATGTCCGATAATGACCCTACAGTGGAATTTGTGGCTCGATGAGTGGTGGAATGGCTTTGTGATGAGTATGATGTAACTGCGGGATGTGTTTATGACGATTTGATTGTGACGAGAAGTGTTTCCTTGAAATGTAAAGGAAGGCCATTGGGTGCTTGATTTTTGTCTTGATGTGACGTACAGTCTCGAGTGTGAATGTTTTGAAGGATCTTTCACGATTGTTAAATTTTGGGACAAATTAAATTCTCATGTCTGGTTAGTGAGTTTGGACTGAGATAGACTAAGTGATTGCATAGTAATTGTGACTGCGAAAGGGTATATCAAGATACCAATTTGAGGTTAAGCAGGTGGGTTATTCCCTGCGGAGTAATATAAATAGGTGTTTTCCTTATGATGTGAGTGGAGAGTTTCTTTTCTGCCAGTGGGGCATATGTGTGGAGATTTGAATTTGAATCTGGCTGAGAAAGTTGACTTGAGTATCAAGAGAATGATTGCGAGCTTAGCAGATGATTTGGGGTATTTTATGGTTGGCGTTGCATGAGTTTGAGAAGAAGTTTTGTTGAACTGACTGTGGCATTATGACCGTAATAGAGTATTGGTATTGTGAGTTATGAAATGTTTTAATCTATGGCTTTGAGCCAAGTGGGGGAGCCTGCTATTGATAATTCAATTTCATGATTATATGTAAAGGTTTAGTTTTGGGCTGAGGCATACTGGTGGGTTAGTTATAACTTGCAAAAGTTGGGATCGATGATGACTCAAATAAGGAAATTCCTGGATACGAGTTATATTGCACTTATGAGTATATGAAAATCATGGGATGAGTGAGTTGTTATTTGTGAATGATGTAGTGCGCACGGAGTATGAATTTGATAGGTGGTATTAAAGTAGAGTTACTTCTTTGAGAGCTGTTGTGCTAATGTGGCACGTGTATTTGGGCCCATTTGGGCAGTGTAATGTGGATTTGAACAAACGGTGTGATTCTCGAGAAAGTTCTAATGGATTCAAGATTTATATGTAACAATTGAGAATTTTTGGCGGATTTATTTGCGATTAAAATCTTAGATTTAAGTTGGATGGTGTCGAGACTTGTGGCATTTTTGTATATCATTATGGATTTTATATTTTGGTATCAGAAATGTGAATGAAATGGCCTTAGACTCAAATAAGGTATTTTCAGTGTGGGTATTTCGATTGTGGTATTTATATGGGTAATTATGATGTGGTGAGACTCTACAGATGTTTTGGTGGTAATATTCTTGGGTTTGGTGACCTACGTGGTTTGGTCGAGTTAGAGTAATTTAGTTCTAATAGCTTGGTTATGTGCAGATGGATTTCAAAGTATTCTTGCTGGTTTCTACCATGGTTGGAATCGGATATTTTCTACAGATGTGAGAAACGTGTTGTGTATTGTGATTTCCTCTTCGAAGGAAGTAAGATAAAGGTTTCTAACTAACCGGATATGTAATTTTCTGGTGACCAGAGTTGATAATGAGATTCTTGTGCTTTTCACATGATGGCAAGATAGATGTTATGTGTTGTGCGAAAGTTAGATTTACATGTACAAGGTGGCAGTTCAGTCTTGAAGGAAGGTAACAAAGTTTGGGCAGAATGGTCATGAATTCTTAGACAACATGGGCGGTTCCAAATGACTAGATGAATACGACTACTACTTGGTGTATGAGAAGGGTGCGTATTTCAGAAGGCGCATTATATTTTGACTTACAGATGTTTAATTAGTATTGAGGTACTCACATGGTTGATAGACTGCTGATATTCAAATTTTGCCAAGTGGCACGGAAGAACTTTTAAAGTATTTCTCGTGGGATGATCGTGTATGAGAGAGGTGTTAGGCATTCGGGCGGTGGAGATGGAATCAAATATGGTGATTCACGTGTTCTATGGATTTGGAGATTTGGGAGTTCTTAGGAGCAAATTGTTTTATGGTTGTGGGCTGTGAAGTTGTGACCGGAGCTAGCCAGATGATAGAATGTGTTGTGATTCAGTCATTATGAATTTTCGGAGGGATTTTAATCTATTTGTGGGTAACCCGAGTTGATTTGGGGGTCCATTGGTAGGCCCAATTAAGATGTGTATTCTACACCGAGCCGGAATGGTTGGCTCCATACTGCTATTGTTGAGGGATGTATCATTCGGTTGATGTTAAACTTATTTGTGTTCTAAAATGATCTATGAGTTACTCCTTTAATGTACGAGGAGTTATAATTCATTGGTTATGTGCACAGATGGTGCGGTTCTATTTGATCTTTATAGCGGAATTTGAGCGTGATGAGTATTTGGGTATTGCATGATCGATTGCGTAATGGTTATGTTCTTTCAGGTTTTGTGTGGCATTTGTCATTTGCCTCGCTGTGGTTATTGATTTTGAGTAGGGTGGCTCGAGGTATATATTATGGACCAGCGTTTGGATGGGGTCACGCATTGCAGCGAAGTTATGTTAAGGTATGAACCTTGTTTTAGAATCGGGTGATGGTTCTACGGTGTATGATGAATTTTTAGCGTTTCGTTGTGGCGGTACTTGTTAATCTGGCGGGGCAGTTCTCTCAGTTAAGTCATTTTCCATGACTGGGTACATTTGAATTGTTGCGTATTGGTGCACGGATGGCACGGGATATGGCTCTGAGTCATATTGGTGCGGCATATCTATGGAACAATTGTGTTTAGTAATATAAGGTCATTGGACCTAGAATGGGTAGTGTCAGGTTTGATTTCGGTATATTCGGGAGTATAATATTGAGAGTCGGCTCAGAAAGTGATTATGGTTCTGGTTGGGGCGAGATAGCTCCGTGACTTGTTGATCTGGTAAGTGGTCATGAAATTTTGCATGTTTCTTTTATTATCAATAGTGTATGAAGGTTTTGGGATAGGTTTGGTTCGATATGGGTTTAATATTAGTATTTGGTTGGTTTTGGAGTAGTCACTGTGGTCAGGAATGGTGCTATGAGCATGCGAGTTGTGTAATATGTTAGGTGATTATGTCCGTGGTTATGGTAATGGTTATGGCTTGATACAACTTGTGCAAACTCATACAGGGTGTAAATGTAAGATTCGTGTCTTGAAAGAAATTCTAAATGTTGGAAATTAAATTCCAAGGTTTATGGGCTAAAGTTAAATCAATGATTTCAGTTGTATTGTGTTGTCACGCTCATATGGAATAGGGTGACGTGGGTTCACCCCTGAGTACGTGTGTGGTAAGATGGAACAGTAATTTGATGGCTTGGAAACAACTCTAGGCACGTTCGAGGACGAACATATGTTTAAGTGGGGGAGAATGTAACGACCCGACCGGTCGTTTTGAGTATTACAACCCCGTTTTCCCATTTACTGCTCAAATTGGGCTTTACAGTTGTTGTGTGACTTGCCGGGGCAATTAGTTCGGGTCCGGTGAGGTTTTGGAATGAATTGGAATACTTAGTTTCAAGGTTTAAAACTTAAGTTAAAATAATGACCGGATGTCGACTTATGTGTAAATGACCTCGGAATTTAATTATGATTATTCCAATAGCTCCGTATGGTAATTTTGGACTTAGGAGTGTATCCGAAAAATTATTTGGAGGTCCGTAGTGGAATTAGGCTTGAAATGTCAAAAGTTAAATTTTTGGGAAGTTTGACCGGGGGTTGAATTTTTGATATCGAGGTCGGAATCCAGTTCTGGAAATTGGAATAGCTTCGTTATGTCATTTATGACTTGTGTGCAAAATTTGAAGTCATTCCGGATTAATTTGATGTCTTTCGGCACAAGATATAGAATTTGAAAGTTCAAAGTTTATTAGGCTTGAATTGAGGTGCGATTCGTAGTTTTAGCGTTGTTTGATGTGATTCGAGGCTTCAACTAAGTTCGTATGATGTTTTAGGACTTGTTGGTATATTTGGTTGAGGTCCCGAGAGGCTCAGGTGAGTTTCGGGATGGTTTCAGACCATTTCTAGGCCATTCTTAGTCGCTGGTTTTTGGCCACAGAGGTATGCATCGCGATCGCGAAGAGAAATTTTGCTGTTTGGGCACTGTGAATCGCGATCGCGGAAGCTTTTGCGCGATCGCGTAGAGGAAAATCTTGCTGCACTGACCCGATTTTGGAAGCTTATATCTCGCAATCTATAAGGAATTTGGAGATGATCCAAAAATGGAAGTTGTAGCCCTTTTTGTCTAGTTTCAGAGAGTTGAACCATTTGTCATTTGGATTTGTGTACCAAAAGTTATGGTGGATAAAATATAGGCTGTCCGGGAAGCATTTGGAAATCTCTGTTGCATAAGGCTAACTTTGGAAACTTATATCTAGAAATATATAAGGAATTGGGAGATGAGAAACAAATGGAAGTTGTAGCCCTTTGTGTTTAGTTTTCAGAAAGTTAAACCATTTGTAATTTGGAGTTTTGTACAAAAGGTTATGACCAATATACTAGAGGATATTTGGAAGAGTTGGGGGAGTTTGTTCTTCGTGATTGCGATTGGTTTTCCGCGATCGCGAAGAGCAATTTTGGGGCTGAAAAATTTTGTGCTTCACGTTCGCGAATCATTTTCCGCGATCGCGAAGAGTAAATGCCTGGACAGAAGATATATTTTGAGGTTTCGGCCATTTTAACACATTTGGAGCTATGGAGCTCAGATTGAAGCGATTTTTGAGGCGATTTTCACCATATGGATTTGGGTAAGTGATTCTAACTCGGTTTTGGTTAAATTACATGAATCTATTATTATTTTTATCAAAATATTAGTGTTTTGGGTTAAAAATAGTAGAAACATTCATAGACTTTAATTTGGGATTTGAAGGCCGAGTTGTGGTTGGATTTGAGTAATTTTGGTATGGTTGGACTCGTGGTTGAATGAGGATTCAGATTTTGTGAGTTTTATCGGATTCCGAGACGTGGTCCCTACGGGTAATTTTTGGGGCGTAATTTCTTATTTTTGGAAAATATTAGTATTTTGATATGGAATTAATTCCTATAAGTTTTGTGAGCTGAATCAAATTATTTGTGACTAGTTTTGAGCCGTTTGGAAATTGATAGGTGCAGAATGGAATTTGTGGAGCATTGCTTAGCTTGCTCGATATTGGATTTGGCTTGTTTGAGGTAAGTAACTCTTCTAATCTTGGAGCTGAGGGTATGAACCCTGAATATATGTATTATGTAAATCGTTGGGAGGTGACGCACATGCTAGGTGACGGGCGTGTGGGCATGCACTATGTGACATAATTGTTTTTGTGGAATTTTGTAGTTAAATAATCTTGGCATTTTCCATGCAGTTTTATGTGTTAAAGAAATTGAGCTGAAAAGCATATTAAAAATCATGTTGAGACTATGTGCTAGTATTATTGGGACCCACAAAGGTCTTATTGCTGTGAATTATTTGTTTAAATTGAAAATTCTTACTCAGTCTTATTCATTTCATTGCATATCATATCTCAGTCTCTGTTTTTATTTATTGATAAATCATATTAACATTTTTAGGCTATTATCATGACATTGTGAGCCCATGAGAGAGAGACAGGAGAGATTGATGACTGAGAGAGGCCGAGGGCCTGATTGTGAGGATATTTTTGGAATCGGGTTGCACGCCGCAGCATGCCAAGTTGGCTTTATATATATTATTACTATTATATGGATCGGGGCTGCCCGCCTACAACGGGCCTTATTGGCTTATTATGGCACATGAGTTGTCCGTGCATATTCTGATATGATATTATAGCACGTGAGTTATCCGTGCACATTATAGCGCTTGGGCTGAAGGAGCCCCTCCGGAGTCTGTAGACACCCCCAGTGAGTGCAGGTACCTACTGAGTGCGAGTGTCGAGTGCTGAGTGATTGGGAGGTATTTGCGATGGTGAGGCATGCCCGAGGGGCTGTTTACGAGTGATTGTGAGGTATGCCCGCGGGGCTTTTTACGAGTGATTGTGAGGTAAGCCCGAGGGGCTGTTTATGATTTTATCACCGAGTTGCATCGCATTGGCATGCACACATGACATACATGCATAAAGATATATTTTTCTCATGCTGTACAACATCATATCATTCATGATTTCTCACACATTTTAACAGATAGGCATAGTGATGCATTTGTTTTTACACGGGTTATCTGGAAGGAAAATTAAACATCTCATTTTTTATTAAAAGGATTTTTGGGAAAAATTATTGTTTTCAAACTTATTCATTTTTTGACAACTTCGGCAAATGATTTTGGTTTTCATTGATGTACTTGAAAGGAAGAACTATTATTTTTGAAATCATGATTTGGCTGAGCATTTCATCTCTGAGTTACTTCTAATATTATTTGCTTTATGTTGTTATGGACTGTTGTGGACTAGTGGTTTTGGACCTGACCTTGGTAGAATCTTGTCACTACTTTCAACCCAAGGCTAGGTTTGTTACTTAATCAGTACATGTGGTCGGTTGTACTGATACTACACTTCTGCACATTTCGTGCAGATGTTGGCTGTTGTTGTTGCTGTGCTCGATGGTTGCGGGATTTGAAGATGTACCTTCATTCCTGTTGTAGCTGCCTCTTGTTCATAGTAGTCTTAGATTTATAAAAGCTCTGTTTATGTATTATTCAAACAGACTATG
The DNA here is from genome assembly GCF_000390325.3 of Nicotiana tomentosiformis. Taxonomy (NCBI): domain Eukaryota; kingdom Viridiplantae; phylum Streptophyta; class Magnoliopsida; order Solanales; family Solanaceae; genus Nicotiana; species Nicotiana tomentosiformis. Next base: position 27,227,724 of record NC_090816.1, read on the forward strand.
TATTTATTTCCGTTCCGCTTTGTATGCTCTATTATTAGAAGCTCATGATTTGTACTACTAGTTCTTGGGGGATGTAAAAGATTAAGATCTTTATTCACTTAAATTGCTTTTATAATTATTATTGGAATTGGATAATTGAAAGTTGGCTTTCCTAGCGGGTTGGGTTAGATGCCATCACGGCTAGTTGGATTTTGGGTCGTGACAATAGCGCTTAAGTAATTCGAAATTTTCCGGGGTATTACATTCTCCCCACTTACTCGAATGATTTACAAGTCACTTCTAATAATAGATTTACCATCCTTTTACCTCCAATCATTATGCATAGTCACTTATGACTACATGGGTCTTATACTTCCTTTCCAAAATCTCAACTTATTTATGACCCTTAAAATTTGGCTATATTTACAAATTCTTAAAAATTTCGGCAGAGTTTCCCCTGTAACTAGACCTATCCACCTGCTAGAGAATCACCAAAATCATTCTATCAACACATCCACAACTCGACAAAGCATCACAATGTATATCAACAACACTAATCTCAACATTACCAGCATTATATTATCAAGAGTGATATCTGGACATGACATCTAGAAAGTACCTTTCAAATCAAAACCAATTTCTATACAATCAAGCGAAAATATTTTTTTTCCACAACACTTTCGGCCTTCAAGGTGACCTTCTCGACTTACAAACTTTTCCATAACACATTAACGTAGGCAATCCCAACTTTCGGACATATCTAACTAGGATGACAATTAGGTACCTCTCAGAAGCTAACTATCCATTAACTTCACCTCCACTAGCTTCCACCGGAACAATAAATTAAGGATTTCCAACTATCTTCTTAGACATAGACACATGAAACACCGGGTACATGGAGGGCCATGATGGGGGAAACATCATGCTCATAGTTTGACCCATTTCCTTCAGATTTTGTAAGGCCTAATTTCCCATATTAACACATTGTGTTAGTCTCTACTGGAGGTAGTAATTTCGTGCCTACACACACATTATATGTATGCCCATAATCACATCTCTGGTCATAATAACTGTTCATAATTAATTCCAACATTCTCAATTAATCTTATATTAACCAAAATCTCGTTTCAAATTTTTCACAACACTGACAATTACACGTGAGGCATGAATACCTCATAATTATTTACCCGAATTAACGAGTCACATTTAACGCCACCTGGGAACTCATCTCATAGGCTAAAAATCAATATTTACAGCATGAATATGGCTAAATATGCACAGAAAATACATACAAAATTATCAAATAAGCCTCACATGCATGATTCCCTATTAATACTATAGTACAAATTTAATTTCACAAAGTGAGAATTTAAACTCATAAAGTTTTCACCACAAGGACTTCGTCCTTATATAACTTCTACCGCGGCTTGTAGCCCAGTTTAAATATTTCACATCATATAAGAATGCGAGGATCTCATCATCAACTCCGAATCACAAGTATTTTGTACATTGTGCCAACTGAGATTTTCCATTTCCTTTCTTTCTTCTTTTTAATAAATTTCGTAAATAATTTTTCACAACACATAATGAACCCCCATACCAATAGGGCATATAATTCATAAAATCGAAACCAATTATTCCAAAATCACATCAGAACCCACTGTAGTGAGTAATAGAAAGTCACTTTTGGACTTATAGCCCTCGATCGTGTACAAAAATAAAAAATGATAGACACGGACTAACATCATCAAATCTCCCAACATGGATAAGCATATAAGTGTGTCACGAAATTACGAAACTCACCTATAAGTGGAGCATAATAGGAGGACTCGCCTCAATATTCCTAACCGAATCAAATTAAGGGAAATATCCCTTTATAACAAATCGGGATCGTACCTGTAATGACACCATCTGGTGTGGTGGCCTCAACCACACCATAGTAAATATATTAATAGGCTGGGCCTCCCCCTCTATGGCGCCCATTACCCGCCTGTCCTCCACCCCTAATTTATTGTGCACATGGAGTATTAACTGGAATAACGCCTGTAGCCTGAGTGTTCTGATGAAATCCACCCCTCCCAAGTTTTGGATAATCTCTCATGATGTACCTAGTATCACCACACTCATAACAACCCTTCTGAGGTCGCGACAGCTCATACTGAGTCTGTGCCATATAACTAGAATAACCACTATAGGAAACTCGTGCCGGTGGTGTACTATAAGAACTTACTGGAACACCTCGAGTAATCTGATGTACGGGTTGAGCTGGCCGACTGCTCGAGCATCCGCCATAATGGGTCATAGATTGTCACGACCCAATTTCCCTTTCGTATGACATCGTGATAGAACCTAGTCTCTACGATGAGGTAAGCCTAACATTTTGCGAAATATTGAAATGAAAAACATAAATTTAATAAATAACTCCTCAATATACTACACAACATTCCCAAAACTCGGAACATCGTGAATCACAAACTACAGGAGGAAAATCTAGTGTATCTATACATTAGAGGCTATCAAAAGAAAATACAGAAGATAATGGACATGGGGAAGAGTAGAAGAGGACTCAGAGGTCTGCGGACGCGATAGATATACCTTGAAGTCTCCAAGGATGTCCCCTCACTGAAAGTGCGGCTGATAAGGAGTACCTGGATCTGCACACGAAAAACATGTGCAGAAGAGTAGCATGGGTACACCATAATCAGTACCCAGTAAGTGCCAAGCCTCACCTCGGTCGAGTAGTGACGAGGTCAGGTCAAGGCCCTATTGGTATATATATAATTACACAAGGCAAGAATGAAATATCGCTGTAAAATAAAGACTGGAATTTAACAAGAAATAATTCATAAAAGGTAAAAGCTTAGTACACATAAATACAACAGGGGATCTCCCAGGATACCGTCCCGTAGTCCCAAACGTAAATGTGCAAAATGGGGGGGGGGGGGATCTACCGGAATACCGTTCCTTAGTACCAAAGTAAATATGAAACATAGAGGGGATCTACTGGAATACCGTTCCTTAGTACCAAAGTAAATATTCAAAACAGGGGGGATCTACCGGAATACCGTTTCGTAGTCCCAAAATATATATGTAGAGCAGAGGGATCTACCGGAATACCGTTCCGTAGTCCCAAAGTAAATATGCAGAGTAGGGGGGATCTACCGAAATACCGTTCCGTAGTCCCAAAGTAAATATGCAAAGTAAGGGGGATCTACCGGAATACCGTTCGGTAGTCCCAAAGTAAATATGCAGAGTAGGGGGATCTACCGGAATACCGTTTCTTAGTCCAAAAGTAAATATGCAGCGCAAATAATAGAAATACAACTACATCAAGAATCTTATAATTTAGACTAAGTACCAGTCAAGGAAAATGCAGGATATTCACTAAGCATGCTGCACAGAGTTCACATAAGCAATTAAGACACATAGACATGTTGTTCTAGACTAAACAAGATAAATTCATATGCTAGTGTATTTCAGTTGAAGGAAGACAAGTATTTTACTTGATGAAAATGGAGTTTTGCAACAATAGCCCGTGTACGCACTCGTTACCTCACGTACAGGGCGCTCATATATCAAACACAGTACCAAAACCTAAGGGGAGTTCCCCCACACAAGGTTAGACAAGCCACTGACCTCGAGTCAAGCTCAATCAATCCGTAAGAATGCCCTTTCCCCGATTATCCGACTCCAAATGACCCAAATTTAGCCAAACACAATTGCATATCATGAATATAACCATAATAGACTTATCTAATTAATGAGATCAATATTTTAACAAAAATTCCGAAATACGTCCTAAAACGTCGACCTGGGCCCACGTCTCGAATTCGGGTAAAAGTCACAAAATCCGAAAGTCCATTCACTCACGAGTCTAACCATATCAAATTTACTAAAATCCGACACCAAATGGTCGTTCAAATCCACAAATGAAACTTTCCAAATCCCTAGCCTCAAACTCCCAAATTTCACCTTAAATACACACTAACTAGGTGGAAAAATAAATGGGGAAGCAAGATTATTGATAAAAAATAAGCACAAGGGACTTACCTCAAGAAATGCCTCGAAAATGCTCTAAAGAATCGCCCTAAACCGAGTTTGCAAGGTCCAAAATGATAAAAATCACAAAGCCCTTCGGTTTTAAACACTGCCTAGGCATTTCCGCACCTGCGGAGCCTAGGCTCGCACCTACGCGCCCGCTGGTGCGAAAAATGTGGGCGCACCTGCAAAAACGACTAACCTTGGCTGCCTCCGTTTCTGCGACCACTGGTCCGCATCTGCGCTATCGTATGTGTGGAGAAATCATCTCACCTGCTACCTCTGCTGATCCCCACCCCTTCCGCACCTGCGCTCAACCTCCCGTACATGCGGCCTCGCACCTACGGCTAATACCCTCGCAGGTGCGATCATACCAGCAAAAGGCCAAACCTCAAAAATTTCTCAACTTCCATTCCAAGTCCGTTAACCACCCGAAACTCACCCGAGGCCCCCGGGACCTCAACTAAACATACCAACCAATCCTTAAACACCATACAAACTTAGTTGAGCCCTAAAACTACATCAAGTAATGCTAAAATCACAAATCATCCTCCGATTCAAACTTAAAGAACTTTAAACTTCCAAATTTGACAACCGATGCCGAAACCAACCAAACCACATCATATTGACCCCAAAATTTTGCACACAAGTCATATTCAACATTATGGACCTACTCCAACTTCCGAAATTGGAATCCGACCCCGATATCAAAAAGTCCACTACCGGTCAAAATCTCAAAAAATTCGACTTTCGCCATTTCAAGCTTAAATAAGCTACGGACCTCCAAAACACAATCCGGACACACCCCTAAGTCCAAAGTCACCAAACGGAGCTAACAGAACCGACATAATTCCATTCTGAAGTCGTCTTCACACAGTTACGACTACTGACCAAATTCTAAGGTTTAAACCTCCATTTAGGGACTAAGTGTCCCAAAACACTCCAAAAACCAAAACGAAGCCTCCCGGAAAGTCACAATAGCAGAAATAGATATGGGAGACGTAGTAAATAGGGGATCGAGGCTATTACTCTCAAAATGATTGGCCGGGTCGTTACATCCTCCCCCTCGGTCTCCCAAGTCGCCTCCTCGACCGGCTGTCCCCTCCATTAAACCTTCACAGAAGCAATGTTCTTTGACCTTAGCTTTCTGACCTGCCTGTCTAAAAGAGCCACTGGCTCCTCAACATAAGATAGATCCTTGTCCAACTGGACTGAGCTGAAATCCAATATGTGAGCCGGATCACCGTGATACTTTCGGAGCATAGAAACGTGGAATACCGGATGAATTCCTGCTAGACTGGGAGGTAAGGCAACCTAATAAGCAATCTCCCCAATTCGCCGTAACACCTCAAAAGGACCAATGAACCTTGGGCTCAGTTTGCCCTTATTTCCGAATCGTATAACGCCCTTCATAGGCGAAACCCGGAGCAAGACCCGCTCTCTAACCATGAATGCAACATCAACCTTTTGGTCCGCGTAACTCTTCTGTCTGGACTGGGCTGTGCGAAGTCTATCCTGAATCACCTTAACCTTTTCCAAGGCATCCTGAACCAAGTTCGTACCCAATAATCTGGCCTCGCCCGGCTCAAACCAACCCACTGGGGACCAACACCGCCTACCATACAGAGCCTCATACGGTGCCATCTAAATGCTGGACTGATAACTGTTGTTGTAAGCAAACTCCGCAAGTGGCAAGAACTGGTCCCAAGCACCCCCAAAATCTATCACACAAGCGAGGAACATATCCTCTAATATCTGAATAGTGTGCTCGGACTGTCTGCCCGTCTGGGGGTGAAATGTTGTGCTCAGCTCAACCCGAGTACCCAGCTCCTGCTGTACAGCCCTCCAGAATCGGGATGTAAACTACGTACCCTGGTCAGAGATGATAGATACCGGTACGCCAGGAAGCCTGACAATCTCACGGATATAAATTTTAGCCAACTGCTCGGAAGAATAGGTAGTCATCACAGGAATGAAATGAGCTGACTTGGTCAGCCTATCCACAATCACCCAAACTGCATCAAACCTCTGCTGAGTCTGTGGGAGTCCAACAATAAAATCCATAGTGATCTGCTCCCATTTCCACTCCGGAATCTCTAACTTCTGAAGCAACCCACCTGGCCGATGATGCTCATACTTTACCCGCTGGCAATTCAGACATCGTGCCACATACTCTACTATGTACTTCTTCATCCTCCTCCACCAGTAATACTGTCTCAAGTCCTGATACATCTTTGCGACACCTGGATGAATAGAGTACCGCGAACTGTGAGCCTCCTAGAGAATCAACTCACGCAAACCATCTACATTGGGCACACATAGCCTGCCCTGCATCCTCAATGCACCATCATCTCCAATAGTGACCTCCTTAGCATCACTGTGCCGGACTGTGCCCTTAAGGACAAGCAGATAGAGGTCATCATATTGACGCTCCCTGATACGATCATAAAGAGAAGACCGAGAGACCACACAAGCCAACACTCGGCTCAGCTCAGAAATATCTAATCTCACAAATTGGCTGGCTAAGGCCTGAACATCCAACGCCATGAGCCGCTCTGCTGCTGGTAGATATGCTAAGCTCCCCAAACTCTCTTCCCGGTGACTCAAAGCATCGGCCACTACATTGGCCTTCCCAGGGTGGTACAAAATAGTGATATCATAATCCTTAAGTAGCTCCAACCACCTCCATGACGTAAGTTAAGATCTTTTTGTTTAAACAGATGCTGCAAACTCCGATGATCGGTGTAAATCTCACAAGGAACACCGTACAAATAATGCCGCCAAATCTTCAAGGCATGAACAATAGCTGCTAACTCAAGGTCGTGGACATGATAGTTCTTTTCACGCACCTTCAGCTATTTGGACGCGTAGGCAATCATCCTACTATCCTGCATCAACACCGCGTCGAGACCAATCCGCGATGTATCACAATATACAGTATAAGACCCCGAACCTGTAGGCAATACCAATACTGGGGCTGTAGTCAAAGCTGTCTTGAGCTTCTGAAAGCTCTCCTCACATTCCTTTTTCCACCTGAATGGAGCACCCTTCTGGGTCAACCTAGTCATAGGCGCTGTAATAGATGAGAAATCCTCTACAAATCGACGGTAATACCCCGCCAAACAAAGAAAACTCCGGATCTTCGTAGCTGAGGATGGTCTGGGCCAACTCTGCACCTCTTCAATCTTCTTCGGATCCACCTGGATCCCATCACTTGATACGATATGATCCAAGAATACCACTGAGTCTAGCCAAAACTCACACTTTGAAAATTTTGCATATAACTTCTTTTATCTCAAGGTCTGAAGCGCAGTCCTCGGGTGCTGCTCACGATCCTCCCGACTTCGGGAGTATACCAGAATGTCGTCAATAAACACAATGATGAATGAATCAAGATAATGCCGAAACACACTGTGTATCAAGTGCATAAAAGCTGATGAGGCGTTGGTCAGCCCAAAAGACATAACAAGAAACTCATAGTGACCATATCTGGTCCTGAAAGCAGTCTTCGGCATATCTGGCTCCCGAATCTTCAATTGATGATATCCCGAACGTAAGTCAATCTTGGAAAACACTCTGGCACCCTGCAACTGATCAAATAAGTCATCAATAAGAGGTAATGGATACCTGTTCTTCACTGTGACTTTGTTCAACTAGCGGTAATCAATACACATCTGCATAGAACCATCCTTCTTCTTCACAAGTAAGATAGGAGCACCACAGGGTGATACACTGGGCCGAATGAAGCCCTTATCAAGCAACTCCTGTAACTTCTCCTTCAACTCCTTCAATTCAGGAGGAGCCATACGATATAGAGGAATAGAGATGGGTTGCGTGCTCGACAACAAATCAATGCCAAAATCAATATCTCTGTCGGGCGGCATGCCCGGAAGATCAGCTGGAAATATATCTGGAAAATCCCTCACTATTGGGACTGACTCAATTATATGGGTATAAATACTGACATCTCTCACATAGGCCAAATACGTAACACACCCCTTCTCAACCATTCGCTGAGCCTTAAGAAATGAAATGACCCTGTTGGGAGTATACTCTAAGGTACCTCTCCACTCTAATCGCGGTAAGCCTGGCATAGCCAGCGTCACGGTCTTAGCGTGACAATCAAGAGTAGCATAATGGGGAGACAACCAGTCCATGCCCAAAATAATATCAAAGTCTACCACAATGAGAAATAATAAATCAGCTCTGGTCTTAAAACCACTAAGAGCAATCAAACACGACCGATATACGCGGTCTACAGCAAGAGAATCTCCCACATGAGTAGATACATAAACAGGGGAACTCAGAGAATCCCGAGATACCCCCAAATATGGGGCAAAATAAGAAGACACATATGAATACATAGAGCCTATGTCAAATAATACCGATGCATCTCTATGATAGATGGGGAAAATACCTGTGATGACAGAATCTGAAGCAACTGCCTATGAACGGGGTAAAAGGGCATAATAACTGGCCTGGCCTCCCCCTCTAGGGCGGCCTCGACCTCCCCGACCTCTACCTCGAGCTGCCTGAGTAGGTGGGTTGGCAGCTGGTACTGTAGTCATAGCCTGAGGACCTGGTAGAGCACGCTGTAACTGAGAAGTCTATGGAGGTGCACCCCTCCTAAGTCTGGGGCAAATCCTCACCACATGGAGAGTGTCGCCACACTCAAAAAAACCTCGCTGCTGATGTGGCTGTGGTAACTGTGCGGTACGGGTACCATGAGGCCCATGATCACCTTAAAAACTATACAAAGCCTGAAATGCAAACTAAACTGGCTGTCCCACAAAACCTCTACCATGCCATACCTTGCCTCCAAAATAAGGACCAGTGGATCTTTCCAGTCTACGAGGTCTCCTCGCCTCCCTGTACTTGCTCTCCTGACCTCGTCTGTCCTCTCTCGCCTGGACCCACCTATCCTCTATCTGGCAAGAGATCCCTACCACCTGCTAAAATAGGACCATATGTTGTGTTGCCATAACACCTGGAACCTGACCAACATGAACTTGCTGCTCTAGAGTGTGGGCGGCGGGAGTCTGGGTCCCTCCCCTGGTCTGTGAAGTAGCTGGTACAATCGGAATCAACCCCGCATGAACCAATGCACTAAACATGCTCAGAAACTATGCTAAGGTCTCCTGAAGTGCTGGAGTAGTAATAGTAAGCGTATCAGGTGACTGTGCTCCGACTAGAGCTGTTGGTGGCTCCTCTATAGCAGCTCGTATAGGTGCTCTGGATGCCCATATGGACGTCCTCGGCCTCTACCCCGACCTCTCGCGGCTCTAGCAGTGGGCGCGGGTGCCTGGTCATCAGATCCACTTGTACGTGTCCTCACCATCTGTGAGAATAAAATACAGAAGTTTAGAATTTTTGAAGTCAAAATTTTTTGCATGATAAGGAATCAAAGTAGTGTAATTTTCCTAACAGTTTCATAGCCTCCCGAAGATAAGTACAGACGTTTCTGTTCAGATCCGCGAGACTCTGATAAGGGATACTTGGATCTGTACACGAAAAATATGTGCAGAAGAGTAGCATGAGTACACCACAATCGGTACACAGTAAGTGCCAAGCCTAACCTCGGTCGAGTAGTGACGAGGTCAGGTCAGGGTCCTACTGGTATATATATAATAACACAAGGAAAGAATGAAATATCGCAGTAAAATAAAGACTGAAATTTAACAAGAAAGAATTCATAGAAGGTAATAGCTCAATACATAGAAATATAACAGGGGATCTCCCAGGATACCGTCACGTAGTCCCAAACGTAAATATGAAAAACAGGGGGGGAGGGGAGGGGGGAGATATACCGAAATACCATTCCGTAGTCCCAAAGTAAATATGCAAAACAGGGGGGATATACCAGAATACCGTTCCGTAGTCCCAAAGTAAATATGCAGAGCAGGGGATCTACCGGAATACCGTTCCGTAGTCCCAAAGTAAATATGCAGAGCTGGGGGGATCTACCGGAATACTGTTCTGTAGTCACAAAGTAAATATATAGAACATGGGGGATCTACCAGAATACAGTTCCGTAGTCCCAAAGTAAATTTACAGAGCAGGGGGATCTACCGAAATACCGCTCCGTAGTCCCAAAGTAAATATACATCGCAAATAATAGAAATACAACTACATCAAGAATCTTACGATTTAGACCAAGTACCAGTCAAGGAAGATGCAGGAAATTCACTAAGCATGCCGCAAAGAGTTCACATAAGCAATTAAGACACATAAACATGTTGTTCAAGACTAAACATGATAAATTCATATGCTAGTGTAGTTCAGTTAAAGGAAGACAAGTATTTTACTTAATGAAAATGGAGTTTTGCAACAATAGCCCGTGTACGCACTCGTTACCTCACGTACAGGGCGCTCATATATCAAACACAGTACCGAAACCTAAGGGGAGTTCCCCCACACAAGGTTAGGCAAGCCACTTACCTCGAGTCAAGCTCAATCAATCCGTAAGAATTCCCTTTCCCCGATTATCCGACTCCAAATGGCCCAAATTTAGCCAAACACAATTGCATATCATGAATATAACCATAATAGACTTATCTAATTAATGAGATCAATATTTTAACAAAAATTCCGAAATACGTCCTAAAACGTCGACTTGGGCCCACGTCTCGAATTCGGGTAAAAGTCACAAAATCCGAAAGTCCATTCACTCACGAGTCTAACCATATCAAATTTACTAAAATCCGACACCAAATGGTCCTTCAAATCCACAAATGAAACTTTCCAAATCCCTAGCCTCAAACTCCCAAATTTCACCTTAAATACACATTAACTAGGTGGAAAAATAAATGGGGAAGCAAGATTATTGATAAAAAATAAGCACAAGGGACTTACCTCAAGAAATGCCTCGAAAATGCTCTAAAGAATCGCCCTAAACCGAGTTTGCAAGGTCCAAAATGACAAAAATCACAAAGCCCTTCGGTTTTAAACACTGCCTAGGCATTTTCGCACCTGCGGAGCCTAGGCTCGCACCTACGTGCCCGCTGGTGCGAAAAATGTGGGCGCACCTGCAAAAATGACTAACCTTGGCTGCCTCCGCTTCTGCGACCACTGGTCCGCATCTGTGCTATCGTAGGTGTGGAGAAATCATCTCACCTGCTACCTCTGCTGATCCCCACCCCTTCCGCACCTGCGCTCAACCTCCCGTACATGCGGCCTCGCACCTACGGCTAATACCCTCGCAGGTGCGATCATACCAGCAAAAGGCCAAACCTCAAAAATTTCTCAACTTCCATTCCAAGTCCGTTAACCACCCGAAACTCACCCGAGGCCCCCGGGACCTCAACCAAATATACCAACCAATCCTTAAACACCATACAAACTTAGTTGAGCCCTAAAACTACATCAAGCAACGCTAAAATCACAAATCATCCTCCGATTCAAACTTAAAGAACTTGAAACTTCCAAATTCGACAACTGATGCCGAAACCAACCAAACCACATCATATTGACCCCAAAATTTTGCACACAAGTCATATTCAACATTATGGACCTACTCCAACTTCCGAAATCGGAATCCGACCCCGATATCAAAAAGTCCACTACCGGTCAAAATCTCAAAAAATTTGACTTTCGCCATTTCAAGCTTAAATAAGCTACGGACCTCCACAATCCGGACACACCCCTAAGTCCAAAGTCACCAAACGGAGCTAACAGAACCGACATAATTCCATTCTGAAGTTGTCTTCACACAGTTACGACCACTGACCAAATTCTAAGGTTTAAACCTCCATTTAGGGACTAAGTGTCCCAAAACACTCCAAAAACCAAAACGAAGCCTCCCAGAAAGTCACAATAGCAGAAATAGATATGGGAGACGTAGTAAATAGGGGATCGAGGCTATTACTCTCAAAATGATTGGCCGGGTCGTTACATCCTCCCCCTCTTAAAACAATCGTTCATCCATGAACGAGCATAGAGACATACATGAAGTGGTGTAAAGATGAGAATAACGGCTGCACATTTCTTGCTCGGTCTCCCAAGTCGCCTTCTAGACTAAACATGATAAATTCATATGCTAGTGTAGTTCAGTTAAAGGAAGACAAGTATTTTACTTAATGAAAATGGAGTTTTGCAACAATAGCCTGTGTACGCACTCGTTACCTCACGTACAGGGCGCTCATATATCAAACACAGTACCAAAACCTAAGGGGAGTTCCCCCACACAAGGTTAGACAAGCCATTGACCTCGAGTCAAGCTCAATCAATTCGTAAGAATGCCCTTTCCCCGATTATCCGACTCCAAATGGCCCAAATTTAGCCAAACACAATTGCATATCATGAATACAACCATAATAGACTCATCTAATTAATGAAATCAATATTTTAACAAAAATTCCGAAATACGTCCTAAAAGGTCGACCCGGGCCCACGTCTCAAAATCGGGTAAAAGTCACAAAATCTGAAAGTCCATTCACTCACGAGTCTAACCATATCAAATTTACTAAAATCTGACACCAAATGATCCTTCAAATCCACAAATGAAACTTTCCAAATCCCTAGCCTCAAACTCCCAAATTTCACCTTAAATACACACTAACTAGGTGAAAAAATAAATGGGGAAGCAAGATTATTGATGAAAAATAAGCACAAGGGACTTACCTCAAGAAATGCCTCGAAGAACTTGAAACTTCCAAATTCGACAACCGATGTCGAAACCAACCAAACCACGTCCGATTGACCCCAAATTTTGCACACAAGTCATATTCAACATTATATACCTACTCCAACTTCCGGAATCACAATCCGACCTCGATGTCAAAAAGTCCACTACAGGTCAAAATTTTCAAAAATTTGACTTTCGCCATTTCAAGCCTAAATAAGCTACGGACCTCCAAAACACAATCCAGACATGCCCCTAAGTCCAAAATCACCTAATAGAGCAAACAGAACTGACGAAATTCCATTCCTTAGTCATCTTCATATAGTCCCGACTACGGTCCAAATCATAAGGCTTAAACCTCCATTTAGGGACTAAGTGTCCCAAAACACTCCAAAAACCAAAATGAAACCTCTCGGCAAGTCACCATAGCAGAAATAGATATGGGAGAAGCGGTAAATAGGGGATCGGGGCTATTACTCTCAAAACAATCGGCCGGATCATTACATAGATGAAGAGTAAAATCCACTGAACCCTCTAGAACTTCGAGACCTTTTGGTCTCTTTAGATTCATTTTACTCACTTCGAACACGTTCTAACATCCTGGAAATCTCTACTACTTGCTGAAATGGAATGTTAGTTTGCAATTCTCAAGCCATGCTTATTTTAAAATCGTAATCGAGCCCTTCAATGAATCTGCGGACTCGCTCTCTGACTGTAGGAATTAAGATAGGTGCATGCGGGGCTAACTCACTAAACCTGATAGCATATTCTAATACTGTCATGGTGCCCTGACGCTATCATTCAAACTCTGTGCGCCATCGATATGCTGCTCCTGACAATTGAAATGTAATAAAGGCAACTCTGCTCACCTCCACAATACCCATGGTGCAGAGAATACGGTGATATTTTTCTAGAAATCCCTGGGCATCCTCAGTAGTTGTGCAACTAAAGGTAGGTGGACTATACCTCTTAAATCTCTCAAGTCTCTTTTGTTCTTCTTCTGATGCCTCTGGCCTGACCTCAGGCTGAATAGGAATAACATGATGTGCCGGTACTATACTTGGAACCTGACCAATGTGAACTTGTTGTTCTGAAGCACAGACGGTAGGATTCTGAGTTACTCCCCCAATCTGTGCAATATTTGGTGCAAAAGAGATCAATCCCGCTGAGTTAATGTACCAAACACATTCAAGAACTGTGCTAAAGTCTCCTGAAGTCCGGGGGTAACAACAAGTACTTCTGGTACCTGTCCCACAACTGGAGCTACTGGCGGCTCCTCAACTGCTGTTCTGACAGGTGCTCTATTCGCGGCACGTGCCCTTCATCGGCCTCTACCTCGGCCCCGGCCTCTTGCGGCCCTAGAAGTATGCATGGTTGTCTACTCAGCTTGTTACATCCCGCATTTTCGTACTTTAAAGTTTCGTCATAAGTTAATCGACGTAAGTTCGGGAATGAGATTATTTTGAGATTATAAGCATTATTCTATTTCAAATAAGTGGTAAGTAAATTCGTGAATGAGAGGGTAAGTGAATCGAAGAAAATGAGTTTCATCAGAGTTTGACAATTTGGAGATAAAATACGGTCCAAGCTATAATACTCGGTATTTATGGACTAGTGCCATAAAAGGTACCACATGGCCATGATAGTAGGGTATATAAAATGTGTTAAAAGTGAATAGTATTCTAAGTAATTTGGGATAATTCTTAATTGTATGGGTAATTGATTAATTATTGGATTAGTAGGGGATTAATAAGTTGATTAGGGAAATGAGTGAATTTTTGGATAAATGTAACCCCCCCCTCCCCAATGTGGCAGCTTAAAGAGGTATTTATAATTAGTCTTAACTTACAAAACAAGGTGGCATGTTAGGGGCCTTTAGGCCAAAGCTTAGTCATCACTTAGTGGGGGCCACACCCCCAAAGTTTAAAACATCCCTCTAAATCACTTAATGAGATGGGATATCTCTACAATATGAGGGATTAAGACTTCAACCAATTCATACAAGGGTTCATGTGGTAGTAACGTGAATCTCTTGAATTAAAAATTCAAATGAGATTTCTTAGCACCTTAGCAACGTGCGTTTTTGAAATTTTAAGGGAGTACGGTGCAATCTTTCTCAAGAATATGAAACAGATTTTCCCGTACTTCGATCTGTCGTTACTTGTTTTGTCACAATCAACGTGTGTTTGAGGGATTGTCAAGAGAATCGGTTCAGGTATGTTAAGTCTAAGCCCTTCCTTCATTTTGGCATGATCTCGTAACTACATGTGTTTGATAACGAGGCATAAAGAGAAGTTCATACTCCTAGATTTATGTATATTATTCTAGTCTAATAAGTTACCGTATTCTCCCTTATCGGGACTTTATATTCAATAAAGTATTATCTTCTTCCAGTCAAGAGAGCAGAGGGTCTATATATATACAATATTACAGTATTTCACCACCATCGAGCTATAATCGGTGGGCAGGCCCCTATTGGGCAACCTCTGATCAGATGGTAAGTTATATACCGAGCCTACTGTGGCCGAGCGCCTATGAGCGAGCCTAGCATGGCCGAGATATAGAGCCTAGTATGGCCGAGCACCTATGAGCAAGCCTACTACGGTGGAGCAGTTACACGTTCCGAGCCTTATAGGGCCGGACATCTATTTTATTTACTA
Source organism: Nicotiana tomentosiformis (assembly GCF_000390325.3). Lineage (NCBI taxonomy): Eukaryota > Viridiplantae > Streptophyta > Magnoliopsida > Solanales > Solanaceae > Nicotiana > Nicotiana tomentosiformis. Next base: position 27,243,021 of record NC_090816.1, read on the forward strand.
TATTGAGAGAGTTGAGTCAGTATCAGCAGACAAGTATATCTCCAGATCATCTTTGACTCCCAGTTACTTTCAGTTATTATATTATCATTTCAGTTTCAGCTTTCAGTTATTTTATTGCCTTGCATACTTGGTATATTATTTCATACTGACGTTCCTTTTTCTGGGGACGCTGCATTTCATGCGTGCAGGTTTAGAGAGACAGACGAGTAGACCTCCTCAGTAGGTGTTGCCCGAGTTCAGCTTTATCGGTAAGCTCCACGTCCTTCAGAGTTGTCGGGTCTAGAGTTTTGTGTACATCTTGTATATATATATATATATATATATAGGTTAAGGGTAGATCGGGGCCGTGTTCCGACCACAGTACATCCATCAGTAGAGGCTTGTAGACATATCTTGTTAGTTAGTGTAGTATATTGGGCTTGTAGGCCTTGTATGTATATTTTATTGGTTTGTCAGCTATAGTAGTTGTGACGGCCTTGTCGGCCCAGCTTTATATTGATGTTTAGTCAGCGTTAGCTTCCGTTCAGTTTTATATTTTACTTCGCAAATTATCTTGCAATGTGGCCATGGGGCATTTAGGACTGTCACTCTTTCTTCTTACTCTAGATCGTCTGATAGAGCTCAGTTGTAAGAATTCAAATTCTTAAACTCTATTTTACTCATAATACAATGATACCTTCATCCAGAAAGATGGTTGGTAAGAGATATAGTTGTGGAAGAGTTGAGTGAACGAAACTCAATTTGCATCATGCTTATGATGAGTAAATGTAAGGTATTCAGTAGATCATGTGCGTACTAAGATATATAAACTTTTTGATAAGGAGCTTTAAGGCAAGAATATATATCTACCCATATGGTGAAAAGCAATGAGAGAATCAAAAGGTAGATACAAGTTTTAACAAGTAAAAGATGCAAGATGAAGACGGGTACGAGACACCCAACTAGTGAAGATTATCATTATTTACCATTCAGGAAGGGATATATAAGCATTTTGCGTTACCTTCAACAGTAGCAGAGGTATGTACAATCGGCCACACCCATCTCAGTTATTTCTTATGGAAACTAACAGGTGTAGTTTAAGAGAAGGAAAGGATATCAGGATCCGGCTGGGGTTAGAGTAACCCAAAATGGTGGATGGATTGTTAGTGTTAGTTGACATTTTCGAGGGATAGATAGTGCAAACGTGGTAATAGATCTCCTTGTGAGACACCCATATGGTGCACTCTAAAATAGTACAGCTAGATATGAGTACTACAAAGATAGGCACTGGAAGCCTGGAAGGGATAGATATTACCTTAGTGTGGCTCCCGTCCCTAGTAGAGATAAAATGTTAGGCAACCCGAAGAGCCAGTGGATGGAGCAAGGAGAGCTAAAAGCAAAAGAAAGTCTTGTGCATATTTTCAGAATAAAGTGATAGACAGACATATTAGCAGGGAAATAAGAAGAGAGATAATGAAGCATTATGAGTAAGAGGTGATACATGGATGACAACGGTAGAAAAAAATAAAGGACAGTATTACAGAGTCTATAGTCAAGGGAAGGAAAAGATGAGAGGTGACATGCCTTGAGACAACAAAAGAGTATAGGCCATAAAGTCATATCCTCATTTCAAGAAGTAAGCTCGTGACTCTAACACGACTACCGGAAGGAAAAGTTAGACCCCAGAATAATAGAAATCAGTATGGGCTGCTGAACAAGATAAACTGAACATGAATTAGGGACTGAGTGATTTGATAATAGTCGGTATCATGAGAATTTCATATTGTGTTCCGGCGATAGTAGAATGGACGACAGCAGAATAACCTTTAAAGGTCATTCAGGAAGACGCTTCTCTAAAGCAAGCAATGTGAGCAAAGTTAAGCTTAAGGGACTGTATGTGCCAGGATACTAAGTGTCACCCTCGTGAGTAAGGAATTTTGTTATCCTTGGTACAGAAGGATTACCGCGAGGCGAGTAAGGGTCATCGAGGATGTGAAAAGACGCCAAAGATGAAAAGGTAAAACATCTATAAGTAGATCATCGTAGCACTAAATCTTAGTACTCCCCTAAAGGGGGAGGGGGGGATATGGTGTGATGTGGAATTAAGTCAGAATTAAGTGGTTCTAGTAACTATGGAATGATAAATGAACAATGCGATAAAAATGAGAAAGGGATGAGATTGCACTTATTCAAATCCTACAGATATGCTACGATTTCAGAACATTATGCAAACACGACGTCAAAGAGAGGAAGTAAGGGCTCCTGCCCGAGATATTATTGATAGATAAGGAACCAGTGTGAGACGTAAGTTAAGACAAAGGAAATAACCCAAGAAAGATTACACGAAATAATATTGATATGAGAATGGGCCAACGAGTAGTTAGTAGTTGATTCAGGAAGAGCCTAGTTATGGCTAGACAAGAGGATACAAACAATCAAAAGATCGTGCAAGATAAACATAGTGAATCTAGTCTTGCAGATAATGATATCGTGATCCTTGAGAAATATTCATATAGGAGTTGGGTTAGTTAAAGATGCCGTATGAGTGTTACAGAAAAAAAAGAGAATACCATTAGGAAGGCAACCAAAATATCAGTTCAGGAACAACCCTACAAGCACAAGGGCGTGGAGATAAGTAACTACGGATAATTATAGGCGAGGAGAGACATCAAAAATTCCGTCGAGTATACAATGTAATAAGCTCGCAGCTTTACAAGAGTCAGATGATCCTCCCTAAGTACTACAATGAAAGACTAGCTGAGGAAATAAGTAAGAAGGCCTCAACCTAAACATAGTAACTTGAAGGAGTAAAGGTCATGTAAAAGTAGTCTCACTACAACATTGTATGCATTCCATAAGAAAGTTGAGAAGGAACTAAAGGAATTATTCGATCAATGGTCCAGAGATAATTATGTTATGAACGCCCTCAAGATTTTAGAGTATTATCCATACAGCATATATGTTTATAATCATACAGTCGTAGAAGACTCCAGTGTAAGTTAAAAGAAAGGATTGAGTCTAGGTCATAGACAAAGGGTTGAATTGTTAGAAGGTTGTATCAGGGATATTCCATAGTGCCCATAAAAGGCTAAAGAACTAACTAATACCAGGATCCTCAGAGCGGAAGATAGCTTAAGCCTACATAAAGGCTCATCAGAAGGAAGAGAAAACTAAAGAGTTACATCAACGAAGTAAATCAGGAGTTTGATTATCGAACCCAAAAAATTATAGAAATCATGATTGAGATCATAGCATAATCACTCTTAATATCAGAGGTGCAAGAGAGATAGTACAACAACTATATTCTATAATAGCTCTACAAGAAAGCTAGTTAGAAGAGTACCAGCCTCATAAGAAGTCAATATGGAGCTACTACCGGATTGTGTATACCACCAGAGGTGCAAGTATTATAATAGAGCTTCAAGTTGTGGATGTAAATTATACCTATATGGAAGGGAGGTCATGAAAGAGATAAAAGATGTGATGCTTGACTTTAAGGTAAGTAAGGTAAAGGTGGACAACATACGAGATACTCAAATGCAGAAGGTTGTAAATAGTCCATACTTCGGATAGACGCCTAGAGGCACGGGGATTCAGTATCCAGGAATGATAGCGGCAGCGTCAGTGGCATCTTTTCCAGCCTATGGTTTCTAGTTATCAAGAGATCTGGTCAAGAGAGCAAAGAAGAGTTGGAGACAATGTGATGTCTCGCTTGATGTTCCAGAATGACATAAGGAAACCTATGGTGCAAGCAAGTTGAAGGAAGGTTGTGAGTAGTATAAATAGATATGTGTAGGTCGCAAGCTAAAGTATGGTAAGCGACAAGGTTTTAGGAAGACATAAGTAAGGATAAGGAAAGGCAAGTGAGAAAGTGACAAGAATGGATAAGTCCTCGGGATTAAGCCCATGAAAACAAGAGAGCTGATGATTTCTCTAAGTTATAGAAAGTTCAGTATAGCCGGAATGAACTCAAAGGAGTCTAAGACTAATAGCATTTAAAAGAGATAGAATGCTTCCATGGTAGTAGAATAAGGGTGTAATTGTGATGGATGAAGGATGGCGTTTGGGCCTTCGATTGAGTAATGATTTCATGAACTGTATAGGATTAAAATACCCCCATAGGATGAATCACGTTGGGATGCTATGAAATACAGTTGTGGAAGCATGTTATCGCCCCCAGGTGGATCAGTCTAATCATTTCAGATGTTCCCCGATTAGACGTGAGCCCTAGCGGCAGTGTTACATAAGAGGTCAAGTTATTGGTATTAAGGTGAATCAACAATGGATGGATAAAAGTTACAAAGTATGAGATGAGATTAGACCATCATTCTTAAGATGAACAGTAATGAGAAAGCATTAAAGGATGTAGATTTATACATATGGGATAATCAACGAGACTAACCTGGAGTTTGGTAGCAGACCTCAGTAACGATAAATCAAAGTAAGAGTTATGGCAGTAAAGTCATACGGATGGATAAACAGATCTATGAAATAAGGTATAACAATATTTGTAAGTTCAACAAAGTACCGAGCGAAGAACTTCAGTATACCCATAGATGCCTAGAGGGACCTCTTATCAAGCTATGTATATGTTTACAAAGTGAGGCTTAGAGATTGGCTAAAAGCCGTAGGAAAAAGGAGAGAAGAGTCGCATAGGCGCACTTACAAGGTCAGAGTCATACAGGCTACATGACAGAAAGTAGCAACAGTTACGAGATTGGAAGGATTCCGACCACAAGTCATGGTGTGAGAAAGAGGCCTGGAGGGGGGGGGGTATGCCCTGGCCTTTGGATTTATTCACAGAACAATTGCCTAGATGGGAATGAGAGTATTAAGGTATTCACAATAGCTATAAGTTATGATAATGATAAGTGCATCAGTCAACATTCGAGGACGAATGTTCCAAATAGGGGAATGAAGTTACATCCCGCATTTTCGTATGTTAAAATTTTGTCGTAAGTTAATCGACATAAGTTCGGGAATGAGATTATTTTGAGATTATAAGCATTATGCTATTTCAAACAAGTGATAAGTAAATTCGTTAATGAGAGGGTAAGTGAATTGAAGAAAATGAGTTTCATCGGAGTTTGACAATGATAAAATACTGTCTAAGCTATAATACCCGGTATTTATGGACTAGTACCATACAAGGTACCACATGACCATGATAGTAGGGTACATAAAGTGTGTTAAAAGTAAATAGTATTCTAAGTAATTTGGGATAATTTTTAATTATATGGGTAATTGGTTAATTATTAGATTAGTAGGGGATTAATAAGTTGATTAGGGAAAGGAGTGAATTTTTGGATAAATTAAACACCCCCCCCCCCCCCACAAACATGGCAGCCCAAAGAGGTATTTATAATGAGTCTTAACTCACAAAACAAGGTGGCATGTTAGGGGCCTTTAGGCCAAAGCTTAGTCATCACTTAGTGGGGCCCACATCCCCAAAGTTTAAAACATCTCTCTAAATCACTTAAAGATATGGGATATCTCTACAATATGAGGGATTAAGACTTCAACCAATTTATACAAGGATTTATGTGGTAGTAACGTGAATCTCTTGAAACAAAAATTCAAATGAGATTTCTTAGCACCTTAGCAACGTGAGTTTTTGCAATTTTAAGGGAGTACGGTGCAAGCTTTCTCAAGAATATCAAATGAATTTTTCCCTACTTCGATCCACTGTTACATATTTTGTCGCAATCAACACGTGTTAGATGGATTGTCAAAAGAATCGGTTCAAGTATGTTAAGGCTAAGCCCTTCCTTCATTTTGGCATGATATCGTAACTACATGTATTTGATAACGAGGCATAAAGAGAAGTTCATACTCCCGAATTTATGTACATTATCCTAGTCTCGTAAGTTACTGTATTCTCCCTTATCGGGACTTTATAATAAATTGAGTATTGTCTTCTTCCAGTCAAGAGAGAATAGGGTCTCTCTCTCTCTCTCTCTCTCTCTCTCTCTCTCTCTCTCTATATATATATATATATATATATATATATATATATATATATACACACACACACTACAATATTTTCACCACCATCGAGCTATAATCGGTGGGCAGGCCCCTATTGGGCAACCTCCGATCAGATGGTAAGTTATATACCAAGCCTACTGCGGCCGAGCGCCTATGAGCGAGCCTAGCATGGCCGAGATATAGAGCCTAGTATGGTCGAGCACCTATGAGCAAGCCTACTACGGTGGAGCAGTTACACGTTCCGAGCCTTATAGGGCCGGACATCTATTTTATTTACTATATTGAGAGAGTTGAGTCAGTATCAGCAGGTAAGTATATCTCCAAATCATCTTTGACTCCCAGTTACTTTCAGTTATTATATTATCAGTTCAATTTCATCTTTAAGTTATTTTATTTCCTTGTATACTCGGTACATTATTTCGTACTGACGTTCTTTTTTCTAGGGACGCTGCATTTCATGCGTGCAGGTTCAGACAGACAGACGGGTAGACCTCCTCAGTAGGTGTTGCCCGAGTTCAGCTTTATCGGTAAGCTCCACGTCCTTCGGAGTTGCCGGGTCTAGAGTTTTATGTACATCTTGTATATATATATATATGTATATAGGTTATGGGTAGATCGGGGCCCTGTTTCGACCACAGTACATCTATCAGTAAAGGTTTGTAGACATATCATGTTAGTTAGTGCAGTATGTTGGGCTTGTAGGCCTTGTATGTATATTTTATTGGTTTGTCAGCTATATTAGTTGTGACGCCCTTATTGGCCCAGCTTTATATCGATGTTTAGTGAGCGTTATCTTCCATTCTGTTTTATATTTTGCTTCGAAAATTATCTTGCAATGTGGCCACAGATAATGTATGACATTATATGTTCAGAGTCCCTTAGTCGCAAGTTGGTATGCAAGGATCAGTGAGGCACCAGGTGCCGGTCTCGCCCCCCAGGTTCGGGGCGTGACACAACTGACCCAGTAGAATATGTCCTCACCATCTGTGAGAGAATAGAGATGCAAAGACTCAAATTCCAAATTCAACATATTCCGCACGACAAGAATGAAAGAAGTGGAAATTTCCTAACCGTTCTGTAGCCTCTCGAAGATAAGTATAGACGTCTCTGTACCGATCCGTAAGACTCTACTAAACTCGTTCGTGACTCGTAGAACCTATGAACCTAAAGCTCTGATACTAACTTGTCATGATCCAAAATTCCACCATAAGCGTCGTGATGGCACTTAGTCTCTAAGATTAGGTAAGCCGATTACAATTACATATTGTTTTCTTATATAAACCAATAGTGAAAATAATTACAAATATAACAACCTCCCAAGACTGGTAATACTGAGTCACGAACTCTAACTGAATACATGCAATGATCTCAAGGATCGAATATAAAATACTATTCAAATAAGAGTTGACAGTATAATAAAATAGAAAGACTCCAAGGGACTGCGACGGCCAAGCAACTCTACCTTGAATCCTTGCGATCAACACACTAACTCTGCCCGAGTCCGATATCTCCAATACCTGGCTCTGCACAAAAATGTGCATAAGTATAGTATGAGTACACCACGATCGGTACCCAGTAAGTATCAAGACTAACCTCAATGGAGTAGTGACGAGGTACAGTCTAGACACTCACTAGTCAAATAACCTGTGCAATATAACAGTGTACAATAATACTGGAAAACAACTAGCAATACTAGCAACAAAATCAACCAGGGATATAAACAACAAGGCAACAAGAATACCATAATTATTACTCAAATGAATAAGGAACACACGTACAACCAATTAAACATGTCCTTCAAATATAAATCTTTCACATATAATCCTTTCGAATAAATACCTTACGAATATTTCTTTCAAGTAAATATCTTTTGAATATGCTTCTTTCAAATAAATGTCTTTCTATAACACCTCATTTCATAACCATAAAACACGAGTCTCATCCCATTTTCATATTTTCGTAACATGGGTCTCTGCCCACTTTCACATCTCCACGGTACCTCGTGCACATATTTCTATCATAACTGCACGGACAACTCACGTGCCAATAATACAATTATTATTTACTCACGCACCTCGTGCCCACATCTAATATCACAACTGTACGGAGAATTCACGTGCCAATATCATAATCATCATATTTCTGTGGCACCTCGTGCCCACATATCATATCACATTTGCACGGACAAATCACGTGCCAATAATATAATCCTCCTGGCAATAACCACAGGCTCACAATTTCAACATGGATCAGACTATTATCAAGTTTACCGAAACAACAAGACAAGTTGCACAAGATAGAATAATAAACACAAGGAGAATCACAACATTTCACAAAAACCATCAACATAATAACCCCACATCATCACATATCATCACTGATAATAGCCACCCTTATCTCTCCTATAGCCACTCTTATCTCTCCTATAATAGCCTCCCTTATCCCTCTGCCCTGACAGTATCAATAGCCACCCTTATCTCTCTTATAACAACCCTTATCACTCCTATAATAGCCTCCCTTGTCGCTCTGTTTAATAGCCTTCCTTATCACTCCACCTAGACAATATCCCAACAAATATAACAATAGTAAAATGCCACCCTTATGCCCGCATAATGTCAACAATGAGATGCACCCTTATACACCGCATAACAGTAACACAAATCACACAACAATTCACATAGAATATTATCACAACATCACATCATCATCAACTCGTATTTACAAATTTCCCATAGGCCACAACCATTCCAAAGGTACAATAAAGTCAATTAATTTCACAACAAATAGTCCACGGCTCAACACAATGTATATAAAATCTCAAAAACAACCACAAGGATGGGAAAATAACTCATCATAGGACAACACCTTCTTTAATTCAAATTTTAGTTAAATATATAAACGCCTCAATTTAAACTTATTTAATTAATTATAATGTGCACAACATCTTAACAAAATGTTCGGGAGTAAACAACTCAACCGAATAATATTTCACAATTTGGCACTTTTCCTCTAATGATTCACGACCTTTATAATTCAATATCAAGTTTTCAACAAAATGAACAGAAAAATAATTCATCATGGAACAACACCTCTTTTAAATCACAACATCATAAAATAATAGATTTATTCATCTTATTAAGTAAATTTCCCATTTAAATTATTTGTAGATAAAATCAATAATGAAAGTACTTTCCATAAAAATGGCAACTCAAACAAATACAGAGTTCACATAAAAGTAAAATGGCAATCACAACAAATTATCATATAAAATACAAACTCGACAAACAAGGAATGGGGCATGACAAATCAAGGATTTACTAAGTTCCAAAAAGTTTCCAATTTAATACATAAGGGAGTCTACGAATTTCAACCGACACAATTTGCACATATAAACCAAGTACTTACTCATCACCTCGCATACATGGTTTTCAATTACACAATTTTCACATAAGACTCAATGACTAAGGGATAATTCCCCCACTCAAGGTTAGTCAAGATACTTACCTTTTTGAAGTTAGGTTGATATTCCAAAATAGCTTTCTCACGTGAATTGACCTCCGGACGGCTCCAATATTTCTTGAGCTTTCCTTACATTACTACGAGGTTCCGGAAATCCTAGAAACTTCAATCTATCTAGAAACATAACAAAAGTGAACCATAATTAGGATGATATTCATGGTTTCTGCTCATTTGAGCATTTTATCAAACACTAGGTGTGCAAATTTGGTTACAAGGTTCTTCTACAAGATTTCCTTCATTCCACAACCCAATATTTACTTATTTGATCTCAACAATCTTCCCACAAACCTTACTGGTACAATCATATATACATAATACTCTTACACCCAAGAATCATACTCCCAATCACTAATCTTTTACCCCAAACTCGAAATTGAAGACTAGGGGTTTGAATCTTACCTCTTAGATGAAGATCTTGTGATTAGTTTCCTTGATTCTTGAAGATTTGTAAAAGATTAGTTGATTAGAATATTAGGCTCCCTGCTTCTCTCTCTAAAATTCTCTTACCTCTCTCCAAAACCCTCAGAAAAACACCCCAAAATAAGCCCCAAAGGTTGTTTATCAAAATGGGGTCGGGTTATGAAAATATGAAAATTAACCTTCCGAAATCAGGTATGCAGGTTGCACAATGCATTGCAGAATCGATGCCCAGAACTGGGCAATGCTGGCCAGGTCTGCGACCATATTGCGGTCGCATAACCACTTTTGCGGCCCGCAGAATGGTTCTGCGGTCGCAGAATTGGTCGCAAAATTGCATTCTGCTAGCCTTTGTTAATTTGATAATAACTTCTTGTAGGAGTGTCCAAATGATGAACGGTTTGAAGCGTTATAAACTATACTCAACGATATTTTATTTGATAGGTAATAAACCATATAAAACTTCATATCATGAGAATTATGCTCATTTGAAATTAGGTCTTGTGCGAACTCAATTGAAACTTTAGTCTATTATGAAATTTCCTACTTGACTTGGCCTTAGGGCTCTCCTTAGACCATAAACCATTCTTAATGCACCTCATACATAAGTACTTCAAAATTTTCCGGGGTGTTACAGATATAAACAGTAAAACAATAAGAACATCGTGAAGTATCATTAAACCAAATAAGGAAGCACAAAGACAATCAATTAATCAAGCCGTTCTAACACAAGTTTCACAATGAAATCACTCTATGGTACTTCATCTCATAGTCACAAGTCACGGGTCTCAACCTACCATCATATACTCACAGCACCTCGTGCCCACATCTCGCATCACAACCGCATGGACAACTCACGTGCCAAAATCTCAATTCGCCCGGCATGATCACAGACTCACATTCACAATCCGCCCGGCATGGTCACAGGATCACAATCACAATTCGTCTTGTATGATCACAGGCTCACAATCACAATCCGCCAGGCATGGTCACATGCTTACATCAACATGGAAACAGATAATACAAGGACACATAGACATGATCAATAATGTCAAGTTTCATACTCCTGAGCTAGTATAAGTGGCATGTTACGGTGTATGCTTGTGCGAGTGTACTACTATAGGCCGAGTCAACAAGTAATATCAAAGACATCGAATAACTCATCAAAACAACAAAGTAAGTCACGCGAGGTGTAAGACAAACACAAGGAAAAACACACCATCACACGAAAATCACCAACACAATGTCTCCAACCATCACACGTCATCCCTGACATTGCCACCCTTATCTCTCCTATAGCCACTCGTATCACTCCGTATAATAGCCACTATTATCGCTCCGCCCTGACTTTATCATTAGTCATCTTTATCTCACTTATAGCCACCAGTATCACTCCTATAATAGCCACCCTTATCGCTTCGCCCGGACAACAATACAATAGCTACCCGTATCATTTCATACATTCAACAACAATGAGATTCCATCCTTATACCCCGCATAACAACAATGGTGAAATGCCACCCTTATACTCCGCATAACAACAACCAAACCACACAATAATTCACACATGCTACCATCACAATAACACAACATATCAACTCATATCACAAGTTCCCGTAGGCCACAACCTTTTCAAAGATCTAACAATATCAATATTTTCACAATAAATAACCCACGGCTCAACACAATGTGTATAGAAACTCAATAACAATAAAATAAACGGGAAGGTAACTCAACAAGGAACAACACCCCCTTTAAACACAACTTCAATTAAAATAGATTAATGACTTTCGATAACCTCAATCCCCATTAATTATTTAAGGATAAACTCAATAGTGAAAGTATTTCTATGAAATGGCAAAGTTCGGATTCTTGTTTATGAATAGGCTAGCAATGAAAGAGATGCCACGAACTAGCACTACGTCTAAATGCATGAGAATAACCTGGTAACAAAAAGGATATCATGTAACAACAATTTCAACTAAGAGTAACTCCATAATAAAAGAAATCACATAATGATAAAAGCGATAACAACTTCAAATAAAGCATATAAGAGCAAACTCGACAAGTAAAGAATGTGACATGTAACGACAACTTCAAATAAAGCATGTGATAGTAGACACGACGAATAAAAGATATAACATGTGCTAACAATTCCAAATAAGTACATAAAAGATGCCTAAGAGTCTAGACCGATCAATTTCCACATATAAGTGCGAGTACATACTCGTCACCTCGCGTACACGGCTTTCACATGACACAAATAACACAAATGACTCAAGTTCTAAAGGGTAATTCCCCCACACAAAGTTAGGCGAGATACTTACCTCAAAGAAGCTAGACCGATACTCTAAAATGACCTTCTTGCAGGAAACAACATTCGGAAGGCTCAAATCTAGCCAAAAAAACTTAATATCATAAATCAAAATCATAGAAAATAATTTCGGATAATAAAGTTTCGATCTTTAAGAAAAACTAAAAAGTAAACCTCGGGACCGCATCTCGAAACTTGACAAAATTTAAAAAGTCCGAACACTCATTCCGATACGAGCCAACCATACCAAATTTATCCAATTCCGACATCAATTCGTCCTTCAACTCATCATTTTACATTTTCGAAAGTTTTCACAAAATTCTCATTTTTTCCCAACTCAAACCACTAATTTAATAATAAAAATAAAGATGGAATCAGGAAATAAAATTAAATTCGGGTAGAGAACACTTACCCCAAACCAACACTTGAAGAATCCATCAAATATCGCTCAAATCTGAGGTCTCTAGCTCAAAAGATGATAAATGGAACAAAAACCCCGATTTGGAAAATTATATATGCTGCCTAGGTATTTTCACATCGCGATCACGGAAATAAAAATGTGATTGCGAAGAAGAAACAACTACTACCCAAATATTCACTACGTGATCGCGAAAGAAGGCATGCGATCGCAAATAAAAAATGACAATGCCCCACAAAAAGCACTACGCAAACGCGAAACAACACATGCGAACGCCATGAAGCAGAAGTCACACGTACGCGATCGCGAGCCACTCGCTGCGAATGCGAAGAAGTAAAAATGGTCAGTCACAAAACAGCCTATGCGAACGTGACTGGCACTTCACTATCGCGAATAAAGAAAATCAGGCACCAGCAAAATAGCAGTCTAACAACATGGAGAAATAGCCCGTAGCCCATTCGAAACACACCCGAGGCCTCCAGGACCCCTTAGAAATATACCAACAAGTTCCATAACATAACGCGGACCAGCTCGAGGCCTCAAATCACATCAATCAATATCAAAACTATGAATCTCACCTCGAATCGAACTTAATGAACGTATGAACTTTCAACTTCTACAATTTGCGCCCAATCATATCAAATCAACCCAGAATGTCGTCAAATTTTGCATGCAAGTTCCAAATGACACAACAGAGCTATACCAACTCTTGGAATTGAAATCCGAACCCGATATTAACAAAGTTAACTCTCGGTCAAACCTCTCAACCTTTGAAACCTCCAACTTTCTATTGTTTGCCGAAATGCATCAAATTAACATATGGACCTCCAAATCCAAATCCGGACACTCTAAGTACAAAATAACTATACAGAGCTATTGGAATCATTAAAACACCATTCAGGAGTCGTCTACATAAAAGTCAAATTCCGGGCAACTCCTTTCACTTAAGATTCTAAAACAAGAATTATTCTTCCAAATCAATTCTGAATCGTCCGAAATCTGAACCCGACCACACACGCAAGTCATGATACAAAATACGAAGCTGCTCGAGACCTTAAGACACCTAACGGGATGCTAATTCTAAAAAATACAGGTCGGGTCGTTATAGGTCATGAGTAGATGAAATCTATCATTGGACCCGGGTTTTGACTGGTGAGTGTTGCAACCAAACACACTCACGCAAGTATACGCGGTCGTCAAGTAATAAAGTGACTCAAAGTCGGATGTCGAACCCACGAGGACTTATGATTAACTATTAACTAAATTAGCCTATCTTAATTATCTAAACAAGAATTAAATCTAAAAATATTTTATTCCAACTAATTAAATAAGAAAAATATAAATAATAGACTTTGAACAGAGAAAGAGCAGATTTTAATGATATCAATGTAATGAAAACGATCTAGGGTTATGGGCTATCTAACAATCCTATTGTTTTCTTCAATTGAATTGACCGACTAATTTATCTAGCTTATTGGTTGATAGGGTTAATATTGCTCATAAGAATCTGTCGAGTTCTTACTCGCCTATTCAAGCTAACCTAACGCCTATATGTCTATGGAGTTAGAATCAACAAGAACGCATTTATAATTCCTGTAAATCAACCAAGCAAGGTAATTAGGTATATGTCTATCCTAACCACGAATCCGTTCCCCGATGCCCGAGTTCAAGAACTTGCCCTACTCAATCCTATATGCAATATAGAATTTCCACTTTCGAGTTCAATTCTAGATTCGTAGATAATATTCAATTGGTGATCAAGCAATTAAATAATTAAGTGCAAGATTGAATAAATAAACTAATATGATAAATCAAGAAGTCAAAATCAATATCCGAATAACAATAGTCATGAAAGAACCACAACCCTAGAACGTGAAGTTTAGCTCCACATAGACATGGTAGCCAAACAACAAATCATACAAAGAAACATAAAAATTACTAAGTTTGGTGGGAGAAAGATGAAACTTGATGAATTCCGGCCTCCACAGCTTTGTCGTGGCTTTTTCCCTCTTTCCAATATGTTAGATGACCTAAAAGAGGCGTTTTTGGCTTATATATTGCGTACCAAAGTCGTGGGCCAAAGTTCTCCTATTTCTAATCCAAATCAGCTTCAGGGATTGATGCTAGGGTGGATGCGTCGCATCCACCTCGTCCTCCATTTCTCAGCTTCTCCTATTTCTAATCCAAATCAGCTTCAGGGATTGATGCTAGGGTGGATGCGTCGCATCCACCTCGTCCTCCACTTCTCAGCTTCGGATGCTACGGTGGACGCTATGGGCCGACTTCACTGCTAAGGGTGCACGAAATCTGATCTTTTTCTAGATTGGATGCGACGCATCCAATCTCTCTTCCTCTACCTAGAGCACCTTTTATTCATATTTTTGCACTCCAAACACCCTAATTCACCACACACAACTCAATTAGTCATAAAACCAATAATTAAACCATGTTGGGCATTTTAAAGATCAAATAACATCAAGAAGCGGTTAAAACATGGGTAAAGTAACATCAACACATATCGAAATATGCCAAACATCACTACCCCACACTTAAACCTTTGTTCGTCCTCGAACAAACCATCATATAGTAGACGAAACAAAATTAAGCTCTTATCATTCAAAGCACACTGCACCTATGACCATGGTTATTTGCTACAATTAGGCTCTAGACTATGCATCAACACACTTCCCTTTTCTTATGCCCTTCTTTAAACATATTCGAACAAAGACAACATGCTCATAACAATCCTAACCTCAAAAACCGACTCAATGTCACAATGCATTCATGGCTTGAACACCCAACATCATAGAGAAGTCTAATAACGTTACCTATCCCTCGTGAAACCATGTGCCCTCACAACAAGAACAAAAGAGCGAGTAGAATCAATCCACACATTCGAATCTCATGATCAAATATATTTTAATGACTCACATATATCAACGAAAATCGCTCACTCTCACAAAGAAGTCACATGCATGAAATTAGTACCATAGGCTTGCCCTTAATGTAAATCTCTACTAATGTAAGCTCGCTCGATCTAAAATCAATTAGGACTTTTTCATGGTTGTAATGTGGGCTAAGGGACGGGTAGGATATATTTAAGGAATAGTGACTCACCCTCCTAAGCACTTTAATACATCACAAAATTACTTAAGCGCAAATTCTTCAACACCACTTCAATTTCACAAATAATATCACCCCAACAATATTTCCTCCTTCTTTAAGCACTACTTTAATTCATACCCACTAGCAAGAACAAGACAACAATTTATTCATTTATATTTTTCTTTCTTTCAATTTCCGCTAGTGGTGTATTATTTTACAAAATAAGTGCACCCTTCTTTCTTTCATTGATTCCACTCAAAAGTCACCCCACACTTAGTCCCTTCTTACTTCTTTTAGCGCTCATCTAACAATTAAAGTGCTTTAAGAGGTAAAAGGTTCAAAACAATGTCAATTAAGAATAAAAAGGGTATAGGCTTGTAATGTGGGTACCAAATAAAAGGTCTACAGGCTCAAAAGGTTTAACTAGGGATAGATTTTATTTGTGATAAGCAATAAGCTCAAAAAGATCAAAGAAAGCCTAAAATCATTTTTCAAACCGAGCATCACCTAAAATTTCGCTTCAATTCACATACCGGGCAAGTTCTAGACACAAGTACACTACATGGACTACACAAAAACCTCACCACACATGGCACATGACTCACTAAGGACGATCACATTCCGACTCTCAAACAATGCAAGTATTCACGGAGCAACGAGATATTAAGCATTAAGCGCAAAGTGAACATAAGTCATGTAAACGAGACATAGGCGCCACAAAACATGCTATCCATTTTAACAAGGCATCATCATTCTTCCTCCTTTTATTCCCTACATTCCTACTCTACTCTAAAAGAAAAAAACTACCCGGTTCAAACTACATCCCATGGAAAAGAACCGAGGCACAAAGAAAAACCACAGGGAATTATTACTACCTAAAGAAAGCTAAAAGACATATTTTGAATTTTTGTTTAGACTTTAATCCCTCAAGAAAACTGTCTAGGAGATCAATCGTCGGGAAAAGTCTAATTTTTCTACTTTTTTGTTTTTGTTTTTTTTTTTTTTCACAAAAGCTACTACACTTAAGAATGAGTACTACAACTAAGCTAAAATAGCACAGAAACTTATCCAAACGATCTCCTCACCCCACACTTAAAATTTTGCAATGTCCTCAATGCACATTATAAATAATAAGAGGGTAAACGAGACTCCCTGGTAGGCCAAAGGCCGAAGCAATAGCGGCTCACGAGGTACTCAGACTTCCCCCAGGCATCGTCCTTTGTGTGGGCACCCCACACTTAGTCCTCACCATCTAGCTCGCTTTTGCACTCTTCTAATGGCTTTGCTTCCTATGCTCATAATCCTACAAAACAAAAATAAATACTACAAAATAATAAAAATAAAATAAAATAAAAAGTGAACAAAAATAAAAGAAAGCAGTAACGCTGGGTTGCCTCCCAACAAGCGCCTGATTTAACGTAGCGGCACGACGTGAACCACTTTTTGCCTCCACCTCGAACTTATGAATTGAGCCCCTAACATGGCATCCAGTTTGCGGCTATGCTCCAGTGGTGGGGCTACAAAGATAACCAGGCCAAGTAATAAATTTTTTACTCTACACTTCTCGGCCTTTAGATGAGGAATGTATTTTTTGCTTTTTGGCATGACAAATTCAAAAATATAGGCATCATGTTCCTCTTCCATTGACTCCTCCAAAGGCTTAGATGACTCGATTTCCATGTCATCATCCAAATACAATGTCGAAAAATATTTAGAATGAGGACCAACACGCCCCAACTTTAGAATTGTATTACTATTTATATCCTCATATGTGCACACATTAGAGTCTTCAAATATAACATTATCTGCTACCTCGCATGGCTCTAGTGTACTTTTCTCAACATGGGCATCATCAACAGAAATATGCTCGAATGATTGGCTCTCCACTTTTAGCTCCTCAATTTGGCGTATAAGCTCCTTTTCAGCTTCTGACAACTCATTACTATTTTGTTGGGCGATAGACGCAACAACCTTTGCATTTAATTTATCTTGCAAGTCGTGAATAGTAGTGACAAATTTATAGATCCCTTGTCCCAGTTTAGATCTTCCCTCTATAAAGTGTCTCATCCCATCAGTAAGTTCCTCACGTTGAGCTTCATATATTTCTAACTTTTCAGCCTGTTCTGCCAGCCAAGTTTGGCTCAAAATCTCCTCTTTTTCAAAAATTTTCTCTTGCTGGTACTCGCTCTCTTCATTCAATTCTTCCATATTGGCCTTCATTCTTGTGATTGCTGCCCTCATTCTTTTCATATCTTTTTTGAGTTCATCCTGTTGCTCTGCTACTTGCCTCAGAATATCCCTAATATATGCATCAGGCTCCATATCCTGCACTTCATTGCCCCTATCAAACTCAGAAATATCATTAGAAAGATCATAATAAGGGCTCAGAGAAGGATGAACAAAATTAGGACAACCATCCCAATGGCCATCTTGACCACCACACATATTATAAATATTCCACTCAAAGGATTGAGATTGTGCGCACAACTCGCTCCTGGGAACATTCTGACAATTTTTCCACCAGTGGGGTCCTCCACAATATGGACAAGGATCATCAAAATAAGAATAACCATCATTCGAACAATTTTTATTCCAAGATGCCATGCTAAAATAAATAAAAAATACTAACTAAAATAAAATAATAAAAAAACATGAATAGATAAAAAAATGTCTAATCTAGAAAAATAGCAAATTTCTAAGTCCCCGGCAACGGCGCCAAAAACTTGTTGCAACCAAACACACTCACGCAAGTATACGCGGTCGTCAAGTAATAAAGTGACTCAAAGTCGGATGTCGAACCCACGAGGACTTATGATTAACTATTAACTAAATTAGCCTATCTTAATTATCTAAACAAGAATTAAATCTAAAAATATTTTATTCCAACTAATTAAATAAGAAAAATATAAATAATAGACTTTGAACAGAGAAAGAGCAGATTTTAATGATATCAATGTAATGAAAACGATCTAGGGTTATGGGCTATCTAACAATCCTATTGTTTTCTTCAATTGAATTGACCGACTAATTTATCTAGCTTATTGGTTGATAGGGTTAATATTGCTCATAAGAATCTGTCGAGTTCTTACTCGCCTATTCAAGCTAACCTAACGCCTATATGTCTATGGAGTTAGAATCAACAAGAACGCATTTATAATTCCTGTAAATCAACCAAGCAAGGTAATTAGGTATATGTCTATCCTAACCACGAATCCGTTCCCCGATGCCCGAGTTCAAGAACTTGCCCTACTCAATCCTATATGCAATATAGAATTTCCACTTTCGAGTTCAATTCTAGATTCGTAGATAATATTCAATTGGTGATCAAGCAATTAAATAATTAAGTGCAAGATTGAATAAATAAACTAATATGATAAATCAAGAAGTCAAAATCAATATCCGAATAACAATAGTCATGAAAGAACCACAACCCTAGAACGTGAAGTTTAGCTCCACATAGACATGGTAGCCAAACAACAAATCATACAAAGAAACATAAAAATTACTAAGTTTGGTGGGAGAAAGATGAAACTTGATGAATTCCGGCCTCCACAGCTTTGTCGTGGCTTTTTCCCTCTTTCCAATATGTTAGATGACCTAAAAGAGGCGTTTTTGGCTTATATATTGCGTACCAAAGTCGTGGGCCAAAGTTCTCCTATTTCTAATCCAAATCAGCTTCAGGGATTGATGCTAGGGTGGATGCGTCGCATCCACCTCGTCCTCCATTTCTCAGCTTCTCCTATTTCTAATCCAAATCAGCTTCAGGGATTGATGCTAGGGTGGATGCGTCGCATCCACCTCGTCCTCCACTTCTCAGCTTCGGATGCTACGGTGGACGCTATGGGCCGACTTCACTGCTAAGGGTGCACGAAATCTGATCTTTTTCTAGATTGGATGCGACGCATCCAATCTCTCTTCCTCTACCTAGAGCACCTTTTATTCATATTTTTGCACTCCAAACACCCTAATTCACCACACACAACTCAATTAGTCATAAAACCAATAATTAAACCATGTTGGGCATTTTAAAGATCAAATAACATCAAGAAGCGGTTAAAACATGGGTAAAGTAACATCAACACATATCGAAATATGCCAAACATCAGTGAGCCTCGGGTTGACTTTTGTTGACTTTTTGGAAAAAGTATAAAGATCTTAACTTTATCTATTACAGTTGATTTCCCTAGATTTGTTTGATGATATCGAGTCAATTTTAGTTAGATTTGAACAGTGTGGAGGTGGATTTTAAGGGAAAAGCTATTTTCAAGTGTTGAATTGGCAAAATTAAAGCAAGTGTCTTACCTAACTTCGTGTGGAGAAACTACCCCTTAGGACTGGTATTGTTTGACTCAATTGTGCTAATTGAAATCCATTTATACAAGGTGTTAAGTGGGTACATGGGTTGTACGTGGTATTTGACATGTTTAGGCTACTTAGACTTTTTTTCCATGCTTTAAATTGAATGCCATATCATGTTCTAATTATTTTAGTCAATCTATTCGTACTTGTGTTAGTCTATATTTACATGCCTTAAGTGATTTTGTTAATACTTGTACTACCTCCTAATTGATCATTTGCTCTCATGCTTTAATTGAACTTGTCGCCTCTTTTATTATTACATACTATCTCTTCATTGTTAATTATCACTACTTGAAGTTGTTGATCGTGTTATCTCTTTTATTATCGATTATTATTTAATTTAAGTAATCATTCATGTTATCCCTTTCCTTGTTGATTTCCATTATTTGAAACTCCTTGCTATCTCTTTTATTGTGAGTTAGTCTTATCTAATATTGTGATTATACATCATTTCTCTCATTGTTGAGTTAATTGGTGTTGAAGTTGTGTTGGTGTTGAGGTTGTGAAAGTCGTTAACACGTTGAGGCGAAGTTAGTTATTGTTGAGACTACCTTATTGAGTATTTTAACATTCATTATTGTTGTTGTTGACATTTTTGTATACGTTGTGGTGAAGCCATGTGCTATTATTATGGAAGCATTGGTATTGTTGTTGATGTTGGCCAATTGTGATATATGGGCACTTATGGTGCGAATTGTTATTGTGATGTGATATTGACGCGCATGCGGCGGTATAAGACTTGGGGTTAATGTGCATGCGGCGGTATAAGGTGGGACTTATGTGCGTGTTGCTTGTAGGGGAACTACATGAAGCCAGATGGCATCATAAGGTGGGCTAAAGTATGTGTAGCTATTTCGGGAAAAGTGTTTTCAAAACCTATTTCAAATGTAAGGATCACGCGACGGTATAAGGAAATATTGTGATTGAAATTGAGAAATGTGAATAGAGGCGGTACCTCGGTTGTGATTCTTGATTATATGAGGTGGTACCTCGGTTTTGATTTCATTATACACAAGGCGGTACCTCGTTGTGATTCTTGCTGTTAATTTCATGTTGCAAATAGTTTTTGGTGGAAATATTTCTTGTTGTTTCATTCTTATTTATTCAACAGTTGTTGTCCGTATATGACCAGTTGGGTTTTCTTCAGTTGTTTCTTTTACGTATTCCCATGTTTAGATCCCGGTATCTGTTCAGGTTATTATCTTGTTTCGTATAAGTTATTTCTTGCTTTCTACTATTTATCCTTATTGTATTTCATATTTTTTTATTTATATCCTAGTAGGTGTATTAACCTGGCCTCATCACTACTCTACTAAGGTTAGGCTCGATACTTACTAGGTACCGTTGTGGTGTACTCATACTACGCTTCTGTACATTTTTTTTGCAAATCCAGGTATGTGTGCTTGTGCTGGTCGTTAGAGATTATTTTTAGGTGCTGCTTAGGAGATTTCAAGGTATACCTACTCCACGTTCGCAGGGCCTTGTAGTCACCTTCCTTATTGTACTTTCTGTTGTATTTCTTTCAGACAATGATGTATTAGATAATCTAGAACTATTTTATAGAGCTTATGACTGAGTTCCACCGGTTTTGGGGAGTGTACTTTTGATATTATGCCTGATTTGGAAGTTATATCAGTATTCCGCTTGTTTTAGTATTTTGATAAATTGTTTCGGCTAAGTTAAATTATTTATTAGGCTTACCTAGTCGTAGAGATTAGGTGCCATCACGACATCCTACAGAGGGAAATTGTGGTCGTGACAAGTTGGTATGAGAGCTCTAGGTTCATAGGTGTTACGAGTCATAAGTAGGTTTAGTAGAGTCTTGCGGATCGGTTCGAAGACGTCTCTACTTATCTTTGAGAGGCTATAAAGCTATTAGGAAAATTTCACTTCTTTGATTCCTTATCGTGTGAATTGGTTGGTTTCAAAAACTAAATCTTTGACTTTCTATTCTCTCACAGATTGTGAGGACACGCACCGCTGGATCCAACGATCAGATACTTGTGCCCCCTGCTAGAGCCGCAAGAGGCAGGGGCAGAGGCTGAGGAAGGGCATGTGGTGCAGCCAGAGCACTTCAGGAGACCCTCGAATAGTTCCTGAGCCTGTTCGGTACCTTAGATCAGGCGGGGTTGATCCCACTTGCACCAGCCATATCTCAAGCTGGGGGAGGAGCACAGACTCCTGTGGCCCGTACGCCAGAGCAGAAAGTTTAGGTTGATCAGGTTCCAGAGGTTATACCGGTACAACTTGTTGCTCTGGTTCAGCCCGTGGTTAGGGCAACAATATTTGAAGAGGAGTAACTTAGGCTCGAGAGGTTCAAGAAGTACCACCCCTACTTTCAGTGGTTTGGCTTCAGAGGATGCACATGATTTTCATGAGGAGTGCCACCGCATTCTCCGCACTATGGGTATTGTAGAGATGAGTGGGGTTTCTTTTACTATGTTCCAGCTAAAGGGAGCGGCATATCAGTGGTAGCGAGCGTACGAGGTAGGTCGTCCAGCCGAGGCCGCTTCACTTACATGGGACCGGTTTTTAGAGTTTTGCTTGAGAGAGTTTGTTCCTCAGACCCTTCGGGATGCATGGTATGCGGAGTTTGAGCAGTTGCGCTAGGGTACTATGATAGTATCGGAGTATGTTGTCCGATTCAGTGATTTTTCTAAGCATGCACTCAGTCAAAGAGTGAGTCTGTCGATTTATCGAAGGCCTCAACTATAGTATTAGGTTCATCATGTCTAGGGAGTTAGAGTCAGATACTCCGTATCAGCATGTGGTTAAGATTACATGGTAGAAGTTTCTAGTGGTGGTCATGCTACAGCTACAACCCGTCATGGTAGGGGCTATGTGAGTCATCTAAGTCATTCAGCACTTTCAGCTTCAAGTGGTGCTCCGGTTGTTCTGAGGTGTCAGGTTGCACACTTTGTTGAGCCACTTTCTAGTGCACCTCCTACATGGAGTGCCTTCAGCGGTCAGTCCAACCAACCAGGCCTGAGCCAGTCCTGGCTGCCACGCCCACCCAGAGCTTGCTTTGAGTATAGCGATACCCGCCACATGGTCAGAGACTGTCCCAGATTCAGAAGAGGTATACCTTCCAGACTACTCAGGCTCCATAGATTCAGTCGGGTCTGCAGACTTCTCAGGCCATGATTGTTGCCCCAGTTGCCGCTCAACCAGCTAGAGGTGAGGTATGGGCAGGTAGAGCTCTCCCTATAGGGGGAGGCCAGTCTAGATTCTATGCTTTTCCAGGTAGGACGGAGGCAATTGCTTCAGACTCAGTCATTACATATATGGTTACGGTGTGCCACAGAGATGCATCAGTTTATTTGATTCGGGATCCACCTATTCATATGTGTAATCTTACTTTGCTCCGTATTTGGATATATCACATTATTCCTTGAGTTCTCCTATTTATGTGTCCACACCTGTGAAAGATTCTATTATTGTGGACCATGTGTATCAGTCGTGTTTAGTTGTTATCGGTGGTTTTGATACTAGATTTGATCTATTATTACTTAGTATGGTAGACTTTGATGTTATCTTGGGCATGGACTGGTTGCCGCCCTATCATGCTATCCTAGTGGAGGGGTGTATTAGATTATGTTCCTAGCAGGTTTGTGTCATTTCTAAAGGAGCGTATGGTTGAGAAGAGGTGTGATGCTTATCTAGACTTCGTGAGGGATATAAGTGTTGATATTCCTACCGTTGAGTGATTTCCGGTAGTGAGAGACTTTTTAAATATATTTCCAGTGGATCTTCCGGGCATGCCGCCCGACAGGGATATTGATTTTGGTATTGACTTGTTGTCGGGCACTCAGCCCATTTATATTCCACCATATCGTATGGCCCCAGTGAAGCTGAAGGAGTTAAAGGAGCAGTTGCAAGAGCTGATTGATAAGGTTTTCATTCGGCCTAGTGTATTGTCATGGAGTGTTTCAGTCTTGCTTGTAAAGAAGAAGGATGGTTCTATGCACATGTGTATTGACTATTGTCAGTTGAACAAGTTTACAGTAAAAAAAAGGTATCCATTACCATGCATTAATGACTTATTTGATCAGCTACAAGGTGCCAAAGTGTTCTCAAAGATTGATTTGTGGTTAGGTTATCATCATCTGAAGATTCAGGATCCGGATATATCTAAGACTGCATTTAGGACTCAGTACGGTGACTACGAGTTCTTTGTGATGTCATTTAGGCTAACCAATGACCCAGAAACATTTATTCACGTGATGAACAGTGTATTATAGCCTTACCTTGATTCATTCATTATTGTGTTTATTGACGACATCTTGGAGTACTCCCAAAGCCGAGAGGATCATGAGTAGCACCTGAGGATCGTGCTCCAGACCTTGAGAGAAAATAAGTTGTATGCAAAATTTTCAAAGTGTGAATTCTGGCTTGATTCAATGGAGTGTTTTGGGTCATGTGGTGTCGAGTGAGGGGATCAAGGTAGATCCAAATAAGATTAAGCTGGTGTAGAGTTGGCCCAGACCGTCTTCAGTTACTGAGATCTGGACTTTCCTTGGTTTGGCTGGGTATTATCGTCGTTTCGTAGAGAGTTTCTCATCTATTGCTGTACCTATGACCAGATTGACCCAGAAGGGTGCTCTTTTCAGATGGACCGAGGAGTGTGAGGCGAGATTTCAAAATCTCAAGACTGCTTTGACTACAGCCCCAGTGTTAGTGCTGCCTATGGGCTCGGGGTCTTATACTGTGTATTGTGATGTGTCACGTGTTGGCCTTGGTACGGTGTTGATGCAAGATAGTAGGGTGATTTCCTACGCGACTCATCATTTGAAGACCCATGAGAAAAATTATCCAGTCCACGACTTGGAGTTGGCAGCCATTATTCATGCATTGAAGATTTAGCGGCATTATTTGTACGGTGTTCCTTGTGAGGTCTTTACCAACCGCTGGAGTCTACAACATTTGTTCAAACAGAAAGATCTTAACTTGTGTTAGCGGAGGTGGTTAGAGTTACTTAAGAATTATGATATCACCATTTTATATCATCCCGGGAACTCCAATGTGGTGGCCGATGCCTTGAGTCAAAAGGTGGAGAGTTTGGGTAGTTTAGCATATCTACCGCCAACAGAGAGGCCATTAGCATTGGATGTTCAGGCCTTAGCCAACTAGTTTATTAGATTGAATGTTTCGTAGCCCAGTCGAGTTCTTGCCTGCGTGGTTTCTCAATCTTCTCTACATGACCTTATCAGAGAGCGTAAATATGACGACCCCCACTTGCTTGTCCTCTAGGACACGGTTCAACATGGCGCTGCGAAAGAGGTTACTATTGGGGATGATGGTGTGTTATGGATGCAGGGCCGGTTATGTGTGCCCAATATGGATGGTTTGTGTGAGTTGATTCTCTAGGAGGCCCACAGTTCTCGGTACTCCATTCATCTGGGTGCCGCTAAGATGTATCAGTACTTGAGGCAGCACTACTAATAGAGGAGGATAAAGAAAGACATAGTGGAATATGTAGCTCGTTGCCTTAATTATCAGCAGGTGAAGTATGAGCATCATCGGCCGAGTGGTTTGCTTCAGTGGCTTGAGATTCCTGAGTGGAAACGGGAGCATGTCACCATGTACTTCGTTATTGGGCTCCCATAGACTCAGGAGAAGTTTGACGCGGTATGGGTGATTATAGACAGGTTGACCAAGTCGGCTTATTTCATTCCGGTAGTGACTACCTATTCTTCAGAGTAACTGGCTCAAGTTTATATCCGTGAGATTGTCTGACTTCATGACATACCAGTATCCATCATCTCTGACCGAGGTATGCAGTTGACATCATACTTTTGGAACGTTGTACAGCGAGAGCTAGGCACACAGGTTGAGTTGAGTACAATATTTCACCCTCAGACGGATAGAGAACCCGAGCGCACTATTCATATATTGGAGGATATGCTCCACACATGTGTTATGGATTTTGGGGGTGCTTGGGATCAGTTTTGCAACTTGCGGAGTTTTCCTACCACAACAATTGCCAAACTAGTATTCAAATGGCCCCGTAGGTGGCTCTATATGGGAGACAGTGTCGTTCTCCAGTTGGGTGGTTTGATTCAGGAGAGGCTAAGTTATTAGGCACATATTTAGTTCGAGATGCTTTGGAGAAGGTCAAGATGATTCAGGATCGGCTTCGTACAGCCCAATCTAGACAGAAGAGTTATGCGGATCGGAAGGGTCGCGATGTTGCATTCATGTTTGGAGAGCAATTCTTGCTCCGGGTTTTACCCATGAAGGGTGTGATGAGGTTCGGGAATAAGGGCAAGTTGATGCCTAGGTCCTACGCGCATGCCTTGCCACCTAGTTTATCTGTGATTCATCCGGTGTTCTATGTATCTATGTTCTAGAAGTATTATGATGATCTGTCGCATATTTTAGACTTCAACACAGTCCAATTGGATGAGGATTTGAGTTATATTGAGGAGCCTGTGGCTATTTTGGACAGACAGGTCCAGAAGTTAAGATCAAAAGATATTGTTTCAGTAAAGGTTCAATGGAGGGGTCATCCGGTCGAGGAGGCGACCTGGAAGACTGAACACAACATGCGGAGTCGTTATCCTCATCTATTAACCACTTTAGGTATGTCCTTATGCACGTTCGAGGATAAACGTTTGTTTTTAAAGGGGGAGAATGTAACGACTTGATCGGTCATTTTGTGTAATTGCGCCATGTTACCCCTTTTATTGCTTCACACTAGTTTGTTTATGATTTTATGACTTGCACGGTTGATTAGTTTCATTCCGGGAAGCTTTCGGGTTGATTTGGACCCGATAAAAGTTGACTTAGAAGTTGAAACTAGAAAATGTTAACCAAACTTTGACTTTTGTGAAAACGATTTCGAAACTGTATTTTTATGGCTCTAATAGCTTCGTATCGTGATTTCAGACTTGGGCGTATGCCCTGTAATGACCCGACCGGTCGTTTTGCTTTCTAGAACCCCGTTCCCCTAAATAAGACTTCTTATACTTGCTTTTACAGATTTATGACTTGCGGGGATGGTTGGTTCGGGATTTAGAAGAGTTTGGATTGAAACCGGAACACTTGGTTCCTTAAGGTTGGCTTGAAAGGCCAAGTTTGACTTTGGTCAACATTTTTAGTAAACGACCTCGGAATCGGGACCTGACGGTTCCAATAGGTTTGTATGATAATTTCGGACTTGGACATATGCTCGGATCGGGTTTTGGATGACCCGTGAGCATTTTGGTGCATAATAGTGAAAGTTTGTTCTTAAAGGTTTTAGAAGTTCTTTAAAATTTGGTTTGGAGCGGGTTTTGGTGATATCGAGGTCCAAATGGAATTTTGAGACCGGGAATAGTTCTGTAGCGTCATTTAAGACTTACACGCAAAATTTGTTGTTATTCTAGTTGTATAAGTACGTTTCGACGCATTGGAAGTAAATTGAAGAACTTGAAGTTCTTAAGTTTGATTCAATTGATTTTCGGGTGTGATTCTTAGTTTTAATGTTGTTTCGGTCGTTCCAAGAGTTCGAGCGAGTCCGTTTTGTGATTCCAAACTTGTTGGTATGTTCGGGGGGGGCCGAGTGCCAATCGGACGAGGCTCGGACTAAGTTGAGAATTTGGAACTACAGCTGAGTGCACCAGATCTGTCATAACTGCACCTGCGGTTGGTTAGGCGCATGTGCGAGTCCATTCTCCGCAGATGCGATCCAAGGATGGCCAGCCAGGTTCCGCAGATGCGGCTCCTTCTACGCAGAAGCGGCACCACAGAAGCAGGAGCACGTCCACAGATGCGGCCCTAGCCAACTCCACAGAAGCGAACACCTGATCCACAAAAGCGGATCTGCAGGTGCAGCCTATGCACCGCAGGTGCGATAATCGCTGGGGCAGTGAAGTCCAATTAATATGGGACTTAATCCATTTTCACTCATTTTCTCTCACTCTTTGGGCGGTTATTGGAGCTTCTTGAGAGGGATTTCCACCTAGCTTTGTGAGGTAAGTAATTTCTACCTAATATGTGTTTAATACATAATTTATGGGTAGATTATAACATATAGATTAGTGAAAAATCATGGACTTAGAGGAAAACCTAGGTTTTTGAAAAAAATGGAGTTTTGCCACGAAAATGGTTATAGAACTTAAATAAAATCATATATTTATGTTCCTAAGGTTATCGGTAACAACTTTCTTCGAAAATTTTCGGAATTCGGGCACGTGGGCCCGGGGAAGAAATTTTAGAAATCTTGCAATTTGAGTTGGGAAATTTCTTTAATATTTGGGATATGAACTTTTAAGCCTATATTATGTAGTCTTCACACTATTTGGATAGTTTTTGATTGTTCGGCACCAAATTGAGGGTTTAGGGCATAAGGTTGGACCGGAAAGTAGGCCTTGAAGCGAGGTAAGTCACTTTTCTAACCTTGTAAGAGGGAATTAACCCCATAGGTGAACTTAATTAAAATGTGTTGTTATTTGTGGGGGCTACGGGGGAGGGGAACTACGTACGTGCGAAGTGACGAGAGTCCGTACGTAGCTACTATTCTTGTTTATGTCCTGGTAGTTTAGGCTTACATCATGCTTGCGGACACCGTTATTTGATTATATTTGTTAATTGTATCAGACGGAATTGAGTTGAGTATTTTTAAGGATTTAAAAACAAGGGCTTCAAGTCGAATTGTCTTTATTTTGAAGAGAATTAAAGAAAGAGTTATGGTTCATTGATAAATTTATATTTGACCGCGTCGCATGTACGATTTGCAAGCAGGGTAATTAAGAAGGATTATGATTCATTGATAAAATATATTTGATTGTGTCGCATGTACGATTTGCGAGCGGGGTAATAGATGCATCTATGGTTCGCATCGTTCGACCCTCGGCAGTGCACAATTTACATTTATGTTGGATCGGGTCGAACGTCCCCGGTGGTGTTTGCGTGTGATAATAGAATTGGATGTTCATTCATATCTGGTATAAATTCATTATTTGTGCGATCATATGCTTTAAAGTAAGGAAGTGATCTTAAATATGGCGATGAATGATTCAGTTATTTATTTCTCTGAGTTTCATTATTATATATCATGTTTAATTAAAACTTCATATTATCATATTCTTGGCCCTAGTAAATGTCGGAGTCGACCCCTCATCACTACTTTTTCGAGATTAGACTAGATACTTATTGGGTACATATTGTTTATGTACTCATGCTACACTTCTGTACTTAATTGTACATGATCTGAGGTAGGTGCATCCGGTTACCAGTCTGGTGCACAGATTTGACCCCCATCTCGAGACTTCATGGTGAGCTGCCTTCCAAGCCGTCCTGGTGCAGTTGGAGTCTCTCTTATGCCTTATTTTTTGTGTATTGCCTTTCTGACAGTAGGCTAGTACTCTTTTGTATATTCTACTAGATTGCCCACATACTTGTGACACCAGGTTTTGGCATATACACTAGTAGGCTTATGATTTTGGACTTGTTTACATGATTACGATGTTTCCGTTTAATAATGTCACATTTGTAAATTTCTATGTTTTTTTTTAACAAATGAGGAAATGTTATCCACTTAGTAAATTTTATATTTTTTTAAAAAGGAAACCATTAGTTTGATTGGTGTTGGCTTACCTAACAATGGTGTTGGGCACCATCACGGCCTATATTGAAATTGGGTCGTGACAACATAGTATCAGAGCACTAGGTTTACGTAGGTCGCACAAGTTATGGGCAGGCCTAGTAGAGTGTTGCGGATCGGTGCAGAGACGTCTGTACTTATCTTCGAGAGGCTATAGGGTGTTAGTAAACTCCTCTTTATTCATCTCCTATCGTGCAGTTGATGGTATGCTAAATTCCTTTCTCTCACTCTCTCACAGATAGTGAGGACGCGTACAGTGGACGTTCCAGACCCGGGAGGAGCAGCTCCCCCCATTGCTAGAGGCCGTGGTAGAGGCCGAGGGAGGGCACCGGCCTGAGGTAGGGGATGAGGATGTCCTAGAGCTGCCCCGATAGCGCCACTAGCAGATACAGTGGAGGATCCCATCATTGAGGAGCAGAGCGAGGTACCTGCCGCAAAGCCAGCCCCGGTAGATTTCATGTCAGCACCGGGTTTTCAGGAGGTCATTGGCCGTATGCTATGGTTCATGGATCCTATGACTCAGGCTGGTTTATTTCCAGTAGATCCAGCCACATCTCAGGCGGAAAAGGGAGTGCAGACCCCTACTACCCAGGCTCCGGGGCATGTAGTTGTAGTATATCAGACTCCGAGTACACTACCCGTGGGCGGAGCCCAGCTAGTTGCGGCGGCTGCACCTAAGCCTAGACCAGATGCGGATAACGATCCGCAGAAACTATTGGACAGATGGACTAGGCTACACCCTCCTATCTTCGGGGGCGAGCGGCATGAGGATACCCAGGACTTCATTGACCAGTGCAGGGATACACTACATAACATGAGGATATTGGAGTCCCATGGGGTAGATTTCACTACTTTCCAGCTGGAAGGAAGGGCCCGTAGATGGTGGCAGTCTTATCTTCTTGGCAGACCAACGCGTTCTCCTCCCATGACTTGGGACCAGTTTACACAGCTTTTCTTGGATAGGTATATTCCACCCTCTTAGAGGAAAGAGTTGCGAGGTCAGTTCGAGCAGCTCGAGCAGGGTCAGATGTCAGTGACTGATTATGAGGCGAGATTCTCTGAGTTGTCTCTCCATGCACTTATGATACTTCCTACCAATGCAAAGAGAGTGTGAAGATTTGTTGTAGGGTTGCACCCCAATATTCGGGCTAGTACGGCCCGGGAGGTTGAGATGGGTACTGGTTATCAGCTAGTAGTGGAGATTGCTCGGAGGATTGAGGGCTACCGCCAGAGGGGTAGAGAGCAGATGCAGCAGGACAAGAGGACCCATTTCTCTAGAGAGTTTAGAGGTGCTCCGGATAGGGGCAGAGGTCAGTTTGGGAGGGGTCATCCCAGCAGGCACACATATCCAGCACCACCACCTCCTCGGGGTGCTCCGGCGCAATCCTATTTCAGCGCCATGCTAGTGAGTTCATACATCCCACCAGCCATTCAGGGTTCTTCTAGTAGGTATTCAGGCCATCAGGGTCAGCCTTCAGGGAAGAAGTCTATGGTACCGAGAGGTTATTAAGAGTGTGGAGATCCGGTCATATGAAGAGAACATGTCCCAGACTTCGGGGCAAGGAATTACAACAGGGTTATCAG
Source organism: Nicotiana tomentosiformis (assembly GCF_000390325.3). Taxonomy (NCBI): domain Eukaryota; kingdom Viridiplantae; phylum Streptophyta; class Magnoliopsida; order Solanales; family Solanaceae; genus Nicotiana; species Nicotiana tomentosiformis. The sequence goes on from NC_090816.1 coordinate 27,274,290, forward strand.
CCCATGATTGCAGTACCAGCCGTCCGACCGCCCAGAGGTGGGGGAACGGCGGGTAGGGGTTGTCCTAGAGGTAGAGGCCAGGTAGGGGGGAGGTCAGCCAGCTATTGTTCATTCAGGTGGAGGCCAACCATTTGGCACTCCAGCTAGGTTCTATGTTTTTTCGGCCAGATCAGATGCAGTGGCCTCAGATGCCGTGATCACAGGTATTATTTCTGTCTGCTGTAGGGATGCTTCGATATTATTTGATCCATGGTCTACCTATTCATATGTATCATCTTTGTTTGCTCATTTCCTGGATATTCCTCGTGAGTCCTTGGGTACTCATGTTTATGTGTCCACTTCTGTGGGCGATTCTGTGGTTGTGGATCGTATCTATCGGTCCTGTGTGGTCATATTCTGTGGTTTCGAGACTAGAGATGACCTTTTGTTACTTGATATGACCGAATTTGAGGTCATCCTGGGCATGGACTGGTTATCCCCACATCACGCCATCCTTAATTGTCATGCCAAAACTGTTACTTTAGCAATGCCAGAGTTGCCTAGATTGGAGTAGAAGGGTTCATCTGTCTGTACATCTAGTCAGGTTATCTCTTTTATAAAGGCTCTACACATGGTCGAGAAGGGTTTCTTGGATTATCTAGCCTATGTTCGGGATACTACCGCAGAGACTCCGACGATTTATTCAGTGTCAGTAGTTCGAGAGTTCGCCGATGTGTTTCCTTCTGACCTTCCAAGCATTCCACCAGATCGTGATATTGATTTCTATATTGACTTGGCTTTGGGTACCCAGCCTATATCTATCCCACCGTATTGTATGGCTCTAAAGGAGTTGAAGGAGCAGTTTGAAGAGTTGTTAGCATAGGGGTTTGTCATGCCAAGTGTATCACATTGGGGTGCATCATTGTTATTTGTGAGTAGAAAGATGGAACTATGTAGATGTGCATTGATTATCGCCAGTTGAACAAAGTCACCATTAAGAACAAGTACCCGCTGCCGCGTATTGATGATTTGTTTGACCAGTTACAGGGTGTTAGGGTGTTTTCTAAGATCGACTTGAGATCGGGATACCATCATTTGAAGATTCGGGACTCAGATGTTCCGAAGACTGCATTCCGTACTAGATATGGCCATTATGAGTTTCTAGTGATGTCCTTCGGCTTGATTAATGCCCCAGCAGCATTTATGGACTTGATGAACAGGGTGTTCAAGCCTTATATTGATTCATTCGTCATTGTCTTCATTGATGACATCTTGATCTACTCACGTAGGCTGGGGGAGCACGAGCAGCATTTGAGAGTATTGCTCCAGACCTTGCGGGAACAGAAGTTGTATGCTAAGTTCTCCAAGTGTGAGTTCTTATTAGATTCTGTGGCATTCTTGGGGCATGTTGTATCAGGCGAGGGTAATAAGATGGATCCCAAGAAGATTGAGGCAGTTCAGAGTTGGCCTCAACCCACTTCGGCGACTGAGATCAGGAATTTCTTGGAGTTAGCAGGTTATTATCGTTGGTTTGTGCAGTTTTTCTCATCCATTGCAACACCTCTGACTAGATTAACCCAAAAGGGTGCTCCGTTCTGTTGGTCCGATGATTTTGAGGCGAGCTTCCAGAAGCTCAAGACAGCTTTGACTACAACACCGGTTCTAGTGTTGCCTTCCGGCTCGGGGATGTATACGATATATTGCGACACTTTACGCGTTGGCTTGGGTTGTTTATTGATACGGGAGGGGCAAGTTATTGCATATGCTTCACGTCAGCTGATAATTCATGAGAAGAATTACCCTGTGCACGATCTAGAGTTAGCCGCGATTGTTCATGCTCTTAAGATATGGAGGCATTATCTGTATGGGGTGTCATGTGAGGTTTATACTGATCATCGTAGCTTGCAGCACTTGTTCAAGCAAAGAGATCTCAATTTGAGGCAGTGTAGATGGCTTGAATTACTGAAGGACTATGACATCACCATTCTTTATTGTCACGACATAAAATTCCACCACAGGCGTCGTGATGGCACCTAGTATCTAAGACTAGGTAAGCCGATTTGAATTACTGAGTCACGAACTCTAACTGAATACATGGAATGATCACGAGGACCGAATATACAATACTGTTTGATTAAAAATTAAAAGTACAATGAAATGAAAAGACTCCAAGGGACTGCGACGACCGAGCAGCTCTACCTTGAATCCTTGCGATCCCACTCTAACTCTGTCCGAGTCTGATACCTCCAATACCTGGCTCTGCACAAAAATGTGCAGAAGTGTAGTATGAGTACACCACGGTCGGTACCCAATAAGTATCAAGACTAACCTTAGTGGAGTAGAGACGAGGTACAGTCAAGACACTCACTAGTCTAATAACCTAAGCAATATAATATACAAAATAATAGGAAACAAATAACAATAAGGGCAACATAAAACAACCAGTGATATGCACAGTTAGACAATAAAATCACAACTAATATCGCTCAACAATTGATAAATACAATTACACCCAGTTAAATCAAGTTCTTCAATTAAATATCTTTCACATATAATTCTTCCAAATAACTCTCTTCTAAATATAATTCTCAAATAAATATTTTTTAAATATAATTCTTTCAATAAATCTTTTTCAAATATATTTTCCTCAAATAATATCTTTCAAATACAATTCCTTCAAATACTACTTTTTAAATAAAAATCCTTCCAAATGAATATTTTGAATATAATTCCTTCAATTAAAAGTCACCATGTGACACCTTATTTCATAATCATAAAAATACGGGTCTCAGCCCTTTTCATATTTTCATGGCACTTCGTGCCCATAATTAAATCATCATATTTTTCCGGCACCTCGTGCCCATTTTTCATATCACATCTGCACAGACAATTCACGTGCCAAATATTATTATCATTTAATCACAGCGCCTCGTGCCCACATTTCATATCACAACTGCACGGACAATTCACGTGCCAATATCCTCATTATTTACTCACGACACCTCGGGCCCACATTTCATTTTATAATCCGCCTGGCAATAGCCACAGGCTCCCAATTTCAACATAAATCAGATTGTTATCAATTTACTAACAACAAGATAAATTGCACAAGTTATAAAAATAAACACAAGAAGATCACAACATCAGATGAAAATCACCAACACCACAACTCCACATCATCATATATTGTCCCTGACAATAGTCACCCTTATCTCTCCTATAACCGCCCTTATCACTCCGATAATAGCCACCCTTATCCTCCGCCCTCATAATATCAATAGCCACTCTTATCGCTCCTATTGCCACCATTATCTCTCCTATAGCCACCCTTATCGCTCCACCCAGACAATATTCTAACAAACACAACAACAGTGAAATGTCACCCTTATACCCACATAATATCAACGGTGAAATGCCACCCTTATATCCTCAAAATAATAACTCACACAATACAACAATTTACACAGGAAATTATCACGGCAACATAACAAAATCAATTCATATCACAATTTGCCCAAGGGCCACAACCAAAATTCCAAAGATACCACCAAATCAATTAATTTCACAACAAATAGCCGAATGCTCCACACAATGTGTATAACACCACAAAAACAATCAACAGAAATAGAAATTATTCAGCATAAAGCAAAGCCTTCAATAATCCAAATTCAGGTAATTATGTTAGCACATCTTCTTAAGCTTACTTAATTAATTATTTGCATAGGAAAAATTCATAATAAAAATTAAATTCCAAGAATATCAACCATCAAACTCGCGGAATTCACATAGATATACAAGTACTAATTACATCAAATTATCATATAAAACAAATTCAATAAATGTGATTTGAGGCATGGCAACTAGATAATTAAATATATGCCAACAATTATCCAATTTAATACACAATATTTCCAAGACTTTAAACCAATAAAATTTGCACATATAATCCCGAGTACGTACTCGTCACCTCGCGTACACGGCTTTTCACATTTCATAAATGGCACATAATACTTGATGCCTAAGGGGTAATTCCCCCACTCGAGGTTGAGCAAGACACTTACCTTCTTGAAGTTATGTCGATATTTGAAAATAGCCTTCTTGCTTGAATTGACATCCGGACCGCTCAAATCTATCCAAATTAATTGTATAACTTCATTAAAATTCATTGGAAACAATTCGGGATAATAATACGTCGACTTAAAAATTTATTCTAAAAAGTCAACAAAAGTCAACGCGAGGCTCGCCCCTCAGAACCCGACATAATTTTCATGAAATCCGAACACCCATTCCGATACGAGTTCAACCATACCAATTTTATCAAATTTCAATAATAACTCAACCTCCAAATCTTAAATTTTCGTTCTTGGAAGATTTCACAAAAATCTTGATTTTCCTCCATTAAAATCCGAATTAAATGATGGATTCAAAGGCATAATCATGAAAATTAATCAAAACTGGATAAGAATCACTTACCCCAAACACCCACGCGAGAATATCTCTAAAAATCGCCTTCTACTGAGCTCCCAATTTAATTTTGTGTTATGAACTCAAACCCCCGATTTTGGGACTTTTAATTCTGCCAAGATAGGCCTTCTTCGTGTTCGCGACAATAGCTTCGCGTTCGCGAATCACAAAACTATGCTGCCAAGATTCTTTCTTCGCGTTCGCGATGCCTTCCAACCTCTGCCCTCCACGTTCGTGAGACACGAGTCGCGCTCGCGAAGGCTTAACGCCAGGCAGGCCCCCAACTCCCCTTCCTCTTCGCGTTTGCGTCTGCCCACTCGTGTTCGCGTAGGCTTTTCCTCAGCTCCCTTCTTCACGTTTGCATCTTCCTCATCATGTTTGCGATGGGCAAATCCCAGCCGTCCAAAGTCCCTCTTCGTGAATGCGTGAGACCCTTCGTGTTCGCGAAGAACAATACCAGATATCAATTCCAACAGTTGCAAAACAAGGAAAAATGATCTGAAACCATCCCGAAACTCACCCGAGCCCACCGGGACCTCAACCAAACATACCATAAAGTCCCAAAACATCATACAAACTTAGTCAAACCTTCAAATTACCTCAAACAACTCTAAAATCACGAATCATACCCAATTCAAGCCTAATAAACTTTGAAATTTCAAATTCTATATCTTGTGCCGAAACACATCAAATAAATCCGGAATGACTTCAAATTTTACACACAAGTCATAATTGATATAACAAAGCTATTCCAATTTCCAAAATAGGACTCCAGCCCCGATATCATAAAATCCCCCCCCCCTTCAAACTTCCCAAAAATCCATCTTTCGCCATTTCAAGCCAAATTCCTCTACAAGCGTTCGAATAATTTTCCGGACACACTCCTAAGTCCATAATCACCATACGGAGCTATTGACATCATCAAAATTCCATTACGGAGTCGTTTGCTCAAAAGTCAACTCTTTCCATTTAAGCATCTAAGTAAGGATTGTTCTTTTAATTTAGTTCTGATTCTTCGGTAATTCAAACTCGACCACATCCGCATGTCATAATACATATTGCGAATCTACTCGAGACCTTACGTCACTGAACGAGGCATTAATTCTTAAAACAATAAGTCGGGTCGTTACATTTATCACCCGGGCAAGGCAAATATAGTCGCGGATGCCTTGAGCAAGAAGGCAGAGAGTATGGGTAGCTTGCCATTCATTTCAGTAGAGGAGAGGCCACTAGATTTAGACATTCAGTCCTTGGCTAACAGACTGGTGAGGTTGGAATTTTCAGAGCCCAGCCGAGTTCTTGAATGTATTGTTGCTTAGTCTTCATTATTGGGGCAGATCATGGCCCGACAGTTTGATGATCAGCACTTGGCAGTCCTTAGAGAGATGGTACTGCAAGGTGGTTCCAAAGAGGTTTCTATTGGCGAGGATGGTGTTCTGTGGCTTCAGGGTCGCCTATATGTTCCAAATGTCGTTGGCTTGAGGGAGAGGATTCTAGAGAAGGCACACAGTTCTTGATATTCCATTCATCCGGGTGCTACAAAGATGTATCGGGACCTGAGACAGCATTATTGGTGGTGGCGGCGGATGAAGAAAGACATAGTTGAGTATGTGTCTAGGTGCCTAAATTGCCAGCAGGTTAAGTATGAGCACCAGAGGCCAGGTCGCTTACTCCAGCAGATGACTATACCGGAGTGAAAATGGGAGCATTTTACTATGGACTTCATAGTTGGGTTGCCGCGGACCTTGCGGAAGTTCGATGCAGTCTGGGTCATCGTTGATAGGTTGACCAAGTCGGCACACTTCATTCCAGTTGCAACTACTTATACTTCAGAGAGGTTGGCCCAGATTTATATTCGGAAGATAGTTCGGTTGCATGGTATGCCTATTTCCATCATATCAGATAGAGGCCCTCAGTTCACTTTGCATTTCTGGAGAGCACTATAGAGTGAGTTGGGGACCCGTGTAAAGATCAGCACTGAGTTTCATGCATAGACAGACGGGCAATCAGAGTGGATAGTATAGATCATGTAGGACAAGCTCAGAGCATGTGTGATTGACTTTGGGGGACAGTGGGATCCGTTCTTGACTTTGGACGAGTTTGCTTACAATAACAGTTATCAGTCCAGCATCGAGATGGCTCCATTTGAGGCTTTATATGGTCGGCGATGTCGTTCTCCTATCGGGTGGTTTGAGCCCGGCGAGGCTAAGTTATATGGTACTGATTTGGTGAATGACGCCTTGGAAAAGGTAAAGTTGATTTAGGAGCGACTTCATGCAGCACAGTCCAGATAGAAGAATTATGCGGATCAGAAGGCGCGTGATGTGTCATTTATGGTAGGCGAGAAGGTTCTCTTGAAAGTCTCACCGATGAAGGGTATTATGTGATTCGGGAAGAAGGACAAGTTGATCCCCAGGTTTATAGGCCCATTCGAGGTGTTGAGGCGAGTTAGGGAGGTTGCTTATGAGCTTGATTTACCTCCCAACCTATCAGGGGTTCATCCGGTTTTTCGCGTGTCTATGCTCCAAAGGTATCACGCCAACTTGTCACATGTGTTAGACTTCAGCACTATTCAGCTAGATAAGGGCTTGGGTTATGAGGAGGAGCCAGTTGCCATTGTTGCTAGATAGGATCCCCAGTTTAGATCCAAGAGGATTTCCACAGTAAAGGTCCAGTGGAGGGGATAACCAGTCGAGGAGGCGACCTGGGAGTCCAAGGAGGACATTCGGAGCAGATATCCACACTTATTCAACACTTCAGGTATGAATCTAAACTCGTTCGAGGAAGAATGTTTATTTAAGAGGTGGAGAATGTAACGACCCAATCGGTCGTTTTGCATTCTTGAACCCTGTTCCCCTAAATAAGACTTCCCGTACTTACTTTTACTAATTTATGACTTGCGGGGATGGTTGGTTCGGGATTTAGAAGAGTTTGGGTTGAAACCGGAACACTTGGTTCCTTAAGGTTGGCTTGAAAGGCCAAGTTTGACTTTGATCAACATTTTTAGTAAACGACCTAGGAATCGGGACATGATGGTTCCAATAGGTTCGTATGATGATTTCGGACTTGGGTGTATGCTCAGATTGGGTTTTGGATCACCCGGGAGCATTTCTGCGCCTAATAGTGAAAGTTGGTTCTTGAAGGTTTTAGAAGTTCTTTAAAATTTGTTTGGAGCAGGTTTTAGTAATATCGAGGTCCAAACGGAATTCTGAGATCGGGAATAGTTTCGTAGTATCATTTAAGACTTACACGCAAAATTTGGTGTCATCCCAAATGGTATAAGTACGTTTCGGCATATTGGAAGTAAATTTAAGAACTTGAAGTTCTTATGTTTCATTCAATTGGTTTTAGGGTGTAATTCTTAGTTTTAATGTTGTTTCGGGCATTCCGTGAGTTCGAGCGAGTCCGTTTTGTGATTCCAAACTTGTTAGTATGTTCGGGCGGGGCCCTGGGGGCCCTTAGTGCCAATCAGACGAGCCTCGGACTAAGTTGAGAATATGGAACTACAGCTGAGTGCACCAGATCTGTCATAACCGCACATGTGGTTGGTTAGGCGTAGGTGCGAGCTCGCAGGTGTAAGACAATCCTCCGCAGATGCGATCCAAGGATGGCCAGCCAGGTTCCGCAGATGCGGGTCCTTCTACGCAGAAGCGGGAGCCCGTCCGCAGATACAGCCACAACCGACCCAACCAACTCCGCGGAAGCGGACACCTGGTCTACAGAAGCGGATCTGCAGGTGCGGCCTATGCACCGCAGGTGCGATAATCGCTAGGGCAGTGAGGTCCAATTAATACTAGACTTAAGCCATTTTCACTTATTTTCTCTCACTCTTTGGGCGGTTATTGGAGCTTCTTGAGGGGATTTCCACCTAGCTTTGTAAGGTAAGTAATTTCGACTTAATGTGAGTTTAATACATAGTTTATTGGTAGATTATAACATATAGATTAGTGAAAAATCATGGGTTTAGAGGAAAACCTAGGTTTTTGATAAAAATGGAGTTTTACCACGAAAATGGTTATGGAACTTAAAGAAAATCATATATTTATGTTCCTAAGGTTATGGGTGACAACTTTCTTCGAAAATTTCCGGAATCCGGGCACGTGGGCCCGAGGAAGAATTTTTAGAAATCTTATAATTTGAGTTGGGAAATTTCTTTAGTAGTTGGGATATGAACCTTTTAAGCCTATATTGATTAGTCTTCACACTATTTGGATAGTTTTGAATTGTTCGGCACCAAATTGAGGGTTTGGGGCGTAATCTTGGACCGGAAAGTAGGACTTGAAGCGAGGTAAGTCTCTTTTCTCACCTTGTAAGAGGGAATTAACCCTATAGGTGAACTTAATTAAAATGTGTTATTATTTGTGGGGTGGGCTACGTATGCGCAAAGTGACGAGAGTCCGTACGTAGCTACTATTCTTATTTATGTCCGGGTAGTTTAGGCTTACATCATGCTTGCGGACACCGTTATTTGATTATATTTCTTAATTGTATCAGACGAAACTGAGTTGAGTATTTTTAAGGATTTAAAAAAAAGGGCTTCAAGTCGAATTGTCTTTATTTTGAAATAAATTTAAGAAAGAGTTATGGTTCATTGATAAATTTATATTTGACCGCGTCGCATCTATGATTCGCGAGCGGGGTAATTAAGAAGGGGTTATGCTTCATTGATAAATTATATTTGACCGTGTTGCATATACGATTCGCGAGCGGGGTAATAGATGCATCTATGGTTCGTGTCGTTCGACCCTCGGCAGTGTACAATTTACATTTATGTTGGATCGGGCCGAACGTCCTCGGTGGTATTCGCGTGTGATAATAGAATTTGATGTTCCTTCATATCTGGTATAAATTCATTGTTTGTGTGATCATATACTTTAAAGTAAGGAAGTGATTTAACCTATTAAATATGGTGATGAATGGTTGAGTTATTTATTTCTCTGAGTTTCATTGTTATATATCATTTTTAATTAAAACTTCACATTATCATATTGTTGTTCCTAGTAAGTGTCAGAGTCGACCCCTCGCCACTACTTATTCGAGGTTAGACTAGATACTTACTGGGTACATAATATTTATGTACTCACGCTACACTTTTGTACTTAATTATACAGGATCTGAGGCAGGTTGTAACGACCCGGCCGGTCGTTTTGAGTATTACAACCCTGTCTCCCCATTTACTGCTCAAATTGTACTTTACAGTTGTTGTGTGAATTGTCGGGGTAATTGGTTCGGGTCCAGTGAGATTGGGAATGAATTGGAACACTTAGTTCCAAGGTTTAAAGCTTAAGTTAAGATAGTGACCGGATGTGGACTTATGTGTAAACGACCTCGGAATTGAAATTTGATGATTCCAATAGCTCTGTATGGTGATTTTGGACTGAGGAGCGTGCCCGGAAAATTATTTGGAAGTTCGTAGTGGAATTAGGCTTGAAATGCCGAAAGATGAATTTTTGGGAAGTTTGACCGGGGGGTTGACTTTCTGATATCGAGGTCGGAATCTGATTCTGGAAATTGGGATAGGTCCGTAATGTGAAATGTGACTTGTGTGAAAAATTTGAGGTCAATCGGACGTGATTTGATAGGTTCCGGAGTCGTTTGTAGAAACTTGAAACTTCAAATTTCAATGATTTCGAATTGAGGTGTGATTCGTCGTTTCGATGTTGTTATGTGTATTTTGAGGCCTCGAGTAGATCCGTGTTACATTATGGGACTTGTTGGTATGTTCGGACGGGGTCCTGAGGGGCTCGGGTGAGTTTCGGATGGTTAACTGATCAAATTTGGACTTAAGGAAATGTTGGGGCCGCTGCCTACTGGTGTGATCACACCTGCGAAGCTTTTGATCGGAGGTGCGAAGCTGTATGTGCGCGAGATCAGTCGCAAAAGCGGCCAAGTGTGGAACTGGGCAGTGCTCGCAGGTGCAAGAAATTTTCCGCATCTGCGAGGCCGCAGGTGCGAACGTGTTGGCGCAGATGCGGACTGGAGCTGGCGTGAGGCGACCGCAGGTGCGAAGGGGAATGCGCATCTGCGATCCCGCAGGTGCGAAGGGGAATGTGCATCTTAGATCCCGCAGATGCGAGAATGGTGCCGCAGATGCGAGATTTTATAGGGTCGACTGTTTTCGCAGGCGCTCATTTTTGTCCGCAAAAGCGGATGCGCAGGTGCGAGCCCAGGTACCGCAGGTGCGGAAATGCCTGGGCAGTGAAAAACCGAGAATGTTTCTCATTTTTGGATTTTGGAGCACGGTTTAGGCGATTTTGGAGAGGAAATTTTCCACACAACTTGGGGTAAGTATTCTTAACTCCCTTGTGATTATATTCCATGAATTAATCTTCATTTTTGGTGTAAGATTATTGAATCTTCAAGAGAAATAGAAGGAAATTTCTATAACGTCACAAAATGAATTTTTCAAGTTTGAATATCGATTTGGAGTCGGATTAGAGTGAAATTAGTATAGTTGAACTTGTAATTGGATGAGTTGTCATATTTTGTGAGTTTCGTCGGATTTCGAGACGTGGGCCCCACGGGTGATTTTTGGGGCATAATTTCGGATTTTGTGGAAAATATTAGCATTTTGATATGGAATTAATTTTTATAAATTGTGTGGAATGATTCGAATTATTGTGACTAGATTCGAGCCGTTTGGAAGTTGATACGCGCAGAATGGAATTTCTGGAGCATTGCTTAGCTTGCTCGACGTTGGATTTGGCTTGTTCGAGGTATGCCCGAGTGGTACGAGTGACTGTGAGGTATGCCTGAGTGGGAAGAGTGATTGTGAGGTATGCCCGAGTGGCAAGAGTGATTGTGAGGTATGCGTGAGTGGCACGAGTGATTGTGAGGTTTGCCCGAGGGGCTGTATATATGAGTGATGTTCTGCCCGAGGGGCTGTTTATGATTTCATCACTGAGTTGCATCGCATTGGCATGCACACATGACATACAGGCATATATATGTATTTTTTTCCTAATGTTGTACAACATCACATCATTCATGATTTCTCACACATTTTGACAGATGGGCATAGTGATGCGTTTGTTTTACACGGGTTATCCGGAAGGAAAATGAAACATCTTATTTATTATTGAAAAGATTTTTTTGGAGAAATTTATTGTTTTCAAACTATTCATATTATTGGCAACTTTGGCAAACGATTTGGGTTTTCGCTGATGTATTTGAAAGAAGGAACTACTATTTTTGAAATCATGATTTGGCTGAGTATTTTATCCCTGAGTTATTTCTGGTATTATTTGCTTTATGTTGTTATGGACTGTTGTGGACTAGTGGTTTTGGACTCGACCTTGGTAAAGCTCATCACTACTTTCAACCTAAGGCTAGGTTTGTTACTTACTCAGTACATGGGGTCGGTTGTACTGATACTACACTTCTGCATATTGCGTGTACATGTTGGCTATTGTTGTTGATGTGCTCGATGGTTGCGAGATTTGAAGATGTGTTTGCGTTCCTGTTGTAGCTGCCTCTTGTTCATGGTAGCCTTATATTTATAAAAGCTCTGTTTATGTATTATTCAAACAGACTATGTATTTATTTTATTTCCGCTTTGTATACTCTATTCTTAGAAGCTCATGATTTGTATTACCAGTATTTGGGGATTGTATAAGATTAAGATCTTTATTCACTTAAATTGCTTTAATAATTATTATTGGAATTAGATAATTGAAAGTTGGCTTACCTAGCAGGTTGGGTTAGGTGCCATCACGACTAGTTGGATTTTGGGTCGTGACAAGGTGGTATCAGAGCTCTAGGTTCATAGGTTCTACAAGTCATGAGCAAGTATCTAGTAGATTCTTGCGGATCGGTATGATGACGTCCATACTTATCTTCGAGAGGCTACAGGGTATTTAGGATATATACTTCCCATATTTGTTTTTTCCTTATCGTGCAAGATTGATTCAGCTTGAGACATAAACTCTTTGAATTCCTTCCACGTATTCATATGCGCACATGAGCGTTCGGTATCAGCCGTACATCGCCGGCTTGTGATTCCATAAACGAAGTTCAAGATGAGTATTCTATGTTTTGATGATGGGCAAGTCTGGAGGACTTGAGGCCAGGTTTAGACCGCAGCTTAAGCTCGGTAGCTTCAGTTGTAACTCATACAATTAGACTTATATGTCCGGTAATGACCCTACAGTGGAATTTATGGCTCGACGAGCGGTGGAATGGCGGTGTGATGGGTATGATGTAACCACGGGATGTGTTAAGACGATTGGAATATGACGTGAAGTGTTTCCTTGAAATTTAAAGGAAAGGCCATTGGGTGCTTGATTTTAGATTTGATGTGACGAATAGTCTCGAGTAATGAATGTTTTGAATAATCTTTCACATTGTTAAATTTTGGGACAGACCAAACTCTCATGTCTGGTTAATTAGTTTGGACTCAGATAGACTAAGTGATTGCATAGTAATTGTGACTGCGAAAAGGTATAACAAGATATCAGTTTGAGGTTAAGCAGGTGGGTTATCCCCTGCGGAGTAATCTACGCAGGTGTATTCCTTATGATGTGAGTAGAGAGTTTTTTTTTTTTCTGCCGATGGGGTGTATGGGTGGAGATTTGAATCTGAATCTGGTGGAAAAAGTTGAATTGTGTGTTAAGAGGATGAATACGAGCTTAGCGGATGATTGAAGTATTTTTATGGTTGGTGTTATATGAACTTGGGAAGAAGTTTCGTTGGACTAACTATGGCATTATGACAGTAAGAGAGTATTGGTATTGTGAGTTATGGAATGTTTTAATCTATGGCTTTGAGCTAAGTGGGGGAGTCTGCTATTGATAATTTGATTTCATGGTTAGGTGTTAAATTTTAATTTTGGTCTGAGGCATACTTGTGGGTTAGTTGTGACTTGCAGAAGATGAGATCGAGGATGGCTCGAATAAGGAAATTCCAGGTTAAGGATTATATTGCATGTATGAGTATGTGAAATTCGTGGGATGAGTGAGTTGTTATTGGTGAATGATGTAGTGCGCACGGAGTATGAATTTGATATGTGGTGTTAAAGTAGAGTTACTTCTTTGAATGTTGTGGTGCTAATGGGGCACGTGTCTTTTGGCCTATTTGGGCGGTGCAATTAGATTTGAGTAAAGTGGATGATTCCCGAGAAAATTCCAGTGGGTTTGAGAATTATATATAGCAATTGAGAATGTTTCCGGACTTGTGTATGGATAAAATTCGAGATTTGCGTTGATGGTGCCTGGACTTGCAAAAATTCTATATGACTATGGATTCTACATTTTTGTATAAGGAAGGTAAGAAGAACAATTTCAAATTCACATAAGGTATTCTCAGAGTGAGTGTTATAGTTGTGGTATTTTTGAAGGTGCTTAAGAAGAATACAATTGCTTATGGGTCGTAGGGCGTTGTGGTTCTATGCTAGGTTTGTGGGGTGAGCTGTGGCTAAAGATCGTGGTATTTTAGCAAGGAGAAGTATTAATCTGAAGACAAATTCGGAAGGGACTCGGAGAAAATAGGACAATTGGGTAGTAGGTTGGATCAGTATGATAATGGATATGATTGGTTCTTTGGGTGCTTATGATGTGGGGGGTTTCTACAGGTGCTTTGTGGTAATACACCTGGACTTGGCGACCTACGTGGCTTGGTTAAGTTAGAGGAGTTTAGTTTTAAGGGCTTGATTATGTGCAAATGGATTCCAAAGTATTCTTGATGGTTTCTACCGGTGTGGAGAACGTGTTGTGTATTGTGATTTCCTCTTGGAAAGAAGCAAGAGAAAGGTTTCTAACTAAAATGGTATGTAAATTATTGGTGACTCAAAGTTGATAATAAGATTTTTGTGCTTTTCACATGATGGCAAGATAGATGTTATGTGTTGTACGAAAGCTAGATTTTCATGTACAAGGTGGCAGTACAGTCTTGAAGAGAAGGTAACGAGTGTTGGACAATATGGACGGTTTCAAATAACTAGACGAATACTATTACTACTTAGTATTGTATGAGAAAGGGGCAGACTTCGGAATGCGCATTGTATTTTGACTTACAGAAGTATAAATTAGTATTGCGGTACTCACATGGTTGATAGACTGCTGATATTCAAATTTTGTCAAGTGGCACGGAAGAACTGTTAAAGTATTTTCCATGGGATGATCGTGTATGAGAGAGGTATTAGGCATTCGGGCGGTGGAGATGGAATCAAATATGGTGATTCGCGTGTTCTAGGGATTTGGAGATTAGGAGTTCTCAGGAGCAGATTGTTTTATGGTTATGGACTGTGAAGTTGTGGTCGGAGCTAGCCAGATGATAAAATGTGTTATGATTCAGTCATTATGGATTTTCGGAGGGATTTTTAACTATTTGTGGGTAACCCGAGTTGTTTTGGGGGTCCATAGGTAGGCCCAATTAAGATGTGTATTCTACACCGAGCCGGAATGGTTGGCTCCATACTGCTATTATTGAGGGATGTGTCATTCGGTTGATGTTGAACTTATTCGTGTTCTAAAATGATCTTTGAATTACTCCTTTATGCTACGAGGAGTTGTGATTCATTGGTTATGTGCACAGATGGTGCGGTCCTATTTGAACTTTATAGCGGAATTTGAGTGTGATGAGTATTTGGGTATTGCATGATCGATTGCGTAATGGTTATGTTCTTTCAGGTTTTGTGTGGCATTTTTATCATTTGCCTCTCTGTGGTTATTGATTTTGAGCAGGGTGGCTCGAGGTATATATTATGGACCAGCATTTGGATGGGGTCATGCACTGCAGCGGAGTTATGTTAAGGTATGAACCTTGTGTTAGGATCGGGTGATGGTTCTACGTTGTGTGATGAATTTTCAGCATGTCGTTGTGGCGGTACTTGTTAATCTGGCGGGGCAGTTCTCTCATTTGAGACATTCTTTTTCATGAGTGGGTACATTTGAATTGTTGTGTATGGGTGCACGGATGGCACGGGTTGTGGCTCTGAGTTATATTGGTGCGGCCTGTCTGTGGAACAGTTGTGTCTAGTACTATAAGGTCATTGGACCTGGAATGGGTACTATCATGTTTAATTTCGGTATATTTGGGAGTATAATATTGAAAGTCGGCTCAGAAAGCGATTACGGTTCTGGTTGGGGCGAGAGATCTCCATGACTTGTTGGTCTGATAAGGGGTTACGAGATTCTGCTTGTTTCTTTTATTATCAATAGTGTACGAAGGTTTTGGGATGAGGTTTGGTTTGATATGGGTTTAATACTAGTATGCAGTTGGTTTTGGAGTAGTCACTGCGATCAAGAATGGTGCTACGAGCATGCGAGTTGTGTAATATGTTGGTTGATTATATTTGTGGTTATAGTTATAGCTCGATGTAGCTTGTTCAGACTCATACAGGGTGTAAATGTAAGATTCGTGTCTTGAAAAGAAATTCTGAAAGTTAGGAATTGAATTCCAGGGTTTTTGGGCTAAGGTTAAATTAAGGATTTTCAGTTGTATTATGTTGTCAAGCTCATATGGAATAGGATGACGTGGGTTCACCTCCGGGTACGTGTGTGGTAAGATGGAACAGTGGTTTGATGGCTTGGAAACAACTCTTGGCACGTTCGAGGATGAACGTATGTTTAAGTGGGGGAGAATGTAACAACCCGGCCGGTCATTTTGAGTAATACAACCTCGTTTCCCCATTTACTGCTCAAATTGTACTTTATAGTTTTTGTGTAAATTGCCGAGGTAATTGGTTCGGGTCCAGTGAGATTTTGGAATGAATCGGAACACTTAGTTTCAAAGTTTAAAGCTTAAGTTAAAATAGTGACCGGATGTGGACTTATGTGTAAACGACCTCGGATTCGAATTTTTATTATTCCAATAGCTCTGTATGGTGAGTTTGGACTTAGGAGCGTGTCCGGAAAATTATTTGGAAGTCCGTAGTGGAATTAGGCTTGAAATGCCGAAAGATAAATTTTTGAAAGTTTGACCGGGGGGTTGACTTTCTAATATCGAGGTAGGAATCCAATTCTGAAAATTGGGATAGGTTCGTAATGTGAAATATGACTTGTATGCAAAATTTGAGACCAATCGGACGTGATTTGATAGGTTCCGGAGTCGTTTGTAGAAACTTGAAACTTCAAAGTTCACTGATTTCGAATTGAGGTGTGATTCATCATTTCAATGTTGTTATGTGTATATTGAGGTCTCGAGTAGGTCTGTGTCACGTTATGGGACTTGTTGGTATGTTCGGACGGGGTCCCGAGGGGCTCGGGTGAGTTTCGGATGGTTAACTGATCAAATTTGGACTTAAGGAAATGCTGGGGCTGCTGCCTACTGGTGTGATCGCACCTGCAAAGCTTTTGATCGCAGGTGCGAAGCCATATGTGCGCAAGATCAGTCGCAGAAGCCGCCAAGTGTGGAACTGGGCAGTGCTCGCAGGTGCGAGGAATTTTCCGCCTCTGCGAGGCCGCAGGTACAAAGGTGTTGGCGCAGATGCGGACTGGGGCTGGCGTGAGGCGACCGCAGGTGCGAAGGGGAATGCGCATCTGCGATCCCACAGATGCGAGAAAGTTCGGCAGATGCGAGATTTTAGAGGGCTGACTGTTTTCGCAGGCGCGCATTTTTGTCCGCAAAAGCGGATGCGCAGGTGCGAGCCCAGGTACCGCAGGTGCGGAAATGCCTGGGCAGTGAAAACCGAGAATTTTTCTCATTTTCGGATTTTGGAGCACGGTTTGGGCGACGTTTGAGAGAAAATTTTCCACACAACTAGGGGTAAGTGTTCTTAACTCCTTTGTGATTATATTCCATGAATTAATCTTCATTTGTGGTGTATGATTATTGAATCTTCAAGAGAAATAGAAGGAAATTTCTATAATGTCACAAAATGAATTTTTCAAGTTTGAATACTGATTTGGAGTCGGATTTAAGTGAAATTAGTATGGTTGAACTTCTAATTGGATGGGTTGTTGTATTTTGTGAGTTTCGTAGGATTTCGAGATGTGGGCCCCACAGGTGATTTTTGGGGCGTAATTTTGGATTTTGTGGAAAATATTAGCATTTTGATATGGAATTAATTTTTATAAATTGTGTAGACTGAGTCAAATTATTGTGACTAGATTCGAGCCGTTTGGAAGTTGATACGCGCAGAATGGAATTTCTGGAGCATTTCTTAGCTTGCTCGACGTTGGATTTGGCTTGTTCGAGGTAAGTAACTCTTCTAATCTTGGAGTTGATTGTATGAACCCTAAATATATGTATTTTGTGAATTGTTGGGAGGTGACACACATGCTAGGTGACAGGCGTGTGGGCGTGCACTATAGAAATTGTGACATAATTGTTTCTGTAGAATTTTATAGTTAAATAATCTTGACATTTTCCATGCGGTTTTATGTGTTAAAGAAATTGAGCTAAAAAGCATATTAAAAATTATGTTGAGGCTATGTGCCAGTATTATTGGGACCCACAGAGGTCATATTGCTGTGAATTATTGTATTAAATTGAAAAGTCATACTCAGTCATATTCATTTCATTGCATATCATATCTCAGTCTTTGTTGTTATTTATTGATACATCATATCATCATTTTTGGGCTATTTTTCAGTACATTGTGAGCCCGAGAGACTGGAGAGATTGATGACTGAGTGAGGTCGAGGGCCTGATTGTGAGGATGAGTGTGGATCGGGGCTGCCAGCCTGCAGCATACTTTATTATTATAGCACGTGAGTTATCCGTGCAGCGCGTGAGTTGTCCGTGCAGATTATAGCGCTTAGGCTGAAGGAGCCCCTCCGGAGTCTGTACACACTCCCAGTGAGCGCAGGTACCTACTGAGTGCGAGTGCCGAGTGCTGAGTGACTGGGAGGCATGAGTGATTGTGAGGTATGCCCGAGTGGCAAGAGTGATTGTGAGGTATGCCCGAGTGGCAAGAGTGATTGTAAGGTATGCCCGAGTGGCACGAGTGACTGTGAGGTATGCCCGAGTGGGAAGAGTGATTGTGAGATATGCCCGAGTGGCAAGAGTGATTGTGAGGTATGCCCGAGTGGCACGAGTGACTGTGAGGTTTGCCCGAAGGGCTGTATATATGAGTGATGTTTTGCCCGAGGGGCTATTTATGATTTCATCACTGAGTTGCATCGCATTGGCATGCACACATGATATACATGCATAGAGATATATTTTTTTCCTCATGTTGAACAACATCACATCATTCATGATTTCTCATACATTTTGACAGATGGGCATAGTGATGCGTTTGTTTTACACGGGTTATCCGGAAGGAAATTGAAACATCTTATTTATTATTGAAAAGAATTTTTTGGAGAAATTTATTATTTTCAAACTATTCATATTATTGGAAACTTCGGCAAACGATTTGGGTTTTCACTGATGTATTTGAAAGAAAGAACTACTATTTTTGAAATCATGATTTGGCTGAGTATTTTATCCCTGAGTTACTTCTAGTATTATTTGCTTTATATTGTTATGGACTATTGTGGACTAGTGGTTTTGGACCCGACTTTGGTAGAAGCTCATCACTACTTTCAAACTAAGGCTAGGTTTGTTACTTACTCAGTACATGAGGTTGGTTTTACTGATACTACGCTTCTGCACATTGCGTGCAGATGTTGGCTATTGTTGTTGATGTGCTCGATGGTTGCGGGATTTGAAGATGTACCTGCGTTCCTGTTGTAGCTGCCTCTTGTTCATGGTAGCCTTAGATTTATAAAAGCTCTGTTTATGTATTATTCAAACAGACTATGTATTTATTTTATTTTCGCTTTGTATACTCTATTCTTAGAAGCTCATGATTTGTACTACCAGTTCTCGGGGATTGTATAAGATTAAGATCCTTATTCACTTAAATTGCTTTAATAATTATTATTGGAATTGGATAATTGAAAGTTGGCTTACCTAGCAGATTGGGTTAGGTGCCATCACGACTAGTTGAATTTTGGGTTGTGACACAGGTGCATCCTGTTACCAGTCTGGTGCGCAGATTTGACCCCCATCTCGAGACTTCATGGTGAGCTACCTTCTAGCCGTCCTGCAGCAGCTGGAGTCTCTCTTATGCCTTATTTTCCGTCTATTCCCTTTCAGACAGTATGCTAGTACTCTTTTGTATATTCTACTAGATTGCCCACATACTTGTGACACTAGGTCTTGCACATACACTAGTAGGTTTATGATTTTGGACTTGTTTACATGATTATGATGTTTCCGTTTAATTATGTCACATTTGTAAATTTCTAAGTTTTTTTTTTACAAATGAGAAATTGTTATCCACTTAGTAAATTTATTTTTTTTTAAAAGGGAAACCATTAGTTTGATTGGTGTTGGCTTGCCTGACAATGGTGTTGGGCGCCATCACGGCCTAAATTGGAATTGGGTCGTGACATGCCCGGAATTAATTTTGGAAGTCCGTAGGTTGATTTGTGTTGATTTGCCAAAATTTGACAATTTAAAGTTGAAAAGTTTGACCGTAGGTTGACTTTGAGCTATCAAGCTCGGAATTTGATTTTGGGACTTGGAATAAGTCTGTTATGACATTTAGAACTTGTCTGCAAAATTTGGTGTCGTTTGGAGTTGATTTGATGGAATTCAGACGTTTATTTGTAATTCTAGAAGTTCTTGAAAGTTTCCTTGAATTTCATGCATTTTACAGTTCGATTCATAGTTTTAGATGTTATTTTTGTATTTAGATCAAGCGAGCGAGTTCGTATGATGTTTTTAGACTTGTGTAGATATTTGGTTTGGAGCCCCGAGGGCTCGGATGAGTTTCGGACATGTTCCAGACAGTTTTGGACTGAAATTTGCAGAAATCTGGGTCTGGTGCTCTGGTGTCGCAATTGTGAACTCCAGGATCGCAAGTGCGAAGGCAACTGTAGGGGGCTAATATCGCAATTTGTGAAGGAAGAAGAATCTGGGTAGAGTTCGCAATTGCGAACATTTGTTCGCATTTGCGATAATTTCAGCTTCGCAAATGCGAATCCTGTGTCGCAAATGCGACATCTGTAGTTGTTTAAAGGTTTGGGAAACGGGATTTTTTAACTTATTCTCTCATTTCTGAACCTTAGACTCGGTAGGAGGCGATTTGGAGAGGGGATTTTCACCTACATACCTTGGGTAAGTGATTCTAATCTACTTTTAATTATATTCCATCAACATATCTTAGATTTTAACATCAAAATCATGTGAATCATAGTGAAAATTTGTGAAACTTTCACAAGTTTTTGAAAAATAAGAAATTGAGTTTTGAGAGTTGATTTGGACTCGAATTTTGGAACTAATCATATATATGAACTTGTGGGGTCATCGGTAGAAGGAATCTACCATTGGACCCGGGTTTTGACCGGGCGAGTCCCGAGTTGACTTTTTGAGAAAAGTGTAATGATCTTAACTTTATCTATTGCAATTTAATTCTCTAGAATTTTTTGATGATATTGGGTCGATTTTGGTTAAATTTGAGCCGTGTGGAGGCGGATTTTAAGGGAAAAACTATTTTCGAGTGTTAAATTGGCTTAATTGAGTTAAGTGTCTTGCCTAACTTCGTGTGTGGGAACTACCCCTTAGGATTGGTATTGTTTGACTCAATTGTGCTAAGTGAAATTTGTGTACGCATGGTGATGAGTGGGCACACAGGTTGTACGTGGTATTTGACCGGTTTAGGCTACGTAGACTATTTCCATTCTTTAAATCGAATGCCATATCATGTTCTAATTCTTTTAGTCAATCTATTCGTACTTGTGTTAGTATATCCTTACATGCCTTAAGTGATTTCGTTAATACTTGTTCTACCTTCTAATTTGTCACGACCCAAAATCCATAATAGGTCGCGATGGCACCTAACGCCGTTGTTAGGCTAACCCACAAGTGAAACTACCATTTATTTATTCCCCTTTTAACATTTAAAACAAAAGGTTCCCCTTAATAGAACAAAGTGAATAAGATCTCGTGCAACCGTACATGCTCTTTTCTTAACAAAATACCAACATAAACATACATCCACTATAATGATAAAATGATAAATATAGTAGTACATAAATGCTAAAAATTCCCCAAAACCCGGCGTCACCAGGACATGAGAAATCTAGGGAATATACAAAACTACTACAACTATTGTCTAAAAGTGATAGACAGAAATAGTAAACAAGGTAGAGGGAGATTACGGTGCTACAGATCGTTGCAAGGCAAGCAGCTCACCGCAAAGTCTCCGTAGATGATCGTCTACGCGCCCGCGTGACCACTGGTAGTACCTGTCTCAGTACCTGCATATCAGTGCAGAAGTATAGTGTGAGTACGAAAAATAATGTGTACCCAATAAGTATCTAGTCTAACCTCGAAGAAGTAGTGACGAAGAGTCGACTTGACACTTACTAGAGGTCAAATAATAATATAAATACATAAAGTAGACATGGTGAGTGTACAACAAGTAACAATGAAGCAAATAAGAGTAACTACAGTAAATCCACTCATGAGTCTTTATTAAATCACTAACTTCCCATAACCGACCGTGAAGGTGCTAAATCAATTATAACTAAACAAAAACCAGTTTTAATTATTAAGCACGAATATGCCGAGGCGAACGGCCCAATCCCATAGGAATAGTGTTATCAACCTGCCAAGGCAAATTGCCCGATCCCATAAGAGTGGTGTTACCATCATGCCGAGACGAATGGCCCAATCCCATAAGAGTAGTGTTACCATCATGCCGAGGCGAACGGCCCGATCCCATAAGAGTAGTGTTACCATTATGCCGAGGTGAACGGCTCGATCCCATAAGAGTAGTGTTACCTTCATGCTGAGACGAACGGTCCGATCCCATAAGAGTAGAGAATTTTACCTCGCTCGTGGAAGCACTTGCGAGACGAGAAGGCACAGATTTATAGCTTATCAAGTATCTCTCAAATTTTCTAAAATAGGAAACCAAGTCTATATTTCCAATTTAAATCCTTGGTCTCAGTCCTAATCAAGGCAATTAACACACATGATAGGAATAAACAATACAATTAAAGGCATGATGTAAATATAAGTCTACCCGGACATATCATGAAATATAACTACGTACCGACTCTCGTCACCTCGTGCATACATGGCTCCCCACAACAAGTAGCACACAACAATAACACACCTAAGGGGATAAATTCCCTCTTACAAGGTTAGACAAGAGACTTATCTCAATTCCAAGTCCTCAATCTGGCACTTCAACCTCACTAGAACTCCTCAAACGACGCCGAGGACTCCGAAACTAATCAAGAGTCGTATAAACTAATAAATATAAGCTCGTAAGCTCATCATTTAGCTATTATAATAGCTACCCAATCCAATTTGGAAGATTCATGAAATTCAACCCCCGGGCCCATATGCCCGGATTTCGGAAATATTTGAATATAATTGCTACCCATGACCTCCCGAACTTAAATATATAATTTATTCGAATTCCCACCACCAAATCTAAGATCAAATCCAAGTTTTACTTAAACCCTATATTCTTCACAAATCTAACAAGTTTCAAAAAAATTCCATGTTTAATCTACCTATAATCAGCATATTTAACTTGAAAATGGGTGGATTTTACTTACCTTGTGTTGTTGATGAGAATCCTCCTCAAAAATGCTCTCAAAATTGCCCAGCACCAAATGCAATTGTGAGGAAAATCTCCTAAGACTCGGATTAAAATCCCTCACTGCCCAGCGATTTCCGTACCTACGGTCACTAAACTTCATCTCTGAAACTGCATGTGCGGTCAAAAGGTCGCATCTGTGATCCCCCACAGCCTCCAGCTTCCTCGCTTCTACCAACGGAGAAGCGCTTCTACAGGTCTGCTTCTGTGGACTCCCTTTGATCCTGGGGATCCGTTTCTGCAGGCTCACCTTTGCTCCTGCGATCCCCAGCAAGCTGACCCACGTTCGCACCAACGGAGCCTTCATTGCATCTGCGGGCGCGTAGATGCGGAAATAAGCCTCGCACCTGCGGCCACCCAGCTCCAGCCCCAAGTCCGCTTCTGCGACCACTGGGATGATTTTGTGAGCTCGCACCTACGGCCATTTCCTCGCAGGTATGATTGTACCAGATCTGAAGCCACCAGCTGCCCCCTCCCCCCCCCCCCCCGCCCCGATGTCCAAAACCAAGTCCTATTCCGATCTGATTCGCACCTGAGGCCTCCCGGGACTCCATCCAATTACACTAACACATCCAACACCATAATATGATCTCGATCTCACGATCAAAACATCAAAATAACATCTAGAATCACGAATCGGACGCCAAAATGCATGAATTCAACATGAAACTCAAAAACTTCTAAAAATACTTCCGCGAGTCAGATTCCTATCAAATCAAATCGGAATGACGCCAAATTTTGTGTACAAGGCATAAATCACCACACAAAACTATTCCTAGGCTCGAAATCCCAAACGGACCTCGATAACACCAAAGTCTACTCCAAACCAAATTTAAAGAACTAGAAAAACCTTTAATGAACCAACTTCCCACATTGAGCACTGAAACACTCCCGGGTTGCCCAAAACTCGATCTGAACACATGCTCAGGTCTGAAATCATCATACGAACCTATTGAAATCTTCAAATCCTGGTTCTACGATCATTTACTCAAACTATTGACTCAAGTCAGACTTATCCACCTTAGGCCACTATTAAGGAACTAAGTGTTCCATTTAAACCCGAACCCTTCCAAGCCTAGAACCACCATCCCCGCAAGTCATAAAACAGTTAAAGCACATACGGGGAGTCTTAATTAGGGGAATGGGGATCCAGACAGTAAAACGACTGATCGGATCGTTACATAATTGATCATTTTCTCTCATGCTTTTATTGAACTTGTGGCACCTTTTATTGTTATATGCTATATCTTTATTGTTCATTATCACTATTTGAAGTTGTTGATCATGTTATATCTTTACTTATCGATTATCATTTACTTGAAGTAATCGTTCATGTTATCCATTTCCTTGTTGATTTTCATTATTTGAAACTCCTTGCTAAATGTTATCTCTTTTATTGTGAGTTAGTCTTATCTAATATCATGATTATACATTATTTCTCTCATTGTTGAGTTAATTGGTGTTGAAGTTGTGAAAGTCGTTAACTCGTTGAGGCAAAGTTAGTTATTGTTGATATATCTATCTTATTGAGTATTTTACATTCATTGATGTTGTTGTTGATATTCTTGTATACGTTGTGGTGAAGCCATGGGCTATTGCCATGGAAACATTGGTATTGTTGTTGTTGTTGGCCAGTTGTGATATATGGGCACTTATGGTGTGAATTGTTATTATGATATGATATTGACGCGCATGGGATGGTATAAGGCTTGGGGTTAATGTGCATGCGGCGGTATAAGGTGGGACTTCTATGCGTGTTGCTTGTAGGGGAACTGTGTGATGTCACGCGGCATCTTAACCTGGTCTCTCACTACTTTACTGAGGTTAGGTTCAATACTTACTGGATACCGTTGTGGTGTACTCATACTACGCTTCTTCACATTTTTGTGCATATCCAGGTGTGTCTGCTTGTGCCGGTCGTTAGAGATTATTTGTAGCTGCTGCTTGGGACACTTCGAGGTATACCTGCTCCACATCCGCATGCCTCGGAGTCACCTTCTTTATTTTACTTCCTGTTGTATTTCTTTCAGAAAATGATGTATTAGATATTCTAGAAATATTTTATAGAGCTTATGACTCAGTTCCACCGGTTTTGGGGAGCGTACTATTGAGATTATGTCTGATTGGAAGTTTATATCAGTATTCCGCTTGTTTTAGTATTTTGATAAATTGTTTCGGCTAAGTTATTATTATTTGTTAGGCTTACCTAGTCATAAAGACTAGGTCCCATCATGGCATCCTACGGGGGAAAATTGGGGTAGTGACACAATGGATGTGGACGTGGCAATAGACAATATTATAATCATCATCATTGTGGTAATGAGAAAAATAAGGATTCTCAAAATAATGTTTCACTCTGTGAAACTAATGTTTGTCATCGATTTGACATGAGATTTCGTAAAGCACATATAGATGACATAACACATCATAAAATCTCATGAGAGGTTGATCAGGTACCTGAAATATGAATGAAGAGATCTCTATGTTATGTCATTATGAACAAAAAAAAAGAGGTTGGAACTGATATAAAATGTTCGTCGACTACATCTATGATAACTTTAAATATATATGAGGATCTTAAGTCTGAAAAAACAAGAGCGTGGCAACGTTACCGTACTTGTCTTCTTACAACCTCTTTTCTATTTATCTGTTGCAATAGGAATTCTAACCTTAATATTCCTTTCGACAAGCCAACTTTTTCGCTTCCGAAGGCCCGCAAAAGTTGATCCTTGATAAACAAGAACTCGCTTCTGATCGAGATCAATTGTTGACCAGAAGGAACCAACTTGTTGTGCGCCTCCCGGTGTTGGAGGCAAAAGCTGCTGAGGCGGGCAAGCTTGAGGCCCGGTTGCAACAAAGCGAACAAGAGATTATGGACCACATCCAAGAAGCCACTCAATTACATGAACAACTCCAAGAGGCTAAGGATAAGTGGGTCAAACTCCAAGATACTATGCTTGTTGCTGCGGGCTGCCGAGCGCGAGTCTGCCTCCGAGGAATAAGTGAATAACTTGAAGGCAGCCTTGAGCTCCAAAATCGAGGAGTCCAATGCCACCGAGGAGAAGAGGATCCGATTGGAGGAAATGTTAAAGAGGTCGATGGACCAAAACCAGCTCCATTTAGCTACATATGTTGAGCTCGATGCTCGCCTCGGTGCCCTGAGATCTGAGAGGGACGGTCTCCAAGCCAAAATTAAAAAGCTTCAGGCAAAGCTCCAGAACCAAGAGGATTTCCTCATATTTGAGAAGACTTATGTAGTATATCATATGAGGAGGAAGACCTTGGAGGGGGCCAAAGAGGGCATTGCTAACATAGATGATTGCATTGTCCAGGCCCTACAACCAGAGTTTTTTGCCCGAGAACGCCTCCCTACTGCTGCAGCTAATTATTCAAGTATCGATTCCGAGTACCCGGGGACCAAAGGGGAGATTGAAAAAGTTGATGATGAAGGCCAAGAACCAACAACTGATCCGCTTTTGTCCATCGAGGGAGACGCATATCCCTCTCTCCCTTCGAGCTCCGATGGCGATAATGCTTAGACTCTTTCTTCTTTTCTTTTTGTGTGTTTTTTGTACTTTGTAATTATGCCAAAACTTTTATCGAGTTTTGCACTTTGATAAATAAAGAATATTTTTGCTTAAGTGTTATGCAAAATACATTCTTTTTGCATTGAATTTGTTAAAGCTCTAGGTATACCTTCATCCGATAGCCTTTGATTCCGGGCAAAAACTCTTCCGGAATCAACCCTTTACTAGGAGGGTTTCATAAGATAGGGCCCTCTTATGCTTACAGTGCTCTTGAAGAGGATGTCTCATGTTCATTCTGGCACAAGCATTTGAAGTATTTGTTAACTTTCAAATGATAAAATCAACTCATTATTTGGACAAGAAACAAGATAAAAATTTATTCCTTCTATCCTTAAAACATAAGCATTCATTTGCTAAGAATAACATAAACTGCCAATACATGTGTCTGTCTTGTACAAATTATTTCTACGGGACTGGTCATACAGTCCCGGGTCCTGATGAGGCATTATTGTTCCCGGTTCTAGCAGTCCTTG
Source organism: Nicotiana tomentosiformis (assembly GCF_000390325.3). Taxonomy (NCBI): domain Eukaryota; kingdom Viridiplantae; phylum Streptophyta; class Magnoliopsida; order Solanales; family Solanaceae; genus Nicotiana; species Nicotiana tomentosiformis. The sequence goes on from NC_090816.1 coordinate 27,301,340, forward strand.
ATATATGTGGCATTCATTGTTGTCATATATTATACTATTACCCCCAGTATTTGAATGCAAAATATGTGAATTAGAACACTGGAAGTCTTACTTCGTTGTTTGAAACACTTGTAAACAGTTAAATAGTCTTTTGTTTGATAGCAAGCTTTGATTTCCATCAATGGTTTGTCATCGAGCCAAAGATTATTTAACCATCCCATAGTGGTCTATCATTGATGTGTTGATTTCAATGCCTTGTCATTTAAAGGCCTTATTCTTACCGATGACTCTCCTTTCGTAGTATGCTTTATGTTGCTGCCTCACTAAAAACCTTGCCAAAAAAACCTGATTAGGACAAAAACTGGTCGAAGGAAAAAAGAGTGCAACACATACTTTCAGTATTGGTACGATCCATCAGTAGTAGTACCTTTTGAGGTGAGTCACGTTCCAATTATTGGGCAACTTGACTCCATCTTGATTATCCAATTCGTACGATCCCTTTCCGGCAACAGCTTAAACCTTATAAGTACATTTCCATTTTGGACCCAGCTTCCTGATGTTGATTTCCCGAGTGCTCTGAGTCACATTTCTCAAAACCAAGTCTCCTACTTTGAAGTAGCGGAGGTTTGCCCTACGATTGTAATATATTTCCATCCTTTATTTTTTGGGCACCATCCTCATGTATGCCAAGTCCATGTGTTCATCGAGCAAATCCAGCTTCACCAGCAGTGCCTCATTGTTTGCTTCTTTGTTTGCTCAGGAAAACTGTAAAGTTGGCTCCCCTACTTCTACAAGTATCAAAGCCTCCACGCCATATATGAGAGAGAAAGGTGTTTCTACCATGCTCGATTTTGCCGCCGTCTGGTATGCCTATAGCACACCCAATAATTCTTCGGTCCATTTGCCTTTAGCAACTTTTAACCTCTTTTTGAGGTTTTGGATAATCACCTTAATGGATGATTCCGCATGTCCATTAGTGCTCGAATGGTACGGTGAGGATGTAATCCTCTTGATTTTCAAATCTTCTAGAAATTTTGTGACTTTTGATCCTATGAAATACGGCCCGTTGTCACAAGCAATCTCCTTCGATATTCCGAATCGACAAATTATGTAGTCCCATAATACGTCGACCAATTCGCACTCACCTATCTTTTGGTAAGTGATAAGTATGGATTTTAATCACTTATTAGTACCTTCTTGCTTTGGAGAAGAACAGGGTAGGTATTTTAGTTGACAGAGATCTTAGGGAGATGGTGGTGGATGTTAGGAGGGAAAATGATAGGCTAATGACTATTAAGCTAATAGTTGGTGGGGTCACTTTTAACGTTATTAGTGCTTACGCGCCTTAGGTGGGCCTGGGCGAGGAGGTCAAAACATGCTTCTGGGATGATTTGGATGAGATTGTGCGTGGTATTCCACACTCTAATAAGCTTGTCATAGGGGTGATTTTAATAGCCATATTGGGGTGACTGCTAGGGGTTATGACGATGTCACGACCCAAACCGATGGGCCGCGATTGGCACCCGGTGCCTTAATCAACCGAGTACCAACGTAACATATCTTTATTATTACATCATCATAGGTAAGTGGGCCAGAAGGGGCGTCACGAGATAACCAGAGTAAACATGAGGGAATACCGGACATAGAATGACCCAACCTGATATAGAAACTCATAACTATGACATATGCCAATATGATCCATATATACTTAAAATATAGGCCGACAAGGCCATACAAGTATCCATATACATGACATCCGTCTACCAGCCTCTAAGAGTACATACTTATCATAAAGGTCAGGGCAGGACCCAGCCATACCAAATAATATACGTCTAAATCATACTCACCAAACAAGCAACTCCGGAGCAAATGGAGCGCACCAACATTTTTCGCTAAGTTGATAGCCTACTTGGAGGACTCTCGACCTATCTATCGGGACTTGCGGGCATGAAACGCAACGTCCCCAGGCAAAAAGGACGTCAGTACGAAATAACGTACTGAGTATGCAAGGCAATAAAATAACTGAAAGCTGAAAGTGAACTAATAATATAATAACTGAAAGTAACTGGGAGTCATGGATGATCTGGAGATATACTTACCTACTAATACTCAACTCTCTCAATATAGTAAATAAAATAGATGTCCGGCCCTATAAGGCTCGGAACATGTAACTGCTCCGTCGTAGTAGGCTTGCTCATAGGCGCTCGGCCATACTAGGCTATGTACCTCGGCCATGCTAGGCTCGTTTATAGGCGCTCGGCCACAGTAGGCTCGGTATATAACTTACCATCTGATTAGAGGTTGCCCAATAGGGGCATGCCCATCGATTATAGCTCGATGGTGAAGAAAATGTTGTAATACTGTATATATATAGACCCTCTGCTCTCTTGAATGGAATAAGACAATAATCAATGGAATAATAAGTCCCGATAAGGGAAAATACTGTAACTTATGAGACTAGGATAATTTATATAAATTGGGGAGTACGAACTTCTCTTTATGCCTCCTTATCAAACATATATAGTTACGAGATCATGCCAAAATGAAGGAAGGGCTTAACCTTAATATACCTGAGTCGATTTTCTTGATAATCCCTTAACACACGTCAATTGCGACAACATGTAACGGCGGATCGAAATAGGAAAAAATCCGTACGATATCCTTGAGAAAGATTGTACCGTGCTCTCTTAGAATTGCATCTCGACCAATCCAGATTCGCGCTTCTTTTTCCTTTCCGTGTGTGTACACTCAACATAGTGTACTTTTAGAGATACTATTCATACAGAAGCTTAATTTCTCACTAAAAAAGATGAACAAAGGAATGACTTTTAGGAAAAGTATATCATTTGTTACTTAAAACACCTAGCATCCTCCTTATTAAGGTAAGATATCTTCTTAAAATTGTTGGCTTTTGTGGGGCCCACTTTAGGATGACTAAGCCTTTTTAAGTGTGATGCCTTAACAAATGAATTATGAGTCATTGTCCTCTATTTGTCTTGCTGCCACATTGGGCCCTTTAGGCTTATCCAAAATATACTAATTAATCACCAACATCTTAATTAAAAGTTAATCTCCCACTAAAATCAATAATTATCCGATTATCCACATAATTAAGAATTATCTCAAACTACTTAAAATACTGCTCACTTTTAACATACTTTATACATCTTACTATCATGGTCATACGGTACCTTGTATGGCACTAGTCCATAAATACAGGGTATTGTAGCTTGGACCGTATTTTATCTCAAAATGTCAAACTTCGATAAAATTTATTTCTTCGATTTGCTTACCCTCTCACCTTCATGAATTTACTCATCACTTATTTGAAATATCATAATGCTTATAATCTCAAAATAATCTCATTCCCGAACTTACATCGATTAACTTACGACGAAACTTTAACGTACAATACTACAGGGTGTAACACTATCGTAATATAATACTGCAGAGCGCAACATCGACGTAATACTGTGGGGCGTAATAGACGAGGTGCATGGTGGGTTCGGTTTCGGGGTTAGGAATGAGGGTGGTACCTCATTGTTGGATTTTGCTACAGCTTTTGACTAGTGCTATCTTATTCGTGTTTCCAGAAAAAGGAGGAACACTTGGTCATTAAGGTTGCCAGGACTCAAATTGATTACCTTATCCTTAGGAGGGGTAATAGGGGCATTTGCACTTATTACAAGGTTATCCCGAGTGAGTGTCTGTCGAAGCAACATAGGCTCCTGGTAATGGACTTGGAGGTCAAGAGAGTAAGGAAGAAAAGAGTGGTGCACGGTCAGCCGAAGATTAAGTGGGGAGCCTTGACTAATGCAAAGGCGCAAGAGTTGGGGGAGAAAGACTTTGCCATGGGGGCCTGGAGGAGTAGTGGGGACGCGAGTAGTATGTGCACCACGATAGCGAACTGCATTAGGGAAGCTACTAGAGAGGTGTTAGGGGTATCGAAGGGTTATTCGGGAGGCCATAAAGCGTACTGGTGGTGGAAAGGGGAGGTCCAAGGAAAATTGGAAACTAAGCAAATGGCATATCTAAAGCTAGTGGGGAGCACGGATGAGGAGGAGTAGAGGACATGTAGGGAGCATTATAAGAAGGCTAGGAAAGAGGTATTATTGGCAGTCATGTCGACTAAGACTGTAATGTTTGAGTGATTGTATGAGGATCTTGGGGGCAAGGAGGCGACATGAAGCTGTACAAGTTAGCCAGGATTAGGGAGAGGAAGGTACGGGACCCGAATCAAGTGTGATGCATCAAATACAAAGATGGTAAGGTTCTGGTGGAAGAGGCATATATTAGGCGTAGATGGAAGGAGTACTTCCATAGACTCCTGAACGAGGAAGGGGACAGGAACATCGTGCTAGGTGAGTTGAAAAACTCAGGGATTCAGAGGGATTTTAGGTTTTGCAGGCGTGTTATAAGCGTGGAGGTTGAGGGGGCAATGCGGAAGATGAGCAGGGGTAAGGCAACCGGGCCTGATGAGATCCTAGTAGAAATTTGGAAGGAAGTGGGTCGGGCAGGCTTGGAATGGCTTATTGGGTTGTTTAATGTCATTTTCAGGGTGAAGAAGATACCCAAAAAGTGGTGGTGGAGTTTGATGATCCCATTGTACAAGAACAAAGGTATTATTCAAGACTGAAACAACTATAGAGGTATCAAATTGCTGAGTCATACTATGAAAAATTGGGAGAGGGTGGTGGAGAGGAGAGTGAGACATAGTGTTACTATTCTTGAGACCCAGTTCGGATTTATGCCGGGAAGATCTATTAGAGAAGCCATTCACCTTGTGAGGAGATTGGTGGAGCAGTACAGGGAAAGGAAGAAGAACTTGCATATGGTATTCATAGACATGGAGAAGGCCTATGATAAAGTCCCGAGAGAGGTCCTATAGAGATTAATAGAGGCTAGCGGTGTCCCAGTGGTTTATATTAGGGTGATTAAGGATATATACGAGGGAGCGAAGACTCGGGTGAGGACTGCGGGAGGGGACTTGGATCATTTCCCAGTGGAGATGGGGTTGCATCAGGGATCTGCTCTTAGCCCATTTTTGTTTGCCTTAGCATTAGAGGTGCTGACACGACACATACAAGGGGAGGTGCCATGGTGTATGTTATTCGCTGATGACATAGTCCTGATTGATGAGATGCGTGATGGAGTTAATGCTAGGTTGGAAGTTTGGAGACAAACACTGGAGTCTAAGGGTTTTAAGTCTAGTAGGTCGAAAACTGAGTACTTGGAGTGCAAGTTCAGTAATGGGATGTATGAAGAAGGAGAGGAAGTGAAGATTGATACTCAAGTCCACAAAAGAGATAGTTCCAAGTATCTTGGGTCTATTATTCAAGGAAATCGGCAGATTGGCGAGGATGTTACCCGTCATATTGGAGCGGGGTGGATGATATGGAGGCTCACCTCAAGGGTTTTGTGTGATAAGAGTGTGTCATCTAGACTTAACGGCAAGTTCAACAGAGTGGAGGTTATACCGGCTATGTTGTATGGGCTGAGTGTTGGCCCTTCAATGAGTCCCATATCAAGAAGATGAAAGTAGCTGAAATGAGGATGCTGAGATGGATGTGTGGTCATACCAGGAAGGATAAGATCAGGAATGAAGTTATTAGGGACAAGGTAGGAGTGGCATCGGTGGAGGAAAAGTTGCAGGAGTCGAGGCTGAGACGGTTCGAGCATGTGAAGAGGATATATATAGATACTCCGGTCAGGAGGTGTGAGAGGTTGTCCATTGCGGGTCTGAGGAAGGAAAGGGGCGGGCCTAAGAAATATTTGGGAGAGGTAGTTAGGCAGGACATGTCATTGATCTATCTTACCGAGGATATGGCCCGCGATAGAAAGGTGTGGAGGTCGAGAATTAGGGTTGTAGGTTGACAGATAGTAGTGTGTTCCTCCTAGGCTTACCAGTAGTACTAGGACTATTTTTGTATTATTTTATTCATGGTTCTTTACAATTACATATTGTGTCATTCACGCTCGTTACCTTAATATATTATTGTTACTATTATTTGCTACTTGTTGCTTTAGCTCCACTGTTCCTTGAGCCGAGGGTCTATTGAAAATAGCTTTTCTATCTTTATAAGGTAGGGGTAAGGTCTACGTACACACTACCCTCTCCAAACCCCATTTATGGGAATACACTAGGTTTGTTGTTGTTGTTGTTGTTGTTGTTGTTGTCAGTCCCTTCTTGCTTTAGTTTTAGTCCGAAAGTATTGATTTGTGTTCCCAAAAAATAATAAAATTGTATAAATTACAGGCATGTTGTAGGATTAGAGCTTAATGAAGAAGTCTAACTCAAAATGGAGTATTCCAACTCAAAAAGGTAAGAAGGAGAAATGCAAGCAAAAGTGTGATCCGCATAAGAAAGTGCGGTGCGGAGAAACGCACATGCAGCTACAGAAGGACACCTGAAGTCTTAGAGGAGTTTTTAAAAGTTCGGTCTGCACCCCAAATTATGTGGCCGCACAAGATTTGAAATGTTCAGAGAAGGTGCAAAAATACCAAGTGTGAAGCCTCGTCAAAGTGTTGTCCGCAGTAAAAAGGTACGGTCACAGAAGCTGAAGTGCAGCCGCGGATGGAATTTTGCGGCTGCAGAATTTCTCCCAACTAAAGAAGAGAAGAAAAGTGCAGACCACACATGGAATTGTGTGGTCGTAGAACCTCTTGAAGGGCATTTTTGTCAATGAATTTCTGGGCAATATAAATAGATGGGAAACACTTTTTTTAGGGCAAGTTTTGTATTCTAGAGAACTGTAGTGGTTATATTTTACCCTTTTGGGAAAGTAGTGACATATATTGGTGAAGAAGAAAAATATTGCCATCGCAGAAGAGCTTATGCAGCCACAGATTTCACCTGTGGATCGCACTTCTTGGAGGTACATAAGATGTCAAATGACATGGTCTCTGATATTTTTACCTGTCAGTGTGGGGCAGATGTGCAACCTCAGGAAGAATTGTGTGGATCACGCATTTTTAACAAACACTTGAAGGCCAGGTAGAAGAGTGCGGACCGCACTTGAAATTGTGCGGCCGCACTCGACTCTTTTTCCTCTCAAATTTTCTAAGTATAAATAGAACTTTAGGCATCATTTTACACTTTTCACAGTTTTGAGAAAGAATTGTTACTCTGAGAGCCTACCTGAGGATCTAGTACTGTCAAATACACACACCCATTTGCACTCATAGGATCTTTGCACATTTACATCATCTGGTATGCTTCATTTCATGTTGCTTTTGTTTCATTTTAATTTTTGAATTTATTTTTCTTTTTTAGCTTTTTTTTAGGCCATTTGTTATTATATTCCATCTGTGCATTCATGTGGGGTAGTTTTATAATGGGTAACTATTAAAACATGGTAAAATGGGTTGGGTTAACTGATTACTATGTGTACACCATGTTGCCAAGTTGATTTGATCAATATTTTGCAAAATCTAGGTATAATAAGACCTGCTCGACTGAAATTTTAAATGTGCGGTCCACAGTTTGCTAAGTAGGGTAACTGGTGGGAGGATAGTGTTTTTGCTGCCGCACTTTAATTGTGCGGACCGCGGAATTTTTGGAGGGGGCGTATTTTTTGCCCTCATTGTCTATCTGAGGCTTTCCCTTTGAGATCCTGATGTGCGGACCGCACTTAAAATTTTGCGGAACGCAGATGAATTCTGTGGCTGCACAATGACCTTGCATTGTCCATCAGAGAGTATGCATTTGAGACCCTTGCACATCTGTGCAGAAGTGTGGCCATACTTGAAATTGTGCGGTATGTACTTCCACTCTGCGGGTTGCACTTCAAAATGTGCAGACCGCACTTTCCCATTTATGCAGTATGTTTGTTCTATCGTAACCCCACTGCTTCTATGTTGTTCTCACTCACTTACTTGAGTCTTAACTGTATTGAAGCATGATTTGCAACTAACAATTCTCTTTGTGTTGATACAGATAATGTATGATCACGAGGATAAGGTGAAACTACCAAGGGAAGAGGAGAAGCTTCAAGAGGTCGAGATAGAGGTGCATTGCCCCCAATTGTGCAAAAGATAATATCCAATAAAGCAACAGCATGTCTAGGGAGAGGTAGAGACCTCTATGAGTCTAGATTTTATGCCTCTTCTAGGGAATCCTCCAAGGGAAACTCAGTGTCTATTCCGGAGGAACACAATGGGGAGAAATCTAGGCCACATGGGCGATCTGAGCCTCTGGATGTGCCTTCTACATCCCACGGTACTTCCTAGGATTCAAAAAGTGCCAGCCAGGAGTCCGAGGCAGCTATTGTCGAGTCTAGTTCTGATGACGCTCCTGATGATGGTATAGGGGGAGTAGGTACACAGGCTAGTTTAGCTTGGACAAAGAAGAAGGAGGCTTGGAAGGATAGATTTGTGAGTTGCCAGGCATTCTCCGATTTCTGCGACTTTCGGATGTGGTGGCCGTTGAGATCTTTGACTCATGAGCGGCAGTTTTTATTGAAAGATATTGATATGTATAATCTTGCAGTTTTGGAACAGTTCACAAAAAAAAGGGTGGATACTATTTATGGAGAAGTTACTAGATGTCAAGAAGCACCTTGTCTGAGAGTTTTATGCAAACACTTCGCATATTCTCAAGGGGACAAAGGTCACAAAAGTGTGCAATTTGAAAGTGAAGTTGGATCAGCATACTCTGAACGCGTACTTGGGATTCAAGGATATGAAGCCGAGAGAGTACCTAGAGAAGTTGGCTTGGAAAGAATAGGCCAGGCCATGGCTTGCAGAGATCTTAGCACCGAGACCCATTCCTCCTTGGATTGTTGTTGGGGTTCCTATTATCCGTAGCACATTGAGTTTTGAGGCCAAAGGGTGGCAAACCTTTATTTGTAGCAGGCTTGACCCGTGCCAGAATGAGAACAACCTACCTGTTCCTCGAGCTATTTTGGTGGCATCAATCTGGGTGCCCTCATGTCGGCCAACATTTCTCTAGTGTCACAGCACAACATTGCTTACCCTTACCCCAACACTATTACGGAGTATCTGACAGATGCAAAGGTAGAGTCCAAGCCCTTTGACACAAACGAAAAGTCGACAGGGCCATTTGAGTGGTACAAGTTGCAGGATCCGAGGAATCCGAAGAGGAGTGCTCAGCCTTCTACTACTACTGGCCAGTTTGATGAGCCGGTAGTGGTAGTTTCTGATACACCTGATATTCCATCCATATCAGCTGATCCTTCCACCAGTGCAGCAGCTGTTATGCCTGAGCCACCATCTTCAGCTCCCTCTACAGTTCCTTCCACAGCTCCTAGGACAGTTTCTACTCCAATTCTGAGGCTGGTGCCCATGCGTACAGGCCCACTTTCTGTTGTGTGAGTCTCAACAACTGAATGCAGGCAGCAACTTCTAAGTTATCTAAGATCTTCAGTGTTGTTGCAGGGAAGTCATCTACACAGGTACCCAAAGATCCAGCTGACATTGATGAGAAGTTGAGAAAGATCTTGGACAACCAGAATGTGATTATAGATACATTGGTATAACATAGTGCTATGATCGAGGGGTTGAACAAACAGGTGAAGAAGATGCGAAAGTCCCAGGCCAGCAAGAATTTAGTAGATAAGCTTTGGACTGAGGTGACCCGACTAGTTACAGCCGTAGATTTGCCATTTTACATGTTGCTTGACCCATCCCAGCACGACCTAGATTCATCTACACAAGATGCTCCCACTGGCCAGTCTGAGGAGACATGCCTTGCCACCGTTACTGCTGATGCAGTGCGTGCGATGTTCGTTACTCCAGCCACTCCCAGATTTGATGATGATATTCAATTGGTTGAACCAATAGGAACTGATGTTGCTGGGGACACAGTGATGACCAAGGATACTTAGGGAGTTTCTTATCCCTCTCTACTTTTGCTCTTATATGGGTTACGCATTGGGGACAATGCTTACTTTTATTCGAGGAGGGGGTGGAGCCTATGGAATGTAATAATTGGACGACTTTGTTTTATTTTATCTATCTTTACTAGTTATTGCTTTCATTAGCTTTTTTATTTGTTTTCTTTGATTTTTTTTATGATAGTAGTTTCTTTTTATGAAGTAGCTTTTATGTTTTTCCTAATAGTATGGATAATAAGCCTTTGGTTTCTTAACGTCGCGGTTCTTTCCAAATGTGGTCTTTTGCGTAAACCGGGAGACGCTTCCCGAGTAGTAGTCATACTTCATTTGGTATCAACATACTTAACTGCATACTTATGGTTTGAAATAAAGTTTTTGGAAGAAAATAACTCTAGTTAGTGACTTTGAGGTTCTTGAGTTGACTTTGATCATCATTGAGTGGTTGATTGGACCATAGTGATCTTTAACTTGATTGTGATCATGTAGGATTTATACTCTATCATTTTTTACGATCTAGCTTCATGAGAGGTGTGGTGATTTTTGTTTCTAGTCCAAGTACCTGAGAGGATAGTCTAGACCTTGCACTGAATATGTTTCAAGGTAAATCTAGGTTTGCTTGGTTTGGAAGATGATTGTAAGCTTTCCTTGGTCTGTTTGAGCTTTTCTATTACCATCCGATGTTTGTTATCCTTAATCAACCCCTTTGAGCCTTTAGCCTTTCTTTGTTGGTAACTATGATACAAGTCTTTACCCGTTTTATCTATAATCCTCTCTTGGCACACGGACCTTCCTTAACACTCTTATGAAATATGTGGCTTAAGGCATAAGTTTGGGAGGAAAGTTGAGAATCTAAAAGAGGTATCAAGACACTAAAAAGGAGAAAAGAAATTATCTTTATGAAAAGAGAAGGCAAAAAAATAAAAAGAAAAAGAACAAAAAGAAAATGCCAAAATGAAAATAAAAAGGGAGATTGATTAAATCAAAAGGAGGCAACTATCTCTAGTATGAGCATCAAAAGAGAGAGAAAAGAATGAAATGAATAATAAAGAGTGATATCAAGTCTCTCTAGCCCCCAAGAAAAATAAATGCCTCTAAGGTTTGGTAAATGTGAGCCAAGAAATGAAATTAGTGGAGTGCTTAAGGAAGGGTGTAATCAATTATCTCATATGGTATCCTACCCCAATCCAAAAACTTTCATTACAACCCGAAAGAAGTCCTACTTAATTTTGAACCGAGTGAGCTTACATTAGGGGAGATCTACATGAGGGGAAAGCCTATGGTGCTTGAAGCCTTACTTGTGACATTCCTTTGCGAGAGAAGAGTGAACCTTTCATTGATCTAGAAATTGAGTGTTAATTCTTGAAATGAGCATGGCAAATGAAATGTAGAGGAGAGAGAGTTTAGAGTCCAGCATGATTTACATTATAGAATAAGAGTCCTTGATGAGTGAAGTCAATTCTTGAAGCTAAAATATCATACTAGAGTTATATGCACGTAATATATGTTTTGTCACCTTGTTAAAAATGCATGAATATTGTGGGTAATTATTGGTCCCAACTGAGTATGAATGGCTTACAATTGACTCTTTGAAATGACCTTTCACTTTGAGAAGGTATGAACTAATCTATTTGCTTGAGGACAAGCAATGACTTACGTTTGGGGGGGTTGATAAGTGTGAATTTCAACTACTTATTAGTACCTTCTTGCTTTAGTTTTAGTCCGAAAGTGTTAATTTGTATTCCCAAAACTAATGAAATTATATAAATTGCAGGCATGTTGAAGGATTGGAGCTTAACGAAGAAGCCTAACTCAAAAAGAAGTATTCAAGTTTAAAAAGGCAAGAAGGAGAAATGCAGACAAAAATACGGTCCGCAGAAGTAATTTTGCGGCTGCAGAAGAGAGTGCAGTCCACAGAAATGCACATGCGGCCACAGAAGGACACCTGAAGCCTCGAAGGAGTTTTTAAAAGTAAGGTCCGCACAGCAAATTGTGTGGCCGCAAAATCTGGTCGCACTGACATGATTTGAATAGTTCAGAGAAGGTGCAAAAAGACCAAGTGTGAAGCCTCCTCAAAGTGTTGTTCGCAGTCAAAAAGTGCAGTCGCAGATGGAATTGTGCTGCTGCAGAATTCCTCTCAACTGAATAAGAGAAGAAAAGTGTAGACCGTGCATGGAATTGTGCGGCCGCAGAACCTCCCAAAGGAATTTTTTGTTAGTGAATTTATGGGCACTAGAAATAGACGGAAAATACTTTTTTAGGGCAAGTTTTGTATTCTAGAGAGCTGTAGCGGTTATATTTTACCCTTTTGGAAAAGTAGTGACATATATTGGTCAAGAATTATTAGTTTTATCATTTTAATTACAGTTTATGGCTTTAATTACTTCTTCTACTTTATTTTCTTCACTTTCTAGCATGAGAAGCTAGATTTTATCTAGGGTTGTCACCCAACCCTAGTGTGTAAACTTGATGAGCTATTAATTTCAATACTTGTTTATGATTGGGTGTTTATTAATTAGCCTTATTTATGTATTATTTCTAGAATTAATAGTTACAAACATTGATTTATGCATACTTGACTTAGTTCTTACTTGAGAAAGAGGAACTTAGTCTAGGAAAACTTGGCTAACAAGGAATTGAGCTAGTTAAGGTTTTGGCTAGTTTAATTAAAGGGTTTGAATTAGAGATAGGAAAAACCTAACTTCGACTCATATCAATTTTTTGGATTGCTACTAAATTGGACTTGAGAAATCCAATTTGGGCATAACCACTCTATGACCGAAAGGTATTGATTGGGTACTTGAGAATTGAGAGTTATAATACACCTCGATCCACAAAATAAGTATTAACGTAGTTTACCCATTAGGTTTGTACCTAGGTGAAGGTTACACCCTTAAGCTTTTCCCAATTTGATTAAAAACACCAAAAATAACTATTCTCTTTCTAGTTACTTTTAATTAGTATAAATCTCTTAGTGTTAATTTGGAAACAAACGCCCTTTGCTTGGAAGTGTAATTGAGTTGTTTTACGTACTCTTTTCAAGTAACTACCTAACTTCTTTAGTAGGACCGATTTGATCTCATGTTGAGCCAAATCTTTCCCTTTCACAGCATGGTGTACGTCGTGATGTGCTCCTATGGATCTGAAGTCCCATCATATTTTGTTTTTAACCTTTTCGGATTTAACTCAAGTGCTGCGCTTGGTTTGAACGGTAATTATGTGTATTTTTTTTTATTTTGGGCCTTTTAATATTGGTGGTGCACCTGGAATCTGATCCATTCGGTGGTGAAACTCCTTCATACTTTGATCCATTCATTCATTCATTTCCCTCATAACTCTGATAAGCTCAGTTTTGAAGGGTTCATTCCCGTTGTCATCAGATCTCACCCCTTGGGGTGTTGTTATCGACTCTTTAAGCCGTTTGATTTGTAGGAACACTGGGAGAAACCGGGCCTCTTCCACCCGCATTATTGGAAATGCCTGATAGCGCTTATTTCAACTCCGTCATTACACGATCCTACCTCGAGATATGGCTCATGATAGCTTTATGCTTCTCTCTTAAGATTTTCACTATTTCCATGGCATGTTCCTCCTCCGCATCATCGGGAGTTGGCTCCTGCACATGACGGGGATACTGCCCTTCACGAACCTGGATTGCTTTGTCCCCTTCGTTTCGGGTGTCGTTTATTGAGTCTTCATGTTGTGGCAAGTCTTTGCGTCCCTCAATATTGTGTGTGATGTTAACATCACTAGCTGCCATTTCTTATTTTTTGCTAAGGAAAAATCAAACACGTTAATAATAAACACAAGGATCAAAGCAATTACACAACTGTCTAGTCCCCACGGTGGGCACCAAACTATTTACCCACAAAATAGTACAGTTAAATTTGTTACGTAATTTATAGACAAGCGAACTGATTTAATCCAAAAATGATAAAGAAATAAGATAAAAGTAAGACTTAGCGATTGAAATTAGGAAAGATGACAAGCCTGACTTCGAGCGTAGTGTCTCTGATGACAAAAATGAAAGCAATAATAAGAATGAGTAAAGTAGTTAATTTAAGAGCAAGAGTGAAATGTAGCATATGTTGAACAAATAATTCGTGTCTTACAATGATTGTTGCCTGCTATTTATAAATATACCTAAAAAATAAGATTCTAGGATCAAGCCTCACTTAAATGATAATAAAGGAGTCATTGATGAATATGTAAGGGCAAGCCATAAATACAAATATTCTCTGCAACGGTTGTTCATTTAATGTTAGAGAATATTCTTCATTATGCTATCCGATGGCAAATATTTGATCTCCTCCCGTTGACCACGTCCCTTCGGGATTTACCATATGTCAATTGCAGTTGTTGTTCCCGGTATTGATTGGTGCTTGACTCGCCTTTTACCTATCTTCGGTTTCACGTGTCGTGCTATCATTCGACCATTTATTATAAACCAATTTTACCCTGTACAAGAACACCACAAGCTTTAATGTGGTTGTTTGGCTTGGAGTACTTGGCCAAATTGAACCTTCTTAGGGGTCGTTTGATTCAAGGAATTAGTTAGATTATTTCAGTATTAATTTTGGAATTAGATTGCATCCCGTATTTGATTGGAGGTATTAGCTGAAATTAATTTTATTTTTATACCAAAATCTTCATATAACTTATCTCATATAGAAGGTGTGATTGATTATCCAGTGTGATTGATTATCCAGTTTATCATCTCGGTTATAATTTCAGAATTATAATTCTGAAATATTCTAGTTTTAACAGATAGACATAATTATATGCAATTAATGTTTTTATATCCACTAACCACCAATTGTGGGGACGAAAATGAGAGTTGGATTTGTCAATTTGCATATGTGCTTCTAAATAATATCTTTTTAATTTACAAGTAGACTAGGCACTTTAAATAAGAGATAATTAATTTGTCACATGCGATTGACCATCTTTAATACCCTTATCAATTCAGATATGGGAATTAGAATGTCAAGGTAGTTCATGAGAGAATGAATCTACTTGTTCAATTGTCATGTCATAATTCTTATTGGCACAAGATAACATTTTAATAGTTGTTTAAACTTGGGAATGAGAGTAAACGACATTATGAGAAAATTTACCGGCACATAAACTAACCCATAGGTTTTAAATTTTCATATTATATTTGGTAATTTAAGGTTTGATAAATTAAATTCTATTATAATAGAGCTCGAATTCTTGTGACACGATCAATATGCTAATTCAAAACACCAAAAAAGTGTAACAATATATGTCTATTTTGAAAGGGGACGAAGAAAATTATATATCCCGCCCGCACTAAGTTAATTTAGAACTAAGAAAATTAAATTGTTTGATTTAGTATAAATATCGAGTGGAACAATAGAGTTATAGGAGAATGTCACTCTTCTAGTTTATCTAAACTAAACATACAATTTTGGGATAAAATGAATGAAGACTTTACCTATTAAAAGTGTGAAAATAGCACGGGCTAGTCAGTTTTCGGACTGGTAATTAAAAAAATAGCTAGTGTTTGCGAAGTCATTAAAAAATAGCCACTATTTTGCTGCAACACAGAAAGTTCCAGCATAATATACTGGAGATTGGTGCACCTATGTATGAACTTCCAGCATATTATGCTAGAATTCCAACACAAAATGTTCCAGCATAATATACCGGAGATTGGAGCACATGTGTATGAACTTCCAGCATATTATGCTGGACCAGTATATCATGCTGGAACTCCAGTATATTATACTGGAACTCCAGTTTATTATGCTTGAATATTTTCGGATTTTGAACAGTGTTTTCGTTCAAATTTATCTTTATATGAAAAGTGGCTAAATTTCGATTACTTTTGAAACTGTAGCTATTTTTCAATTATCACTTGTAAATCTGGCTATTTTTTAATTTCACCATTTAAAAGCTGACTTGGAGGAATCCTGCTGTTCTCATTACATGTTCTTAACCAACCACTCCTCCAATAGTAAAATTATGGTATTGTCACGTGTTGTTTACAAGTACATAAATAACATGGACTTTCCATGATTTCTTTTGGGGGGTTGCTCATATTAATGATATTTTTATGTACTAAAACTCAAAAGAAATCTAAAAGAATGATAAATTACCCTGAAAGTATGATAAATTACCCTGAAAGTGGACGGCAGTTGAATAGTAGCTTAGCTGCCCATTGCAAAATGAAATTTAGGCTTCTTCACAATTCAAGAAACAAGAGGGATTTAAGAAAAATGGAGTTACAATTAAAAAGACAGCAGTAAAATCTTACAAGTGCAAATACGATAATAATGTTCAGATAAATCTTAATATATAGTTGTCCAAGTTATAATGGACAAAATTTATTAGTACTGATGGAAGGTAAATACCTTATAGAATTAATAGTGATGGAAGGTTAATACCTTCTAGAATTAATCGAGCTCCAAACAACCCAATTATAAAAAATAAAAAAATCTCAATATATAGTCTTAGCTAACAACTAAGAAGTCAAAATAACAACCTAATCGCAGCGATTTTGAATTTTTTTTTTTTTTTTTTTATAAAAGCACTCATAGCTAGCACGCCCTCATTCCAAGCAAGGGAGACAAAAGGGACAAAAGCAATTGAATACTATATCCATTATGACCAAATTCACTGGATCATAGATGTTGCAAATGAAAATTTTATATGACAGCTTACTCTATCAATGTGCAAATTTAATTTGCAAATATTAAAATGCGCAAGTCAACCACTATTAGTTAGATGCATGTCTTTTGAGGTTTGAATTCTTGTTATAATCATGTGTTGGGTTGTTAAATTTCAAGTATGACTGTTTTAACTAACATATTGGTTCCTTATTTGGTTCTTTATGTAGCAATTGACATAAACATTAAGACAGGGACAAGCTACACTCTAAATCGCACAATTCATTGAAAAAAACAGTGTCCATTGTGCAGTTGCGAAGCCATTATTCATACAATGAAATTCAAAAAAAAAATCTAGAATATCACGTTTAGAATTTAAAGCGATGACCTAAAGTAATTTTTGAACCGCCCTAAAGTAGAATTTTCCCTTATATCAAGGAATGCAACAATTCATTTAAGCAAAAATGTCAGTTCTTTTTCGGTAGAAGCGAGTTATAATTTAACAGAGGGATATTCAAAAGATTTGAACCTGCAAACTAAATCAATTTTTGAACTACTTTTTCCATTACAAAGAAAACTTCTTTTATGTCAAGGGAATTCAAAATTGATCCTCTATGAGAAGATATATTTTTCCTTACTTTTGAGAAAGGGGGTTAAATCGAACCCCTTTATTGTTGTGTTACCCACGCCCCTACTTTTGTGAACTCCTACCTCTTTTTTTTGGAAAATTCTCGGGAAGATCCGTTCGTCGTTACTTTTGGGTGTGTACGGGGTAACCTGATCACTAAGCAATAGCTTGTAAACTATACAGGAGATGTAAATTATACTAAGAAACCCGGTGCGATTAGCTCTGACTGAGGAGGCTGCTGGTGAGGAAAATCGATCTCAGGTCTCTCATATAAAAAAACCAGTACTTATTCAACCAACCCAGTCAACCCTTGTAGTCAACTTCTACCTTCGAAGTAGGCAATTTCCGTTCATTTTTCAGAATAATTTTTTTACACTTGGACATTACGTAGAAATAGCATACAGACTATTAGCTATGAAAATAAAAAAGCACACGAGCTTGAAATATAATAGGATAGAGACATAGAGTAGAGGAAGTTAAATTTAAGTATACTTCTAATTAATATATGCTGATAGCAATTTTGTCTTTTTTTCAGTCCACATTCACCCCCTTGCCTCATTCCCATCCTAAAGGGCAAACTAATATTATAACACGGTAACTCTGATGGTTAATTTATGGATGAAAATTATACAACTTGATACACATAACATAATAAAGAGACATTCAAAACCACCATTACTGACCTATTCTCAAAGTCAACTCCTTCTCCTATATAAAAGAAAGCCCTTCCAAAAACTAAAACCATTATTCCAACTACTCTTTTGTCTCATTTTCCTCCTTTCAACCTCCAAAAGAAATAAGAAAAAAATGGGAAATACAATTTCACCTTGGTGCTACTCCATTTGTCCTTCAAGATCATTAATGGTTAACCTATTTTTTCACGATGGAACGACGAGGATAGTCACCGGAAAAAGGCTAGCCGGAGAGATAATGTTCGAATTCCCGGACTGCATGATTTGCCATGCAGACTCATTCTATATTGGAAACCCTATTCCATCCTTAAACATCGATGATAAGCTCAAAAATGGCGATACATACTTCGTTTTGCCTCTAGATTACTTCTCATCAAGCAACGTGCTCTCGGCTTCTTCTCTTGCTTCTCTGGGCTCGAATCCTAGACGAGCACCTGTTAGTTTCAAGAACCCTATATTTCAATATATTAAGGCGGAAAATGGTAGGGTTTTGATAAAAGTGTCACCGGAGTTCATAATTAAGCTTCTTACAAGAGGAAAAGAAGATGGATCACAAGATAATATTGCAACTACAAGTCCTAGTGATGGTAAGTTTTTATGTAGCACACCTGAGTTGAAGAAACATTATGAACAATTGGTTGGTCCAAAAGGACAAGTTTGGTCACCTAAGCTTGAGACTATTTCTGAGTACAAAATTAGGTATTCTCCTTGTAGGTTTATAGGTTTGGAATGGAAGCAGAAAGAAGAATGAAAAGTTCTTTTCTTTTTTTTTTGTTGATTTTGGTGTATAGCAATTAATTAGAAGTGAAGGAAGAAAATGCAGTTAATATATTGTAGCACTGTAACTTAGAAGTACAGAAGAATATACATATGATGTTGCCAATTCGAACAAATATCTTAGGAAAAGAAAAGGCACAAACCAGAACAGAATCAGGAAGAGGGATTTTGAATGAAATTAATAATTTAGTGCTCAACAAAAATATTTTTTTTTAAACCCTTCTGTATCCTAAATCCACCTGACAAACTCGAATTTGTACCACATAAAGTTCATTTAAGGAGAAGCGAACTTTCTATCATGAGCTTTTCCATTCTCCGAGCTCAAATTTAAGACCTTTAATTTATAGCCGAGGGATCCAATACATTACACCACTCTCGGTGTTCTCAACAAAGATGATTCTGAATTATTTGTTGAAGAAGAGAGTAATTTCGAACTAGTCCTTCATAAGTACGTACCCAATAATATGGTCTTAATTATTGTGCTTATTTGAACATATATTGGTGTATGATATAGTTGATGTGGCAATAGAAACTTATGTATGTGAAACTTAATTTTGGATTTGGTGGTGGGTTTTCTTATGTGTGGAAACTGCAGACTCATCAAATTTGTCCGGTAAAAATGACATTGAGTTGCATTAAACCCTTTGGAAAATGTTCTCTATTCGATCTTTTATGGAAATTAATGTCCACGTGGTTTCTCAAAGCTTCAGAATTGGATATTAGTTATAAGTACTAAACGATTAAGGAAATAGCTAGAATTTCAAGCCCGATAATTGTTGCCGAAAAAGAGAGCGGAAAATTATTGTTGGCAATATTTCCTACTCCCTCTCTTTCAATTTAGATGACATACTTTTCTTATTAGTCTGTTCCAAAAAGAATAACACATTTTTACAATTGAAAATAATTCAAATTTAAACTCTTCATTTTACCCTTAATGAGAAGTTTTTATAACCACACAAATATTATGGTTCCACAAAGGTTTTACCCTTTAAACTTTTAAGATCACATGTTTCAAAAGTCTTCTTTATTTTTCTTAAACCCCGTGCTGAGTCAAATTATCTCATCTAAATTTAAACAGAGTGAGTAATAATTATTACTCCATTGATTGAGAATAATGTTGTGCTTGTCCGTAATTATTTATTGAACTATTTTATAGGCTATATCTGTAGGGGGTAATTGTCTAAGGACGTATTAGTCTTTTCATTAAAAGCAATTAGTAGTCGGTTATGATTGCTGAGTTGTTAACAGTCAGCTCATTAGTTAGTTACCATCAGTTGGAGAGGTTAGGAGGTTAAATGCGAAAAAGAGGTAATCAGTGTAATATCGATTAGAGTTTAGCATTTTCTATCAATAAACCATACTCTTCTTCTCTCTCAATTCTTACTCCTAGTCCAAGTAAGTGCACATCTATTCAAGGGTTGTTCTTCATCCCAACCCTTTAGGACTGCACAATGTGTGTTCTTCATTGGGCACGTTTCATTGGTATCTGAGCGAGTCGATTCTCGGCCGAAAATTATGCCGGAGGCTAGCAACAAGGAATGGAGAAATGAGGCGCAAGATGGATGAATTATGTGAGCAAGTGCGTATTCAAGGTGATGCGTTGGGTGAAATAAAGCAAATGCTAATTGCCAAGACAACTAACAATGGAGCTCCAGCGGCTCACGTAGCTCCAGAAGCAGCGAAAAATGGGGAAAATCACATTCAAGATCATAACCCTAATCCGGCATGTCGATATCAATAATTCGATTTTTCCCAGTTCAACGGGGAAGATATTATTGATTAGTTATACAAGGCAGAGTAAGTTTTTTATTACGAGCACACTTTGGAGGAAAACAAGGTTCAAACGACCTCTATCAACATGGAATACAAAGCCATACAGTGGCACAAAATGTATATGAAACCAAGAATGGGGAGATTTCTAAATTGAGAGGATTATGTTAGGGCAGTGTATTTGAGATTTGGGGATGTTGAACACGCAGACCCCATGGCAGAATTGGTGGCTTTTAAACAGACTAGGAGTGTTCAAAAATTTCTTGGCAAATTTGACGAATTATTGAACCAAGTAGAGCTGACAGAAGAGCATTCCATTAGTAGTTTTTTAGCCAATTTAAACCCTGAGATTGAGGTCTAAGTAAGGATGTTGGGGCCAAGAATATTGATGAACGCTTATAGCGAAGCCAGATTGGCAGAACAATCTTTAAAATTGTAGCATGGTCATACACAAGCCTTGGTAAGAAATTCAAGATCACTACTTTCTACACCTAGCAGTTGCGGAGATCAGGTTTTAGGGGATCCAATTTTAATCAGGTCGTGAAGGCAGTAGAACATCAGTACCTAGCAAGATTGACAGTAAGTCAGCATTTCAAGGATCAAAGAGATTGTCAGCTAAGGAGATGGATGATAAGAGAGCAAATGGCCTTTGATGTTGGTGTGATGAAAATTATACACCAGAGCACAAGTGTAGTTAGATGAAGCAATTGTTCATCTTGGAACTGGATGAGGAAATAGATGAGCCCATCTTAGGAAGATGAACCAGAAAAGAACAAGAACTCTGAGGAATCAACCTTGAATCCTCAAGTTTCTGTTCATGCCCTTGATGGAACTAGTGACTATAGAACAATGAGGGTAAAATGAGCTGTTAAGGGGAAAATGGTTCATGTTCTAATTGACTCAGGGTCAACACATAATTTCATGGACTTAGCAGTGGCAAAGAAGTTGGGTTATAGATTGGAAACCATCCCTTTGTTTACCCTTAAAGTTGGATAACAATTAAACTTATAATGTGGTTCTAAGGACACGTGATTTCACTTAACACCAATTGATAAATATGAAGATTAATAGCAGAAATAAACTATAAAGTAAAGCAAACCAGTGTTGAAATGGAACTCAGCCCTCAAGTTTGGATACCCTGAAACTCGGGGTGTCAATGGTTCGGTTCGTCCGGATATTTTATAAAATTAGTATCATACCGATTTTTCGGTTATTCTATTATATATAACCAAAATTAGACTTTTCAAAACCGTCCAAATCATATCGGTTTCTTTTCGATATCGGTACGGTTCGGTTAATTTTCGATATTTTTCTAAATGTCATGTAAAAGTAGTAGAAGTAGAATGCAATAACATACATACTTTTATAGGACTTAGCAAAACTCTCTATACATTTTTACTATTTAAAGGGTGATGGATTAAGAACATGAAAGATGGTCAGAGTATAGATCTATTAACTATTCTACAATATCATAAAAGACAGTAAGCAAAAACAAAGAAAATATAAATCACACGAGTGAAAAGATATTAACCAAGCTGGAACTCAAGAATAAAGTCTAGAGAAGATTAAATATTCAAAAAGATAAATCTAAATCATAAGAAATGAAACGTATTCAATACATTGTACCTTGTTACTCATAATCGCTAGAATACCTTGTGTCTTGCTAGTAAATATGCTGGAAATAGTTTAGTTTTAACATGAGTAGCATAATAGGTTGGGAATTAGGATTTTGAGTTTAGTTACTTCTTGACTTGTAACCGTGTTCATAATTCCAAGTCCCACGAAAAACTTTAATGCTTTATTATTTTTAAACTTATATATAAATATATTTTTTATATGTAAATTTATTCGGTACGGTTTGGTAGTTTTTCGGTTTATTTTCATAAAATAAAAAACATATCCTAATTATCGGTACGGTTATAGAAATATATAAAAACCTATGGTTTTATTAAAAGAAACCTAAAAATTGGTTCGGTACGGTATGGTGCGGTCATAGTTTTTAAATATCCATTGACACCCCTACCTAGAACTGGTTGATGTAAGAACAATCAAAATATAATAAACTAATGAACAATAGTATAAACGAAAAGAGAATCATATAGCTTTGATGTCTGTGAACAATGTCGCCTTACAAATGGTTAATACTCCCCTTTATATAGTAGAGGAATTCTACTTATGGTATAACTCTAGTTACAGAAGGAAATTCCATGATTAGCTAATTAACCATTCCTAATTTGATCCGTTCCGAGATTTCCGCCATGATCTTCGACCAGGCGCAGATATTTTGCCTTTCTGTTATTATGTTATCTTCGATCTTGCTCGATGCCTGTCTTATTCGGTATCGATCGTTGCTGGCCTCGATCTCGACAGGTACCTCGAATCACGAACTTGGTACTTTGTCCTCGTACCTTGGTCTCATCCACTACGGGGCCGACCATCGATGCAGCTCCCTGGTCCCGGTCAGATAGAAAAATTGGGCGGGCTCGATTTTAACCGTATACAGATAGTCCCCTCATTTTTTGGAGTGTAATGACAAAAAATAAATTGAGCCTTCGATTTATACCTCGACCTGCCATGATGTCACCATCGTGACGTAAGCAACGAGTGTGACCGAAATGTCTTGTCGGTATAGTTTCCCAAGTCATTAATGAGTGTCAGTTGGTGGTTGGCCACTAGTGACTTTGAACCTTCGTCGTGAATCCAATAAATAGACCCCTTCCTCATTGATTCAAACCTTACTTTCACTTCCTTCTAATCTCCAAAGCTTTCACATCTCTTAAGTTCTTCCTTTTTACAAATCTTCAGGTTTTGTTGTTAATCCTTTCTCAAACGCCAAGTCCTATTATCTTCCTCTCCTTTAAACTTACACAAAAATGGCAAAACATCAAAAATGGTACCACAAAAAGAAGTTGCTTCATCTTCCCAACCGGCCGGCGGGAAAATGCCAGTGGAACCCCGTCTTGAGGAATGCATTCCTGGGGGGTGCGCGCTAAACTCTGACTTCAAGATCGATAAAGCCTCGTCGATTCCTGGTCGATGCGAGCCAGTGTCGAGGTATATATGCTCGATAACTAAGGAATATCTTAAGCAGGTAAAGAAAGACTGTAACTGGGAGGGTAAAGAGGTGGTGATCCCGACCCCCGAAGAAGACATCACCACCCATGTGGAAGGGTTTATAAGTGTTTACACTTACCCTTTCACACTGGGGCCCCTCGATCTCGTCATCGTTGATTTTTGCCGTCAATATCG
Source organism: Nicotiana tomentosiformis (assembly GCF_000390325.3). NCBI lineage: Eukaryota > Viridiplantae > Streptophyta > Magnoliopsida > Solanales > Solanaceae > Nicotiana > Nicotiana tomentosiformis. Next base: position 27,324,918 of record NC_090816.1, read on the forward strand.
AATAACCCTAGGCCAAATCCATCCTTCCTTTTGGCGAATTGTTATTCTGCTCCGATTCTTCGTGAGCAAAATCGAAGGGCTCCCTTTCACCCTTGATCACCTTATCAGATTGTATAGTCCCCACCTCTATTAAGGCGGGTTAATAAAACTTCAACGTTGGGCTACCAAAGTGCTATTCTCGAGCATAGACGAGGAAAAGGATTGATGATGGATGGGTCGGTTCGTTCGAGTAAGGACCTCCGACCTAATCCCAGCCGAGAAGATGCCATTTCCTGAGAAATAGAACATGAATCATAAGTACCATCTCACTGTTAGCTTCCATGTATTATTTGTTCCTTTGTGTTTTCTCATCGGTGTCTTTTTCTATGATGTAGCGATCGCTTGGGAGGCCAAGACTCATGGTAAGCCCACTTTTGTGTATTTGATAATTAGATTAAGATGCCCTTCTTTTACTTATTTAATTTTTCTCGTGTACAGGCCTGGGCAAGGATGCGGTCATGAGGCCCCTATCTAGTGAGGAGGAGACTTCGATCCTGTCACCGAAACCGACGAAGGAAAAAAAAGAGAAAAAAGACCTTAACCTCCGAGGATACAGAACCTAAGAAGAGGGCGGCTCGTAAGCCAAAGAAGAACATCATCCTTCTGACTGAAGACTTTGTTTGGCATCTAAGGGAGGAAGATGAAGAAGAGGAAGAAGACGACTCCGGGCTGGTGGCCCGAGTGGGAATGAGCACCGAGGCCCTAAGACCACTGAATAGGTGAAGTCTACAGAGACTCCATCTCGAGATAAGGGGATCTCGGGAAGAAACTTGGGTGAAGTCCCCGAGTCATCGAGGATTGAAGATGCCTCCCACCATAATGAGCCAACGGTGGGTACGGCTGTAGGGGCTGATCTTGAGGCCCCTCGAGATGGAGAAAACGCCCCAAGTGATCCATTTGGGGCAATAGAAATTGGAGTCTCCCCACTGCTCCCCTCATTTTCTGAGGAGATGATTCAAAAGGCTCGGGCCTTGAAGACCCCCTCCATCGAAGGAGCCCACGGAAGGGAGGACCCCTTCCGTGATTACTTTACTGGGGTCGAAGATGATACCGGCCTGAGCGACTTGGAGGTCTCGAGGAAGGACTCGGGCGAGGCATCGAGCCTTTTCAATGAAGCACAACAAGCTCTAAATCGGGTAAGCCTTAACTCCCTTTGTTGGTATTACCCTTGTATTCATTTTTCTCTTCCTGTCTAACTTCATTTCTTCTTTCTGCATAGGCCTCAGCGCTTCATCGGGAAGCATTTTCTCGGTCTCGAGCTGAGCTGAGTCGGTACGAGGCCGACATTCAAAGGCTTACCGAGGAGAGGAATTCCCTCAACCTTCTCGGTGGGCAAAAATAAGAAAAGATTAATGACCTCCAGCCGAGTTGGCCACGGCTCACAAAGATCAGACCGACCTGATCGAGCAGGTAATGAAAATCTTAAAAGCTCATGGGCTCGATTCGGGAACGGTGGCTAACATTTCAATCTCACCATTGCAGCAAAAGGTAGAGAGGATCGAGCAATTCCGTGAAGAGGTCAACATGATAAAGGCGTAGACCTTGGGGTGGAAAGAAAGCATGGACCGCTTTGCTGCTGAAAAAGAAGTTGCTCGAGCCTAATTGTCATCGATCGAAAGTCAGCTTTGAGGCATGAAGGAGAAGAGCTCAGCTCAGGCAAAGCAAATAGAGGAGCTCGAGGCTTGGTTGGCTTCTTAACTTGCAAAGGCCAAATCTGATACCGAAAAGGCAAAGGCCGAGGTAGAGGCGATCATGGTTGTCTACCGGGCCGATGCTGAAGCCGCTCAAGTCCAAGCGAGAGAGGAAGATGAGACCACTCAAACTCGAGAACATTGGATTGTTGAACTCGCCAAATGCCTATCTCGGGGGGAAACCCTCGAGGAGATCCACGCTCGAGGTTTCGATCTTATCGATGAGATAATAAAGGGTAGGGAGCATGAAGCTGATGCTGGAGCGCTGGCCTCTTCCGATGATGATGATGATGATGATGGCAGCAAGAGCGGATTTTAAAATTGGGAGGACCTCGATGAAGAAGAAGTTGCCCCTGAGGAAAATTAGGAATCTTGGGCTTTTTCTTTTCTTCTTTTTTTTATGCGAGACCCTGGTCGATCCTTGTAAATATCTTCGTATATATATAAAAGATCTTTTTTCTTTTTGACTTGTCTTTATTCTATTTCCTGCCTCGTGAAAATTTTATTTCATTCATGCCTTCATGCCTTATGGAGATTTTGCTCATAAGTTTGGGACTTTAGGCAACTAGACCGAAGTTGGACTAGTGTAGTCTTAATCAAGTGAGTACTTGCTCGAACACGGAGTACGATAACCCTTAGGTTTTAATTGAGTGAGGATAATTTCTCGAACTCAGAAATAAAATGGCCCTTTAGGCTCTTGAATTAGGCCGATATGGCCATAGTAAAAAGAATGGATTTCTCCCCCTTTTCGGCTTGAAAAGTTTATTGTTTAATCATATAAAATCTCCTATATCTTAGCATGAAATAATGGATTTTCTCGAGAGTTCGAAAAATTCCGTACCCATTTAGGGTTTTCGAGGGTCGATATTATCGAGATTCTTTATTTCGTAATGCCTTAGCATAAAATATAGAATTTGTTCAATAGTTCGAACGACTTTGTACCCATTAGGATTTTTGAGGGTCGATATTGTCGAGAACCTTAGTAATTTAGCCGAGGGTAACCTTTTTAACCGGTTTATGAAAATTTTCGAAGCCTGTTTTATAACAAAAATCAGACGTCTCTGAACCGTGTTAATTTGGCCGTAGCCTTTAGCTTGGGATTCGCCTTTTGGGCTTGTTCCCCTGTTATACTTCGAACTTGTTCGAAGTATCAGTCCCCGAGTGGGGTGGCCGTGGCCTATAGAATCGTGGGTTGCCTTTTTAAGGTCTTACGATCTCGAGGTTTTAGTAATTGGCAGTCTCCGAGTGCGGGGTCAATTGTTCAAACTTTAGTTGTGACCGGCCCTTAAGCCAATTTCCACAATAGATCACAAGCACGACATTGTAAAGTAAAAATTTCTCTAAGGCATGAAATATCTAGCAAGGAAAAATTCTTTTTTCAATAGATTAACATGTGTACATGTTTGCCATTAGGGCTCGAGTAATCTACATGGGCATGGTTCGTTCGACCATTTGACCCTTACAATATTTACTTATCGAGACCCTGTTGGCACGAAGTATTTTCCTTGTAACTATCCGACGGTGATGCCCCCCAGTATTCGAGGTTGACTGTAAAGGAGCCTCGGATACTGTTGAATTGCTCTAAGTTTAGCACGAACAATGGTTGCCTCGTTAAAAACCTCGATGGAAAAACCCATTTAGGACAAAAACCGGTCTAAGGAAAAAAGTGTGCAATGCGTGCTTTTAGACCTAAGGACTTTGAGTTTGAATAATCCTTTGATGTCTTTGATTAAACACCTGCAAATGGTTAGTATAAAATATAAATGAAAGTGGATAAGACCGAGTGAAGTTGTTCTCCGGGTTAGTGAATCATCGGCGCATACCTTTGACATTTGTCGTACTTTCGAACAAACTCTTTTGTATCCTTTTACATATTGGCCCAATAGCATCTTGCTCTGATGACTTTGTGAACCAATGATTCGGCACCTGAATGATTTCCGCAGGTGCCCTCGTGGATTTCTCGTAGGACGTATTCGGTATCGTCTGGTCCCAAATATATTTCCAATGGTCCATCGAATATCCTTCTATATAGTGTTCCATCTTCGGCCAATGTGAATCGTGCGGCCTTCGTACGTAGGGTCCTCAATTCCTTAGGATCTGATGGAAGCTTCCCGTTCTTTAGGTACTCAATATATTTGTTCCTCCAATCCCAGGTCAGACTTGTGGAGTTGATTTCGACATGGCCTTCTTCGATTACTGACCTTGAAAGTTGTACGACAGCGCCTGAGCTAATATCGTCGTCTTCGACTGATGACCCCAAATTTGCAAGGGCATCGGCCTCGCTGTTTTGTTCTCGAGGCACATGCTGTAGGGTCCATTCTTTAAACCGATGTAGAGTCACTTGTAATTTGTCCAAGTATCTCTGCACTCGATCTTCTCGAACCTCGAAGGTTCTGTTGACTTGGTTTACCACAATAAGGGAGCCACATTTGGCCTCGGTAACCTCTGCTTCCAAACCTTTAGCTATCTCGAGACCTGCAATCATGGCCTCATACTCGGCCTCATTGTTAGTTAACTTGGAAGTTTTGATAGCTTGTCTAATTGTATTACCCGTGGGCGACTTTAAAACGATGCCTAGGCCGGACCCCTTCACGTTCGAAGTGCCGTCTGTGAAAAGGGTCCACACCCCCGATGATGTACCCGACTCTAATAATAGTTTCTTTTCGACCTCGGGTACGAGGGCTGGCTTAAAGTCAACCACGAAGTCCGCTAAGATTTGAGACTTGATGGCCGTCCGGGGTCGATACTCGATATCGTACCCACTAATCTCAATGGCCCATTTGGCCAATCGGCCTGAAAGTTCAGGCTTAGGGGATAAGTAGTCACCACACAGATCGGTGACACTGAAAATATGGTTTTAATTTCCTAGAGGCGCTTATTAGGGCAAGCGCTAATTTTTCTAAGTGTGGGTACCGTATTTCAGCCTCACCTAAAGTTCGACTAATATAGTAAATAGGAAATTGTGTACCCTGCTCTTCTCGAACTAGGATACCACTTATCGCGATTTCCGAGACTGCTAAGTACAAGTAGAGTTGCTCATTCGTTTTTGGAGTATGAAGCAGTGGCGGGCTCGAGAGGTACCACTTTAATTCTTCCAATGCTTGTTGGCATTCCGGGGTCCATGTAAAATTATTCTTCTTTTTGAGTAGTGAAAAGAACCTGTGACTTCTATTTAAAGACCTCGAGATGAATCGGCCTAGGGAGGCTATGCGCCCTGTTAATCTTTGTACGGCCTTAACATTGTCCACGACTGTGATGTCTTTGATTGCCTTGATCTTATCGGGGTTGATTTCGATTCCCCGATTTGATACCATAAAGCCGAGGAACTTGCCCGAGCCGACCCCGAATGCACATTTCTCCGGGTTGAGTTTCATGTAGTGCTTCCTTGGTATATCAAAGGTCTCATGCAAATATGTCAAATGGTCCTCTGCTCGTAGGGACTTAACTAGCATATCGTCAATATAAACCTCCATTGATTTACCTATTTGTTCTTCGAACAATTTACTAAGCGTTGATAAGTGGCACCAGCATTTTTTAGTCCAAACGGCATTACATTATAACAATAGGTGTCATACTTAATGATGAACGAAGTCTTTTCCTGATCCTCCGGGTTCATTTGTATTTGATTGTACCTGGAGTAGGCATCGAGAAAACTAAGGATCTCGTGACCGGTCATGGCATCGATCATACGATCGATATTCGGCAGAGGAAAAGAGTCTTTAGGACATGCTTTGTTTAAATATTTATAGTCTACACACATTCTAAGTTTATTTCCCTTTTTAGGGACTACAACTACGTTTGCTAACCATTCGAGATATTTTACTTCCCAAATGGATCCTATTTTGAGAAGTTTGGCTACCTCATCCTTGATGAATGCATGTTTTACCTCGGACTGGGGCCTTCTCTTTTCTTTTATCGGGCAAAATTTCGGGTCCAAGCTCAGTCAATGTGTAGTGATCTCTGGCAGGATCTCGGTTATATCTAGGTGGGACCATGCAAAACAATCCATATTATTGATAAAAAATTTAATGAGTTTTTCCCTGAGCTCAGGAGTTAACCCCATACCCATGTATACCTTTCGCTCGGGTAGATGCTCGATCAGTATTACTTGCTCCAGCTCTTCCACTGTCGATTTAGTGGCGTCGGAGTCCTCAGGGATTATGAAGGATCGAGGGATCTAGTAGTCATCGTCCTCGTCCGTTCCCTGCTTCTCCGACTGAGTCGAGGCTGGTGGTTGTGGTTGCTATTTAGCTTCCTGTTTTCCTTTGGACTCCGATCCCTTTGTTGACGAACGCGCCGATACCGGTATTATTTCGTCGACCGCGAACCTCTCTTTGGCAGCATGATGTTCCCCATACACCGTTTTTATTCCATCCGGTGTCGGGAACTTCAGTATTTGGTGAAGGGTTGAGGGGACCACCCTCATGTTGTGAATCCAGGGTTTTCCGAGCAGTGCATTGTATCTCATATCACCCTCGATCACATGAAACTTTATTTCTTGAATAGTTCCGGCTACATTTACTGGTAGGATGATTTCGCCTTTAGTTGTTTCACTCGACATGTTGAAGCCATTGAGAATCCGAGTTACGGGTACGATCTGATCTTGTAGGACGAGCTGCTACACGACCCTCAATCGAATAATATTGGCCAAGCTTCCTAGATCAATTAAAACACGTTTAACCTGAATTTTATTCATAAGGATAGAGATTACCAAAGTATCATTGTGGGGTTATGAGATCCCTTCTGCTTCCTCATCATTGAATGATAAAGTGCCTTCTGGCACATAGTCTCGAGTTCGTTTTTCCCTGGTGATTGATACTTTAGTGCGTTTAAACACGGGACCTTATGGAATATCGACCCCACCAACGATCATGTGAATCACGTGTTGTGGTTCTTCATGCTCGTTTTTCCTGTTCGCATCCCTATCTTAGAAATGGTTTTTAGCTCGGTCGCTCAAGAATTCTCTAAGGTGACCCTCGTTGAATAGACGGGCCACCTCCTCCCTTAGTTGCAGTCTTCGGTTCTATGATCATGTGTACCATGGTATTTGCATATTTGATTGGGGTTTCTTTGGGATGGATCGGTTTGTAGGGGTCTGGGCCATCTAGTATCTTTGATTCTCCCAATGGCTGACACAATACCTGATGCGTCGATGCTGAAGTTGTATTCTGATAACCACGGTGCTTCTGTGGGATCGGCATGTTTATCAAAGCCACTTTTGCTCATGAGCCCTCGAGAGCTCTGTCCTCGATCGTTCCTTCGATCATTTCGGATGGGATTGCGTCCTGGGCCGATATTTCTACGATCTGCATTGTATGGTTGATACCGATCTCTGTTCGACCGGGGTTCTCTATCGATATCCCTTTGAGTTCTGCCAACGAGCCTGTTTGGATAAACGGAACCGGAAGAGGTCCCCAATTGGTCATCCTCGACCCTGATCTTTGACTGGTACCGATTATGTACATCGGCCCAGGTTACCGTTGGATATTCAATTAAATTCTACTTTAGCTGTCGTGATGCCACCGAACTTCGTTCGTTCAAACCCTGAGTAAAGTCTTGAACAGCACAATCGTTTGTGACTGGTGGTAGTTCCATGCGTTCCATCTGGAACCGAGATAAGAATTCCCTTAACATTTCGTTATCTTTTTGTTTCACCTTGAAGAGGTCCGACTTCCTAGTTGCAACCTTTATTGCTCCGGCATGTTCCTTTACGAAGGAGTCTGCAAGCATGGCAAAGGAATCGATAGAATTAGGCGACAAGTTGTGGTACCACATCGTTGCTCCTTTCAACAAGGTTTCTCCAAATTTTTTCAGTAAAACAGATTCAATCTCATCGTCTTCCAAGTCATTCCCTTTTATTGCGCATGTATAAGAAGTGACATGCTCATTAGGGTCGGTGGTCCCATTATACTTAGGAATTTCTGGCATTCGAAATTTTTTCGGAATGGGTTTCGGAGCCGCACTTGGAGGGAAATGCTTCTGTACGAATTTCTTTGAATCCATACCCTTTAGAATCAGCGGTGCTCCCGGTATTTGGTCAACCCGAAAGTTGTATGTTTCTACTTTCTTGTCATTTGCCTCGATTTTCTTTTCTTCCGATTCAATCCACTTAGTGAGATCTTCGAGCATTTTCATAATGGCGGGGTCAGTCCCCAATTCGTTGGCGTTCGACCTTTCCGGCACATGCTCGGTCCTGTGGACGACTTCTGGTTCGATCCTACTCGGTGTTCGGTGCTGATTTTGTAGTTGTGCTATAGCGGCTTGTTGAGCCTGTAACATTTCGAATGTCAATTGGAGGCTAACTCCACCATCTTCTCCGCCCTGCGTACCTCGACCGCCTGATTGAACTTCCCTGCGTATGCTACCTTCGGGATCAACGCCCAAATTTGTATTTAGGGCGACATGTGAACTGACATCGACGGGATTTGCAACTGGTGATCGCTCGAGGTCAGCCTGAGGCGCCTCGATCCCTGGGGAGGCTATATTGTCATTTTTTCCGTGAAATACGAGGTCGTTGTCATCGTGTGTAGGCACTGCTTGTGAGTTTGACATGTTTATCCTGAAAACAAAGATTCTCACGAGAACAAATGTAAAGCAGTGTGCGTTATTGGAATCAGTATTAAGCAATCACTATTATTCTTGGCCCCACGGTGGGCGCCAAAATGTTTACCCTTAAAGTTGGATAACAATTAAACTTATAATGTGGTTCTAAGAACACGTGATTTCACTTAACACCAATTGATAAATATGAAGATTAACAGCAGAAATAAACTATAAATGAAACCCAGCCCTCAAGTTTGGATACCCTCGAACTGGTTGATGTAAGAACAATCAAAATATAATAAACTGATGAACAATAGTATAAACGAAAAGAGAATCATATAGCTTTGATGTCTGTGAACAATGTCGCCTTACAAATGGTTAATACTCCCCTTTATATAGTAGAGGAATTCTACTTATGGTATAACTCTAGTTACAGAAGAAAATTCCATGATTAGCTAATTAACCGTTCCTAATTTGATCCGTTCCGAGATTTCCGCCATGATTTTTGACCAGTCGCGGATATTTCGCCTCTCCGTTATTATGTTATCTTCGATCTTGCTCGATGCCTGTCTTATTTGGTCTCGATCGCTACTGGCCTCGATCTCGACAGGTATCTCGAATCACGAACTTAGTACTTTGTCCTCGTACCTTGGTCTGATCCACTACGGGGCTGACCTTCGATGCAGCTCCCTGATCCCGGTCAGATAGAAAAATTGGGTGGGCTCGGTTTTAACCGTATACACCCTTCTTTCTCTATGTCTCTAGCAGATGGTAGCAAGGTCCACAACTCTGTTATGACTTCAGGGGTCACCTGGAAGATGCAAGGAGTGGATTTCAAGGCTGATATGTTGGTTATTCCATTAGGAGTAGCTGATGTAGTATTAGGCATATAATGGCTTATCACTCTAGGAGACATAAGGTAGAATTTTAGGTAGTTGAAAATGGAATTCCAGATTGGAGGAAGGAAGGTATCTTTGAGGGAAAGTCAACCTGGGGCATTTAAATTGGTAGTTGATGTTAGAATGCAAAAGGTGCTCAACAAGCCTAGCCAAATTCACTTGATGGCAATGGTATTTATTCAGCCATCACAGAAGACAAGTCCAGTGCAAGAAGCAAGAATAGCATTACATTCTCAAAAGGCGCAAGATTCAGAGGATTTGCATAAGGTACTCAAGCAGTATGCACCCCTCTTTGAGGCACCAACAGCCTTGCCACCTCATAGAGCTCATGACCATAAAATCATTCTGAAGGAAGGAGCTTCACCCATCAATGTGAGGCCATATAGATATCCTGCAAGCCAAAAAGATGAGATTGAGAAGACAATTGCTGAGATGCTGAAATCTGGTGTCATCAGACCTAGTGTAAGCTCATTCTCTTCTCCTATTGTTATGGTAAAAAGGAAGGGTGGTACATGAAGACTTTGTATCGATTATAGAAAACTAAATGACTGTACAGTGAAGGATAAATTTCCTATTCCTATTATAGAAGAATTGCTAGATGAACTAGGGGGATCAAAATACTTTTCAAAAGTGGACCTTAGATCAGGCTATCATCATATTAGGATGACTGAGAATGAGATTGACAAGATAACTTTTAGATCCCATAATAGCCATTATGAGTTTGTAGTGATATCATTTTGCCTAACTAATGCCCCCTCAACCTTTCAAAGTCTCATGAACAAGATCTTTCAGCCATATCTAATGAAGTTCATACCATTGTTCTTTGATGATATTCTCATTTATAGCCCTTCATGGCATGAACACTTAATTCATATACAAGCAGCCTTTGATGTCCTACAAAAGCACAGCCTGTTTATAAAGCTCGGTAAGTGTTCTTTTGGGAAGACTAAGGTAGAGTACCTAGGTCACATCATTATACAGAAGGGAGTAACCACTTATCCTAGCAAAGTGCACGTAATGAGAGACTGGCCTACTCCACAAAATCTTAAGGAACTTAGAGGATTCTTGGGGTTGACTGACTATTATAGAAGATTTTTCAAAGGGTATGGGATATTAGCCAGACCTCTAACTGATTTACTCAAAAGGGACAAATTTGGGTGGACAAAAGAGGCTGTAGTAGATTTCAGGAACTGAAACAGGCCATGAGCACTACTCCTGTGTTGGAATTACCTAATTTCTCTCTTGAGTTTGTGATTGAGACTAATGCTTATGGGGTGGGTATCGGGGCAGTGTTAATGCAAGTTGAACATCTATTAGCTTATATAAGCAAAGATTTGAGTCCAAAACATCAAAACAGTTATCAGTTTATGAAAAAGAGATGTTGGCCATTGTAACTGCTATTGACAAATGGAGGCCTTATCTAATTGGGACGAACTTTGTCATTAAGACATACCATCAGAGCCTCAAATACCTACCATAACAAAGAATTTCAACTCCCAGCCAGCAAAAGTGGCTGGCAAAGCTAATGGGGTATAACTACACTATCCTTTACAAGAAGGGGAAAGACAACATAGCAACTGATGCTTTGTCAAGGTATCTTGCTACACAGATTCAGTTGCAAATGTTGAATACTATCACTTCTGGTTCTGACCCTAATCTCAGGGAGAAAGTCTTACAATACTTGCATAACTCAGTTGTTGGGGGTCATTCAGGTGTGGCTGCCACTTTATTCAAAATTAGTCAACTCTATTATTGGAAAAAGATGAAGCAAGACATCTACAAACATGTCAGGAGCTGCGAAACTTGCCAAAAATGCAAAGGTGAAAATGTGAAATACCCAGGACTGTTACAGCCCCTTCCCATCCCTAAGAAGATAGGGCAAATATTCTGAATTTTATAGAATGTCTTCCAAGGGCACATAACAAATCTGTGTTCTTGGTGATAGTGGACAGGTTGAGCAAATATGCTCATTTTATTGCATTGGTACACCCTTATACAGCTTCTATGGTGGCTCAAGCTTATCTAGACAATGTCTATAAACTCCATGGCCTACCTCAAACTATAGTTAGTGATCGAGATGTTATATTCTTGAGTAAATTTTGGCAAGCTTTATTTGAAGAACAAGGAGTTCAGCTGCATCATTCCACTGCATACCACCCCCGATTTGATGAACAAACAGAAGCTGTGAACAAATGTTTAGAATACTACCTCAGATGTATGTGCAGTGAAAGACCAAAAGAATGGGTCCAGTGGCTATCCCTTGTTGAATGGTGGTATAACACCAACTATCACACTGCTATCAAAATGACTCCTTTTGAGGCAGTGTATAGACAGAAACCACCACTTCACTTGCCTTATATGGCTCATCATTCTATGGTTGATCAAGTAGATAGAAGTTTGCAAGCGAGGGAATCTACTATCAAGCTACTCAAGCACTACCTGCAATTGGCAGAATGTAGGATGAAAGCCCAAGCTGATAAGAAGAGGACTCCCAGGGGCTTTGAGGAAGGAGATCTGGTCTTTGTCAAGTTACATCCCTACAGGCAGATGTCCTTGAAAGGGCACTCTTATCACAAGCTCAATCCTAAGCAGAGGTGGATCTAGGACTTTTAGAACATGAGTGCACCATTAAATAAAGGAAGATAAATATATTACGTGAAAATTGATTCATGTTTCTTTGAGTAAACAACTCAGTATTGAACCAAGTGCATCATTCAGTCTTTTTAGAGCATGGGTGCCAGTAGATAATATTAGATCAATTCTAGAAAATACATACATAAAATACATAATTTGACGAAAAAACCATGGGTTCATGTGCCCCATTATTTAGTTTATAAATCCGCCCCTGATCCTTAGTACTTTGGACCATTCAAGGTTTTACAAAGGGTGGGAACATTTGCTTATCGATTGGAACTCCCACCTCAAGCCAAGATTCACCACACCTTTCATGTATCACAGCTAAAGAAATACATTGGGAATGTGGCTGCTGTTCCAGACTTACCAGTGTCATTGTCTACTAATGGTCACATTGTACTCAAGCCTGAAGTTATTTTTGACAGAAGATCAGTATAGTCCAAAGGGAAGTAGATTGATCAAGTCTTGATCAAATGGATCAACTGTACGGAAGAAGACGGCACCTGGATGGATGCTCAATCACTATCTCAATAATTTCCTCATTTCAGTCCTTGAGGTCAAGGACTCTTTCGTTGGGGGAAATTTGTTATAGGCTATATCTGTAGAGGTAATTGTCTAAGGGCATATTAATCTTTTCATTGAAAGCAGTTAGTAGTCGGTTATGACTGTTGAGTTGTTAACAGTAAGCTCATTAGTTAGTTAGCATCAGTTAGAAAGTTTAGGAGGTTAAATACAGAAAAGAGGCACTCAATGTAATATCGATCAGAGTTTAGCATTTTCTATCAATAAAACATACTCTTACATATTCTTACTCCTCGTCAAGTAAGTGCACATCTGTTTAAGGGTTGTTCTTCATCCCGACCCTTTAGGACTGCACAATTTGTGTTCTTCACTGAGCACGTTTCAAACTATTATAATTTCATTTTAAATTATTTATCACGTCTGGCTAATTGTATTGTCATCACTTATCTCAGGAAAAAATACTCGGAACCACGGCTACATCTTCTTCCTTTCGATGTATCTTGTTTTTCCCTTGGTAAGGGATATTAAAGTTATGGAGTTGGTTTTCATAATAAAATAAGATAACATCCTAAACAATGGAGTAATGTCTTAACTTTTATACCTATAAATCTCTGAGAGAAACTTAAATTGCTTATTCCACGTTTTATTTGTCTCAAAATGGAAACCAAAAAAGACATATTATACAATACTAAAATTTCAACTTAATTTCTTTCAAAAAGTAGTTGAAAAATAAATTATTCAATTCTAATAAAACTTCAATTTATTAGTGAACGGTTGAGATATAATAGTTAATCTTGCGGCATAGTCGAAATACATGCAAGATAATCTAAGCATCACAAGAGATAGAGAGAGATTATAATGTCAAGATTAGCATCTAAGACATTATGATCTCTTTATGTTAATTTTCAAGTTCTATTCAATGAAGACAGCCTAAAATGTATTTGCCGTATAGACAACAGGTAGACGTCAAATAAATAGTTTATTGTTTGGGAGCAATAAAACCTTCCTCAAGTACTTTATCTTCCTATATATACGTAAATAAAAGTGCACGTGCTGATTGTTATTTTTAGACAGAAAATATGTATGTGTTGTTTAGTATTTTTGACGCTGCGAACATATCAACAAATAGTAGATATGAACTCATTATTTTAAACATATAACGAATTTAATATTAAAAATCTTAAAAATTGAACTCATAAAGTTTAAATGTCGGATACACCTCTAAAACTATAACAAATAGTAGATATAACATATATGAAAAAAGACATCACAATTTGCACGACTCTACTACATATCGTGTACGCCATAGCCTATTGCACAAGTGGATTCGACATCCTTGACCATCCCAAGAGGCTCTAATAACACGTTATAGTTTGAGCAAGTCATTAATTAAAAATGTAACCAAGATTTGTTATATGGACCCACCTATGAATACGTATCCGATATACATACAGGTAGATCAGTAGATGAGGAAAAAAATATTATTCAACCAATGTTAATACATACAAACCAATCATTGTTGAATACTTGCTTCAGCTAATTTTTTTAACATAATAAGTTGCTTGTTGTAGCCTTGTAGGCTGAATCTACTTTTTTAGTTTTTTGAATTTTTGTTATACCCATTCTCAACAGATTATGTTTTCAAGTTGAATAATAAAATTTGATACGTGCCATTTCTGCGAAGTTTTAATATTAACTGAGAATTCATGAAATACCATACGCATGTCACTCATTTGACACGTATATGGGGGTAAATAAAGGATTCGTATCACATAAAACTTAACATACTAGATACTAACTAATAACTTGAACTAATTGTTCAGCCAAATGTCAATAACTTGAATACACAACATCAAACATAAACAAGGCGGCATAAATGTCTACCAGGGAATGCAATGAACAAGTACAGGATTGAGGATCTAAACGAAAAAGGTTGTCTAGTCCATCCTTCCCTTCAAGATCTTCTCTGTCACTTCAGTTGGAGTACTGCAACCACAAATAAGATACAGAGAACAGAGACATTAACTCGCTTTAACTCATAATATATCATGAAGTATTACTAACCCCACAGGCTCCATTACCAATCGAAACAAATGAGATAACGAGAGGCATAAAGGTATGTTTTAGCTTGGAACTTTAGTGATCCACCGGAATTTAAAAATGTAGTTTTAAGCATGAAAATTGACATCAGAAGTCCTTGATTTGGCAAAAAAACCGTTTCCCTCAATGCCTCACTTATGGAATATTTTTTCGCCAAATCAAGGAGGCATTGAACATAATAAATGACGGACTTGATTTTAAACATTATATAGCAGTTGTTAAGCACAGGGATTCCTGCAGTCATTTACTCTATAGGAAAGCAATCAAAATCCGGAGCATCTGAACACTTACACAACATAAACATGTCCTCCCCAACCACTTAAACAATCACGGTCTACTGATGATATGAGGGCCTGCGAGATGGTCTCAAACAATTCTTCCGGTCCCTGAAATGGTAGTGTTGCGGTAAGGAGTCAATAATCTCCATAGAAATCAGACATAAACGCATAACTATGACACAAGTATTGCAAACAAATGATAGCAAGAAAATTCTTTAAAGGATGTAAAGAAAACATGGGACTGAAAGATCTGAACCGTGAGAGCGACTCGGATAATGTTACTAATGATGGACTATTGTGATGACCCAAAAGGTCATCTTGAGTTTTAGAATTCGAATTTGCGCTCTTAAGCCTTAAAAATCTCATTTTTACCCTCCTCGATTTGCGTGCGCAGTCCGGGCAGGTTTTCGGAGAGCTTTTATGTTGAAAACTAATAAAAATAAGAATTTTTGCCTTAAAAGTTGATTTTAGTTGACTTCGGTCAACATTTTTGGTAAACGGGCCCGGATCCATATTTTGACGGTCCCGGTAGGTCCGTATCGAATTATGGGACCTGGGCGTATGCCCGGAATTGAATTCGGAGGTCCCTAACTTGAGTTATAAATTTTTAATGAAAATTAAAAGTCTAGAAATTACTTGTTTTTAAGAATTGATTGATATTTGGCATTGTTAGTATCGGGTCCGTATTTTGGTTCCGGAGCCCGGTACAGGTTCATTATGATATTTAAGACTTATCTGTGAAATTTGGTGAGAAACGGAGTTGATTTGACGTGATTCGAACCTCCAATTGAGAAATAGAAATTTTAAAGTGTTCTTGAGAATTTCATTTGATTTGGTACTAAATTCGTAGTTCTAGGTGTTATTTTGGCGATTTGATCGCGCGAGCAAGTTCGTATGATGTTTTTAGACTTGTGTGCATGTTTGGTTTGGAACCCCGAGGGCTCGGGTGAGTTTCGGATAGGCTACGGAGTGAGATTTGGCTTGGAAAACACTGTTGGGCATCTGATATTATTGCAGGCCTCTAATCTCGCATTTGCGAGATCAGGCATCGCAATTTCGACCTCTGAGAGGTTCGCATTTGCGAGCTTCTCATCGCAAATGCGAAGAGAAGTTGGGCCAATAGTTTTCGCATTTGCGAGTTTTCGTTCGCATTTGCGAAGGGAGTCGGGGAAGGGCAGTGATCGCAAATGCGATCATTTAGTCGCATTTGCAAAGATACAGTGGTCGCAAATGCGACACTTTTCTCGCATTTGCGAAGGCAGCGGGACTGTGAAGGGCATCGCAATTGCGAGTGTTCCTTCGCATTTGCGAGCTTCGCATTTCGCAATTGCGACACCTGCAGCTGAGTAAAAGGGACTTAGACGGGATTTTTCATCCATTTTTCATATTTTCAAAATCCTCAACCTTAAGAGGCGATTTTTCAAAGACCAAATCTTCCCCAAATCAAAGGTAAGTGATTCCGAACTCTTTTCTTTCAATCTTTTACATCTTATAACAAGATTTCAACCTAGAATCTAGAATTTTTATTGTGAAATTCTGATTTTTGGGTAGAACTTAGGAATTTCGAAATTTGAAGATTTAGACCTCAATTTGAGGTCGGATTCCAAAACTAATTACATATTCGGGCTCGGGGTGAATGGGTAAAAGGATTTTGGTCTGAACCTCGGGTTTTGACCAAGCGGGCCCGAGGTCGATTTTTCGACTTCTTGGAGAAAAATTTGGGAAAATTTAATCTATGTAATATAATTGATTTCTTAAGCAATATTTGATATTATTGAGTCATTTTGAATAGATAAGAGTGGTTTGGAGGTGAATTCCAAAGGAAAAGCTGTGATTGAGAATTAAGTGGCCTTCGGAGCAAGGTAAGTGTTGTGTCTAACCCTGACTTGAGAGAATTAGGAACCTTAGATTACTTGCTAAGTGAAATTCATGTAAGCGGCGTATATGTGAGGTGACGAGTATTTATGCGCCGCCAATTTTCCTGTTTTTCCATGTTTCTCACTTTTTCTTATATTGTCTCATTCCTATGCCTAATTGCTATGTGTCATACTAGTGTTGTTAAATTGATCGTCATTATCATGCTTACGGATTTTCTGGTGATAATTGAATTTTTATTTCAAAGTTGAGATTGATGTTATGGAATCAAATGTTGAAGTAAGGTTTGTACTTGTTATTCTATCTCCCTATTGTTGTTTATGCATTGCATTATGGTAAGGGAGAGTGTTAATGCACAAAGGGTGATGCCGTGCCATATTGTGAGTATTAATGCACGAAGGGTGATGCCGTGCCATATTGGGAGTATTAATGCACGAAGGGTGATGCCGTGCCATATTGTGAGTGTTAATGCACGAAGGGTGATGCCGTGCTATGATATGAGAGTTAATGCACGAAGGGTGATGCCGTGTCGTTTCTATTAATTTTATGGTGAGATTGAGAGTAAAAGCACGAAGGGTGATGCCGTGCATTTTTCCTTACTGTATTCACTATTCCTGTTGATTCATAATATATTGTCTGCTCCGGTGATCATTCTGTTGTAGTCCTTTTATCTTGTATTCCCCTCAGTATGTTTCCCTCCCGACATTTCCTGTTTAGTTCTTCATTTCTGTTATGTGTATATACACTGTTAAATTGTACAGGTTGATTTGTAGGTATCTTGCCTTAGCCCCGTCACTACTTCGTCGAGGTTAGGCTCGACACTTACCAGTACATGGGGTCGGTTGTATTGATACTGCACTCTGCACTTTCTGTGTAGATTTTGATACTGATACCGGCTTCAGTTGATCGAGATTTTACTATTGGTCCGCTGTCCGGAGACTCAAGGTAGATCTGTCGGTGTACACAGACCTTGAAGTCCCCGTCTATCTTTTCTGTTCTACTGTTTCTTTCATTCAGACAGTTGTATTTCTTTCAGACTATTACTTGTAGTAAATTCTAGAATGCTTGTGAATTGTGACTCCAGATCCGGGTGGTAGTAATTAATACAGTTTTTATGATATTCCGCACTTATTATATTTCATCTTAGTTAAGTATTGTTAATTACTGAATGGAAATAAGGAATTGGTTTAATAATTCTCTAACGTTGGCTTGCCTAGCAAGTGAAATGTTAGACGCCATCACGGTCCCGTCGGTGGTAAATTTCGAGTCGTGACAGTTGGTTTCAGAGCCCTAGGTTGCCTAGGTCTCACGATTCACGAGCAAGCTTAGTAGAGTCTGGAGGATCGGTACGGAAACGTCTGTGCTTATCTTCTAGAGGCTATGAATTTTAGGAACAAGTTTCACTTCTATTCTTCTCTGTCGTGCGATTTTGCTTTCTCAATACTTATTGAACTCTTCTACTCTTATTCTTTCGCAGATGGCGAGAACACGTACCGCTTCCTCAGCTGAGCAGCAGCCAGAGCCTCCAATGGCAGTTCCTACGCGGGGCAGAGGTCAAGGCCGAGGCCGTGCTAGAGGCCGAGGCAGGGGCAGGGCTCAACCTAGAACCCGAGCAGCAGCCCCAGCAGTGGAGCCTCAGATAGAGCTTGACGAGGAGGTTCCAGCCCAGACTGTTCCTGCCGGACCAGCTCAGGTTCCGGAGGGGTTCATTGCTACCCCAGTACTTCAGGACGCTTTGGTCCGTTTGGTGGGCCTTATGGAGTGTGTGGTCCAGACTGGCGCATTTCCCATGGCACCGGCAGTCTCTCAGGCTGGAGGAGGAGCCCAGACTCCTACCACTCCCGCTCCGGAGCAGATAGCTCCCCAATATCAGGCTCAGCAGCTTAGCCAATCGGATTAGTTCAGCCGGTTATTGCGGCACAGGTCGGAGATGGGCAAGCTATGTCTTCTGAGGCTTTATGGAGATTGGACAGGTTTACCAAGCTCTTTCCTGTTCACTTCAGTGGTACTCCTTCAGAGGACCCCCAGGAATATCTTGACAGCTGTCACGAGGTTCTACGAAACATGGGTATAGTGGGAGACCAATGGGGTCGATTTTGCTGTATTTCAGATGACTGGTTCTGCCAAGAAATGGTGGAGAGATTACTTGTTGACCAGACCAGCTGGGTCGCCTGCTCTTACTTGGGACCAGTTCTCTCAGCTCTTCATAGAGAAGTTTCTGCCTATCACGCTGAGAGAGGAGCGTCGCCGTCAGTTTGAGCGTCTCCAGCACGGCAGTATGACTATTACTCAGTATGAGACCCGTTTTGTGGATTTGGCCCGCCATGCCATTCTTCTGCTTCCCACCGAGAGAGAGAGGATGAGGAGGTTTATTGATGGACTTGCTCAGCCTATCGGATTGCAGATGGCTAAGGAGACTGGGAGTGAGATTTCTTTTCAAGCGGCTGCTAATGCTGCCAGACGGGTCGAAATGGTTCTTACTCAGGGAGGTCAGGGGTCTGACAAGAGACCTCGTCATTCCGGTAAGTTCAGCAGTGCCTCATCCAGAGGCAGGAGTACTTGTGGTAGAGGCCATCCTCCCAGGTCGTTTCATTCAGCGCTTCGGGCATCCCACGGTGCCTCAGGTGGTCATGGCCCTCAAATGAATTATTCCGACCTGCTAGTCTACAGTGCACCACCAGCTCCTATTAGTGCACCTCTACTCCAGAGCTATCAGGGTGGTTATTCGGGTCGACAGGGTCAGTTTCAGGGTCAGCAGTCACCTCAACCGAGGTTATGTTATAATTGTGGTGATCCGAGACACATTGCTAGATTTTGCCCTCGAGCAACGGGCAGCTCACAGCATCAGAGTTCTCGTGCCATGGTTCCGGCACCAGTTTCTGCACCATCTGCTCAGCCAGCCAGAGGCAGGGGTCAGGCAGCCGAGGTAAAGGCCAGACTGTTAGAGGTGGAGGTCAGGCCGTTAGAGGTGGAGACCAGCCAGTTAGAGGCCGTCCCAAGGACGTAGTTCAGGGTGGTAGGGCCCAGCCCCGGTGTTATGTTTTCCCAGCCAGACCTTAGGCTGAGTCATCTAATGCTGTTATCACAGGTATTGTTTTAGTTTGCAGTAGAGATGCTTCAGTTCTATTTGATCCGGGATCTACTTACTCTTACGTGTCATCCTATTTTGCTTCCTATTTGGTTGTGCCCCGTGATTCTTTGAGTGCTCCTGTGTATGTGTCCACACCAGTGGGAGATGCTATTGTTGTAGATCGTGTTTATCGTTCGTGTGTGGTCACCATTGGGAGTCTTGAGACTCGTGTAGATCTTCTACTTCTTGACATGGTTGATTTTGATGTCATACTGGGTATGGATTGGCTGTCACCTTATCATGCTATATTAGATTGTCACGCCAAGACGGTGACCTTAGCCTTGCAGGGGTTGCCTCGATTAGAGTGGAGAGGGAATCTCGGCCATTCTGCCAGCAGGGTTATCTCTTATGTGAAGGCTCGGCATATGGTCGAGAAGGGGTGTCTAGCTTATTTGGCTTACGTCCGCGATTTTAGTGCGGAGGTTCCTTCCATAGATTCGGTGCCGGTTGTTCGTGAGTTTCCAGAGGTGTTTCATGCAGACCTGTCGGGGATGCCACCCGACAGGGATATTGATTTCTGCATTAATTTGGCTTCGGACACTCAGCCTATTTTCATTCCGCCATATCGCATGGCCCCGCCCGAGTTGAAAGAATTGAAGGAGCAGTTGCAAGATTTGCTTGATAGAGGCTTCATTAGACCTAGTGTCTCGCCCTGGGGTGGGGTGCACCTGTGTTGTTTGTGAAGAAGAAAGATGGATCGATGAGGATGTGTATAGATTATCGGCAGTCGAACAAAGTCACCATCAAGAACAAATATCCATTGCCGAGGATTGATGATTTATTTGATCAGCTTCAGGGTGCCAAGGTGTTTTCAAAGATTGATTTGAGATCTGGCTACCATTAGTTGAGGATTAGGGCATTCGATGTTCCTAAGACAGCTTTTCGGACTCGGTATGGGCATTATGAATTTCTAGTGATGTCATTTGGGCTGACAAATGCCCCAGCAGCATTCATGGATTTGATGAACCGGGTGTTCAAACCCTACTTGGATTCCTTTGTGGTTGTGTTTATTGATGATATCTTGATCTACTCCCACAGTCGAGAGGAGCATGAGCAGCACCTTCGAATCGTTCTTCAGACTCTGAAAGACAGCCAGTTATATGCTAAGTTCTCAAAATGCGAGTTTTGGTTGAGTTCAATTGCTTTCTTGGGTCACGTTGTATCAGCAGAGGGTATTCAAGTGGATCCTAAGAAGATTGAGGCAGTCCAGAACTGGCCTAGACCCACATCAGCTACAGAGATCCGTAGTTTCCTGGGTTTGGCGGGCTATTACCGTCGATTTGTGAAGGGGTTTTCATCCATAGCAGCCCCGTTGACCAGATTGACCCAGAAGGGCGCCCCGTTCAGGTGGTCAGACGAGTGTGAAGTGAGCTTTCAGAAGCTCAAGACAGCTTTGACCACAGCACCGGTATTGGTATTACCCACAGGTTCAGGATCTTATACAGTATATTGTGATGCATCTCGTATTGGTCTTGGTGCAGTATTAATGCAAGATGGAAAGTAATTGCATATGCGTCGCGGCAGTTGAAGGTTCACGAGAAGAATTACCATGTTCATGATCTAGAGCTAGCAGCCATTGTTCACGCGCTGAAGATTTAGAGGCACTATCTTTACGGCGTGCCATGTGAGGTATTCACTGATCATCGGAGCTTGCAGTATTTGTTCAAGCAGAAGGAACTCAATTTGAGGCAGCGGAGATGGTTGGAGCTATTGAAAGACTATGATATCACCATATTGTATCATCCCGGGAAGGCCAATGTGGTGGCCGATGCTTTGAGTAGAAAGTCAGTCAGTATGGGTAGCCTTGCATATATTCCAGTTGGTGAGAGACCGCTTGCATTGGATGTTCAGGCCTTGGCCAACCAATTCGTGAGGTTAGATGTTTCCGAGCCCAGCAGTGTTCTAGCTTGTACAGTTGCTCGGTCTTCTTTGTTTGAGCGCATCAGAGATCGGCAGGATGACGATCCTTATTTACTAGTCCTTAGAGACACAGTGCGGCACGGTGGTGCCAAGCAGGTTACTGTTGGAGATGACGGAGTTTTGAGGATGCAGGGACGTATTTGTGTGCCTAATGTGGATGGACTTCGTGAGTTGATCCTTGAGGAGTCCCACAGTTCCCGGTATTCTATTCATCCGGGCGCCGCCAAGATGCCTAAATTGCCAGCAGGTAAAGTGTGAGCATCAGAGACCTGGTGGTTTACTTAAGAGGTTAGATATTTCCTGAGTGGAAGTGGGAGCGTATCACTATGGATTTTGTTGTTGGGCTCCCACAAACTCAGAGGAAGTTCGATGCAGTTTGGGTTATTGTGGACAAGCTGACTAAGTCAGCGCATTTCATTCCTGTGGCAGTTACCTATTCCTCGGAGCGGTTGGCAGAGATTTACATTAGTGAGATCGTCCGTCTTCACGGTGTGCCCGTGTCTATCATTTCTGATCGAGGTACGCAGTTTACCTCGCACTTTTGGAGGGCAGTACAGCGTGAGTTAGGTACGCGGGTTGAGTTGAGCACAGCATTCCATCCGAGCGTACTATTCAGATCTTGGAGGATATGCTCCGCGCCTGTGTTATTGACTTTGGAGGTTCTTGGGATCATTTTTTGTCGCTAGCGGAGTTTGCCTACAATAACAGCTACTAGTCAAGCATTCAGATGGCTCCCTATGAGGCATTATATGGTAGACGGTGTAGGTCGCCAATTGGGTGGTTTGAGCAGGGGAGGCTCGGTTATTGGGTACAGATTTAGTTCAGGAGGCCTTGGACAAGGTCAAGATTATACAGGATCGACTTCGCACAGCTCAGTCCATGCAAAAGAGTTATGCCGACCGTAGAGTTCGTGATGTTGCATTCATTGTCGGAGAGAGAGTGTTACTTCGGGTATCACTCATGAAGGGTGTAATGAGGTTCGGAAAGAAGGGCAAGTTGAGCCCTAGGTATATCGGACCTTTCGAGATTCTGGAGAGAGTGGGAGAGATGGCTTACAGGCTTGCGTTGCCACCTAGTTTAGCAACTGTTCATCCGGTATTCCATGTGTCCATGCTTAGAAATTTTAACGGCGATTTGTCTCATGTGTTAGATTTCAGCTCTGTCTAGTTGGACAAGGATTTGACTTACGAGGAGGAGCCGGTGGTAATTCTAGCCTGGCAAGTTCGCCAGTTGAGATCAAGAGTTACCCTTCAGTTCGAGTGCAGTGGAGAGGTCAGCCTATTGAGGCAGCTACTTGGGAGTCCGAGTCCGATATGCGGAGTAGATATCCCCACCTTTTCACTAGCCCAGGTACTTTTCTATGTCCGTTCGAGGACGAACGGTTGTTATAGAGGCGGAGAATGTGATGACCCAAAAGGTCATCATATATTTTAGAACTCGAATCTGCGCTCTTAAGCCTTAAAAATTACATTTTTAACCTCCTCGATTTGCGTGCGCAGTCCGGGGAGATTTTCGAAAAGTTTTTATGTTGAAAACTAATGAAAATAAGAATTTTTGCCTAAAAAGTTGATTTTAGTTAACTTCGATCAACATTTTTGGTAAACGGACCCGGATCCATGTTTTGACGGTCCCGGTAGGTCCGTATCGAATTATGGGACCTGGGCGTATGCCCGGAATTGAATTCGGAGGTCCCTAGCTTGAGTTATGAATTTTTGATGAAAATTAAAAGTCTGAAAATTATTTGTTTTTAAGAATTGATTGATATTTGGCATTGTTAGTATCGGGTCCGTATTTTGGTTCCGGAGCCCGGTAAAGGTTCATTATGATATTTAAGACTTGTCTGTGAAATTTGGTGAGAAACGGAGTTGATTTGACGTGATTCGGACCTCCAATTGAGAAAATAGAAATTTTAAAGTGTTCTTGAGAATTTCATTTGATTTGGTACTAAATTCGTAGTTCTAGGTGTTATTTTGGCGATTTGATCGCGCGAGCAAGTTCGTATGATGTTTTTAGGCATGTGTGCATGTTTGTTTTGGAGCCCCGAGGGCTCGCGTGAGTTTCGGATAGGCTACGGAGTGAGATTTGGCTTGGAAAACACTGCTGGGCATCTGATATTATTGCAGGCCTCTGATCTCGCATTTGCGAGATCAGGCATCGCAATTTCGACCTCTGAGAGGTTCGCATTTGCGAGCTTCTCATCGTAAATGCGAAGAGAAACTGGGCCAATAGTTTTCGCATTTGCGAGTTTTCGTTCGCATTTGCGAAGGGAGTCGGGGAAGGGCAGTGATCGCAAATGCGATCATTTAGTCGCATCTGCGAAGATACAGTGGTCGCAAATGCGACACTTTCCTCGCATTTGCGAAGGCAACGGGACTGTGAAGGGCCATCGCAATTGCAAGTGTTCCTTCGCATTTGCGAGCTTCGCATTTGCAAAGCTCATGTCGCAATTGCGACACCTGCAGCTGAGTAAAAGGGACTTAGACGGGATTTTTCATCCATTTTTCATATTTCAAAACCCTAAACCTTAAAAGAGGCGATTTTCCAAAGACCAAATCTTCCCTAAATCATAGGTAAGTGATTCCTAACTCTTTTCTTTCAATCTTTTACATCTTATAACAAGATTTCAACCTAGAATCTAGAATTTTTATGGTGAAATTCTGATTTTTGGGTAGAAATTAGGAATTTCGAAATTTGAGGATTTAGACATCAATTTGAGGTCGGATTCCAAAACTAATTACATATTCGGGCTCAGGGGTGAATGGGTAAAAGGATTTTGGTCTGAACCTCGGGTTTTGACTAAGCGGGCCCGGGGTCGATTTTTCGACTTCTTGGAGGAAAATTTGGGAAAATTTAATTTATGTAATATAATTGATTTCTTAAACAATATTTGATATTATTGAGTCATTTTGAATAGATAAGAGTGGTTTGGAGGTGAATTCCAAAGAAAAAGTTGTGATTGAGAATTAAGTGGCCTTTGGAGCAAGGTAAGTATTGTGTCTAACCCTGACTTGAGGGAATTAGGAACCTTAGATTACTTGCTAAGTGAAATTCATGTAAGCGGTGTATATGTGAGGTGACGAGTACTTATGCGCCGCCAATTTTCCTGTTTTTCCATGTTTCTCACTTTTTCTTATATTGTCTCATTCCTATGCCTAATTGCTATGTGTCATACTAGTGTTGTTAAATTGATCGTCATTATCATGCTTACGGATTTTCTGGTGATAATTGAATTTTTATTTCAAAGTTGAGATTGATGTTATGGAATCAAATGTTGAAGTAAGGTTTGTACTTGCTATTCTATCTCCCTGTTGTTGTTTATGCATTGCATTATGGTAAGGGAGAGTGTTAATGCACGAAGGGTGATGCCGTGCCATATTGTGAGTGTTAATGCACGAAGGGTGATGCCGTGCCATATTGGGAGTATTAATGCACGAAGGGTGATGTCGTGCCATATTGTGAGTGTTAATGCACGAAGGGTGATGCCGTGCCATATTGGGAGTATTAATGCACGAAGGGTGATGTCGTGCCATATTGTGAGTGTTAATGCACGAAGGGTGATGCCGTGCCATGATATGAGAGTTAACGCACGAAGGGTGATGTCATGCCGTTTATATGAGAGTTAATGCACGAAGGGTGATGCCGTGCCGTTTATATTAATTTTATGGTGAGATTGAGAGTAAAAGCACGAAGGGTGATGCCGTGCATTTTTCCTTACTGTATTCACTATTCCTGTTGATTCATGGTATATTGTCTACTCCGGTGATCATTCTGTTGTAGTCCTTTATCTTGTATTCCCCTCAGTATGTTCCCCTCCCGATATTTTCTGTTTAGTTCTTCATTTCTGTTATGTGTATATACACTGTTAAATTGTACAGGTTGATTCGTAGGTGCCTTGCCTTAGCCTCGTCACTACTTCGTCGAGGTTAGGCTCGACACTTACCAGTACATGGGGTCGGTTGTACTGATACTGCACTCTGCACTTTCTGTGTAGATTTTGATACTGATACCGGCTTCAGTTGATCGAGATTTTACTATTGGTCCGTTGTCCGGAGACTCAAGGTAGATCTGTCGGCGTACACAGACCTTGAAGTCCCCGTCTATCTTTTCTATTCTACTGTTTCTTTCATTCAGACAGTTGTATTTCTTTCAGACTATTACTTGTAGTAAATTCTAGAATGCTCGTGAATTGTGTCTCCAAATCCAGGTGGTAGTAATTAATACAATTTTTATGATATTCCGGACTTATTATATTTCATTTTAGTTAAGTATTGTTAATTACTAAATGAAATTAAAGAATTGGTTTAATAATTCTCTAACGTTGGCTTGCCTAGCAAGTGAAATGTTAGGCGCAATCACGATCCCGTCGGTGGGAAATTCCGGGTCGTGACAACTATATCATCTCATTGATATTGGAGACAATTGATTCATGCAAATTTTAGTGCCACCTTAACTAACCACCCAATTAAAGAATGAAAAAACCTCATTCTAACAGACTAGAAGCGCAAATTACACAAGAAAGAAAAAAACCCAAATAAATTTTTTTCATTAAATGCATGTCCAGCAAGTCAAGAACCGAAGGCAGAAAGCAAAGTCCAAATTTTGAATCACTAGAGCAATATCAAAGAAAGGAGAGTCAAGATATCGGGATAATTCTCCAGCGACCAGTTTTTATAGGATCTCAGAACTTTTGAAACATTGATGCATTATTGACTCTTTCTATGGGACTGTCAACAAAAAGTCTCAAAAAAACACATATTTTTCACGCTACATAATTTTATTGGCGTCAACAATTGAGAGCTGAATACAAGTTTCATGT
Source organism: Nicotiana tomentosiformis (assembly GCF_000390325.3). Lineage (NCBI taxonomy): Eukaryota > Viridiplantae > Streptophyta > Magnoliopsida > Solanales > Solanaceae > Nicotiana > Nicotiana tomentosiformis. Next base: position 27,351,365 of record NC_090816.1, read on the forward strand.
GCTGAAGCAAAAAAGTATTAGCACCCAATTAAAGAAACGTAGAAGATCAAGCTTTCTCCTATTCTCTTCATAAAGCTATAAAAAAAGTCTCAATTTCTAAAGCATGGAGACATGTAGTTATACCATATATCGTTACTTCATAACTAAAGCCATTTGACAAATTTAGCTAGAACGAAGCTATGTTACATATTTTTAGTCCTATGTTTGACACTCTCATACCGTTGCAAACTAACTTCAAAATTGCAGTGGCGAAAGTATTCTACTAACAAATAATTGATGAAAGTGCACTTATCAAAATGAATTATAATAGTGATAATAATTGGCGGAAGTGAGTCCATGGATAGTGTATGATCTACGGAGTGTTCTATGTAGTCTGATCTTGGAAAAAACACTCCTTGAGGATTTACACTCCTGGAATACTGACATCTCCACTATTGACTGGCCAAATTTATTTCAGCTTATCAATGAGCAAAAGGTTTTGTGGATAAGACAGGACGCCTAGCTACAGCAAAGCAACAAAGAGATAATGCATTACTTCACCACCCATCATATAAAACATTGCCTACACTTTTCTTAAATCAGCACCATATAGAACATAAACTAAGGGGAGCTAAAATTATTTTCCCTAAGCATATGCGTTTCAGCTGAAATAAGACTTCACCACCCATCATATAAAACATTGCCCACACTTTTCTTAAATCAGCACCATATAGAACATAAACTAAGGGGAGCTAAAATTAATTTCCCTAAGCATATGCGTTTCAGCTGAAATAAGCATCATGTAAATGTCATTTGAGCTAGATTATGGAATATTATACTAAGTTATATTGAGATGAGTAACAAACCATGTCAGGCTTGAACATGGCCTCGCATGCACCATACAGAGATTCTGAGGCAGTACCAGCAACGACAAAATCTTTGGCAAGCTCCCTGCGCATAATGTGTAAGTAGCCATATCATAAGCAAAACATTGTAGGGAAAGCCTCTCAAAGTGCACAACAAAAATTAACTTGAAGAAGTAGAAAAGTCAACATACTTTGCTCCAATAGAGTCCATTGTGCAAATAAATGGCTTGTCATCATCTCCTAATCCAGCAATTACAGGTTGGCAAAAGTATGGACCAAACCTAGATGGAAACCAAATTCAACACGCAATTATTAGTAGAACCATTATAGAAATAGTGCCATACACACACATATAAACATAGCTATTTTAATAGGCCTTTTTCCAATAAAAGAGACAGAAGAGACAAGGTAAGGCAGCCATTGAGTTGAGCTATTAAAGCCAAACATCCCACACTCATCATTGAAAGGAAAAAATAAAATCAAGATCCAATGAATTGTCTACTGATCGGTGTTGTCAAAGGCGAAAGCTCTAAAAAGCGCTCTTGGTCTCTTGAGGCTTTAAGCGCAAAGCGTACTTAAAGTGTGGGCTTTAGTAAAAAAAAGTCGCAATGGCGGAAAAAAGATAAAAATATATATGTAATCAAGAACAAAGTAACAAATTCATTTATAATGCTTCCCTTAGTAGCTAAAACACATATTTTCGATTATACTTGTTGTTTACTACCACTTGATTCAACAGAGAACTCATGGGCTATGAGGTCCACGCCTTAGTGCTTGCCTTACACTAAACGCAACTTAAGCGAGGTAAAGCGCCCATCTTGAGCTTTTCTGAGCTTCAGGGCTTAGGCGCGCCTTAAATGAGCCTTTGACAATACTGCTACTGATTCAAGCTTAAAATGGTGGCTCGAGTTTGCAGCCTCAAAAGTTGTCAAAACTTGCAGAAAATTGGGTTTCATGTCGAGATCAAACTACAATTTGCCTACTACGTGGGACTTTTGCTCAACTTGATCAGATACTTAGGCAAGGGAATGGGGCAAAAGCAGATCGGAAGTGTCAGAAGATGAATATCAGTTTACATGGACCAAAAGATTTTAATTTATAGAGGAGAGAATATCTGTCAGTGTTTTCAATGACTTGCAACTTATTTCAGCAAGTATTATCCCCAGCAAGTCATTGGAAAATATTGACACAATCGTAATATCTGCTGCAGATATGTTCTAGTATGGATGGAATGGTGGTAAAGAAATAGTATAGCCTTGAAGGCCCAGGCGTAGAGGACGAAAGACAAAAATGCACTATCTCGATGTTTATACACATTTTTAAGTATTTAGTAAACCTTCACCCACCAAAGTGATCAAATTGCTTTCCAGTCTTGGAGGCAGTCACCTTTCAAGTTTATGCCAACTCTCAACAAAATTTATTCATACATGAACAGTGCATGAAGTCTCTTTAGGAAATAACTAGCCACAGGACATATAAATAGTAATAACCTTTTCTCATAAAGAAGAGCAGATACAAGGCTGGCAAAAGTCTCAGGCTTCATGTCCCTCTCTTCTCTAAGTTGATATAACTTGTGACGGAACACTAGCCGTTGATACCTTCAGAAACCGATCAAAGGTATATATCAGTGACATAATCAAAACGAAACAAATCAATAAAGAGATTATGTCCCTCCCCATCCCACATCCCAAAGAAAGCAACACCAAAACTGAAAGAGTTAAGCTTGACATAAAATTTGTCTCACTCTTCGTTCCAAATTAATGCATCCCTCCTATATGTGAACAAGCACTTTAATAAGTCGTTCAAACTCAAATTCGTTTGGGAACTCCTATAGCACCTTATATTTCACAATACCACAAAGATGACTCAATATCTTGATGTCATTCACTTAATGCTCATTTGGTTTGCTGTTTAAGAGAAAATAACCCTGTTACAAGATTTTGCATTATTAATACAAAGGTTTTGTATAATATGGGTCTAAGATGAACTTAATCGGAGCAGCATGTAAAGTGAGGATTCATATAGCCAACACAACTTGCTTCGGATTGAGGCGTAGTTATCATCGTAATACAAAGTTTAGTTTCTCATATTAAACTTGTAGTACTAATACAACTTTGCATAATTAATATTGTGTTCAGTTTCCAGTATATAAGTCCATCTATGTAATACTTGCATAACTTATACATGAATTAATGTATTGTTTTATAGGAGACATAATCTGGAATACAAATCAGTGTCTTAGTAATTTCAAGATAAAGCTAATTCATGACTTTGAAAGTGTAATCTCTGCATAATAAACCATATATTATTGTTCGTAGTATAACAATTCATGTTTTAATATTCACCCAAACAATAATACCAATATTATAAATTGATCCCTTAATTCATTCATGCAATTCAAACAAGTATAAACCCCACCGTAGTTCTCTTTAATATTTTACATCCTTCTCTAGGCTCAAAACACAACTTTTACAACATCAGAGTACAAGGTCAAACTGCATACGGCACTTCTGCATCACATATCTTTTGTACATTGAATGAGTTTGTTCGTTCCGCGAATAGGATTTGAGGAGGCAAAGTTTTATGTTCTCTTCCGTAACGTATTTATATTTTGGTTATTAATTTACAGAAAAGGTCTACTTAATCTCCCACAATATGCATGGTGGATCATGAGAAAATGATAATATGATAAGTTTATCTCTTCTCCTGAACAACAAGGATCTGTGTCGTTGGATTGATTTAATTCTGTAAAAATCTAATCCGATTAGCACTCAAGCATATATGCCAAGACCGACACATGCAAATAGCAAATAGCAAAAGAAGAAGAACATAAAAGAAAAGGGATTGGAATTACAGTGTTAGGACATCGGTACCCAGCCCGGAAAGGCCAATGAAAACCTTATCGTGGATTCTGAATATTCTTTGAAAATCAGTGGCGATTGTCTGCAGCTGCACACCAAGTCTCCGGTCACTCGCAATTGCAAAGCAGTTCTTCCCCACCATTGCCACTAGGGCACTTCCATTGTACTCAAAGATCTATACATATACATCACCATAATCAATAACCCACAATGCAAATAATACATTTTTAAGTTTCTTTATCTCTACTAAAACCAATTCTACGGCTAGATCACAAAATCCTCGCCTTAATCCCTAAATAGTTGGGTTTAGCAAATGAATCCTTTGTGTCATTCTGCTATATTCGAGCCCATTTCAGTTTTTTTCTTATCTACTGTATCTGAAATTTGTGCAAAAAAGCAACCATGATAACACATAGTTAAGTGTTGTATCTCTATTAAAATCAATCAATCAATTATTCTCAATTTGTTTATACACACCACCATAACCAAACACGTAATATTAGTAACCCACTTCACAAAACAAAATTCAATAGTACATACTTCAGTTACTTTTATCTATATCAAAATCAATGGACTACCCTTATTGACTAATTGAGATTGCATATCCGAATCCTCAGTGCCCATTCTGCTATCTGAAATTCATCCATAAAAGATAGGCAGAGGCGGATCCAGGATTTAAACTATTTGCGTTCAACTTTTAAGGTTCTTAGCATTGAACCTATCGTATTTTTAAACTTATGGGTTCAGACGTACCATTTGTTGTAATTTTAGTGAATTTTTACGCATAAATTTATGCTTCTCGTCGAATGTACAAGGTTCAGATGAACCTGGCACCGCTACTCTACATCCGCCCCTGAAGATAGGTCCAAAAATCCATCTCTGATAATACATATTTCAGTTTCCTTTTTTTTTACGCCAGTCAAAATCAATCAATCAACTACATCTCGATCCCAAACCATTTGAAGTCAGCTATATAAATCATCTATATCTGTTCCGTCTCTAATCAAACCCATTTCAGTTTCTTCTTTTTCTCTTTCTCTATCAATATCAATAAATCAACTAAATCTTGATCCCGAACTATTTGAGGTAAACTCTATACATCCTCTATATCTCTTCCGTTCTAATCAAATACCATTTCAGTTTCTTGTTTTTAAATCAATACTATCTAAACTTTCTGCATTAAAGCTAAGTCCATGAAACCAACTTAGATAATAAAAAAGTTTTAAATTTTTTTTTTTTTAATCTCTATCAAAATCAATCAATCAACTACATCTCAAACTCAAACTAATTGGGTTCAGCCATATAAATCCTCTAATTTATTCCATTCTAATCAAGCCCATTTCAATTTATTTTTTAAGGAAAAGAATCTCTACTATCTAAAATTTCTGTGAAAAAGCTGGGTTTACAGTTAGGTTTAGGAGAGTGATGAGACAAGCTAGGGTTACAAACATCTGTGTATACTCTCTACAGATACGAGGAAGAAGAAATACTTACCGACATTCTGGGACTGAAGAGAACGAGGAAACGAACTATGTTGCGGGAAGGTTTTTTGCTCTGAGAACCTGTGGAGTGAAAAAAGGAACAGACTTTTGTTATTGGTTTTTCTTGAACAACACTTCAAGCGCAGGGAGGTTTTTGTGTAATTTCTGATTTTTCTTTCTCGGTTTGCCTTTGGTAAATTAAACGGATTGGGGTTTAACTTATTATGAAATTGTTGATTCTTTATGATTTGAATAGAATAAAATAATTCTGCAAAAATTTACACTTATTGTCACATTTTTTACTTATAAAAATAAATATTGATTTGATATAAATTTTAAGAAATTAAATTTATAGAAAAATTTGACAATCGTATAAAATTGTATGTTATCAAAAGTAAGAAGACAGTCTGTTGAGATTAGAGGTGTTTAACGCGCGGGTTGGGATGATCTGTACATGAAAAAAATCAGCCCGTCCGTTAAACGTTACGAGCTGTTAGCGGGTTGTACTTTTTGGGGTTTTTTTTTGTCCGTCCGGGTTCGGGCTTAGCGGGCTAGACCGGGCCGGGCTATTTTAATTTTTTTTTAAGTAAATTTTATTTTTCTTATTCAATTTTATTGATACTTAAGTATTTGCAAACTTTTAAGGGTTAGAATTAAACTTTGAAGTTTAAAGTTTTAAATTTGAATTTTGAATTTTAAAATTTTAAAATTGAAATTTGAAAGTAAGTGGCTACAAAAAATTATTTAATAAGACCAATAGGCAATATGTAAGGATCAAGCTCTCAAGGCTTTTATTTGATATTTTATTGAATAATATATCATACTTCAAATTAAGTTGTAAGTTCTTTTTTGATTTTTTTATTTTTGAACTTGCAAATTAAAAATTTACAACAATTATAAAAAATAAGAAATAGTACATCACATGCTTTGTATCATTTTTGTAAGTTCATCCATGTCAACATGAGGTTCTTTGAATTTGACCGTTGGCAACGGTCCAGAAAATTTTTTAAAAAAAAATTATAACGGATACTAGGTTGAACCGGGTTGTAGCCCGTTAAAAACTTGTTAACGGGTTAGCGGGCTTAGCGGGTTCCGGTGCACCAGTATCAAAAAAAACTGTTCGTTTGAAACCCGCTCCCCACCCAACCCGTTCCAGCCCGCCCCCAATGCTACAGTACCGGGCTGACCCGGGCTGGATTGTAAACGGGTCAGCCCGACCCGATTAACATGTATAGTTGAGATTAATCTAAATGAAAAACTACTAAAATATTACTTCGTTAGGACAATGTTATTTAGGTTATGTAATAAATTAAAGTTAAATTCAAAGATACAGCTTTTTAGATAAATATTTTTATAAATAGATTTTGTTTGAGAAACAGAGAAAAAAGATATAATCTTCATGTTACTTTTCAAGGGGAAAACAAGAATACAAATCATGTGGTTAGATTGAATGATGCTATTTAAAATCAACAAATTTTGAATTTGAAATGTAAAACAATGGATCATTTTAAAGTTAGAATTTAAAATCAGTTTGGTAGGATAGTTATACCAGCAGCATAAGCTACAACCCTACCTCTCGAGTATTTGTTTGCAATTCAAACACGTACTAATCAACTTATTTAACAAAGGAAAACCATCTTAAAGGTGCTCTTACTAGTACATTCAATTGCTTAATCATCGTCGTATCATCACGTCATATCATATCATCATACTATATTATAAGTGTGAAGCCCTAAAGTAAAAAGTGAAAGACCAAAATAGCCATCAAAAGTTTGAACGACTATTTTGCCCTTTGAACAAACATTATTTCAAGAAGTTTTTTTGTATAAAAATGTAAATAGACATTCCAAGTTATCTTTTTTCTATTTTTTTAAATCTCCTCTCATATTCAATTAATGCTCTTTTAATTTGAAGGGGGCGTTGAGAAGACAAAAGTTGATATAGACCATCTGAAGAATTTGAAGAGTTGTCGAGAATAATTAGTAGCCTGATTCATTTGACAAACTCTCAATAAAGGATCAGAGTAATCTACTAATTAAATGTCTATACATTATGAAAAATCTGGATATAAATGACTTATTCAAGCTCTGGAATTGTGAGAGCTTTTATCTATAGTTAACGGTTTGGAGTGCTTATTCATCTGTATATTTTATCATATGTTTTACTATATTCTTATTACCCTTTCTTTCATTTAATTCCCTTTAAGTTCTTGCATAAAGTTTAAGTTACAATTCTACAACTTAATTGTCTTTCTCCATATTTACGTAAAATTTTATAGAAATTTTCAGTTACAAAAGAGTGGTTTTGATGATTGCCTTTGGGAAGAGATGTTTGAGACGTAATGACATTTGTCTCCCGTTGAAATATTGCTCTTAACTTTTTTCTCCACTCTTAGAAAAGATGGCATATGCAGCAACGAAGCCAACCAACAAGCTTGGGGTTAAGAAGGCACGGGCGCATAATCACAACAGTAAAATCACTCTTTCCTCCTAAAATGTTAAGATGATGGTATTGAAGTTGAGGTTACTGTCTGTCATTAGATTCATTTTCCTTACATAAATTAATTACTGAAATGTAGACATGTTATATTTACTTTTTGGAAGTACTCTTTCAAATTTATAGCTAAAAAAGTGTTCTCTATTTATTGTTTAGTGTCTTTATATGTATAATAATGTTTAGGCTTTTGGGTTTTTAAGTGTTCAAAGCTATTTTTGTAGTAATATTGATTTTGAAAATTTCGGTACGTACAACTCATATTTTATCATCTAAATCTATGTATGAATAAATAAAAACTTAAGATTCTTTAAAATACAATATTACGTACAATTTTGTAAGTAATACTTACTACCATTCTAACTTCATTTTCCTTATTTTAGGAGAAAAATTTAAGATTTTGTTTGGATGATTGTAAGATTTCGACTTCTTCGTCATATTTGTATTTTTAAGTGAGAAAGAAATACAAAATTGTTTAGGAGAAAACCATACAGGGCTGAAAAATGTGCCTTGTAAGGGCTTCAAACTACAAAAGGTGTGAACTATTCCAAATTTTCTTGGGAAAGTTTTATAACTGGGCAATATTTAAGAAGTAATTATACCAACCTAGCAGGGTTACTTAATAAACAAAGGTGGCAGTAAAATAATTATAAAATTCGCATATCTCGCCCACTCAACCCCATTAACTATTTTCCTATTTTATCGATAAATATCCAACAAAAAGGACTAGATCCCCTTGTTGCATTTGGCACAGTACATTGCATATGGCTGTAATATTTGTCTGAGTTTATATGTGTTATCCACTATTGCATTTATTAACTGTATTATGTGTTATGTTATATACATTGTATAAATAGTAATATAATATGTTTTTAAGTGTGAATATAAATATATATAAATTAAAAATACATTATATATAAATTGTATAATAATGGTATAATCATATTTATAATGTAAATAAGTGTGAATCAAAGTATATAAATTAAACGTACTTGTTATTTAAGTTAAAATATCACATCCTACAATGTAAAAATACATTGTATATATACTAGAAAAAATATACGGTATATAATATGAATTATAATACGGAAAAGGGCCATCAATGCTCGTAACCTATTGAAAATAGCTCAAAAATACCCCCCCAATTAACTTTTGAGACCAAAAGTACCCTCAATATTTTTTTGGGCTCAAATCTGCCCCTGAGATTTAACAGACCAATTAGAGTCAAATTTATCCTTTAAAAGATACCCGACCCGACCCGCTGACCCAGAATACATATAACCCATTTAACTAAAACCTAAAAACAAGAGACTATTTTTCAGCAAAGACTCGATTCTTGTGTGTGAAGTCGATTGTTGGAAAAAATATGCATAGTAATTTCAAGGATTCTCTTGAAGATTCATATCCAAAGTCAAAGGTGAGTTTTTTTTACTGCTTTGTATGAATTTGTTTTGGGTTTGAAATTTTTGGGTATCTACAACTTGTCCTTCTAATGCATTTTTTTTTACTTTATTTATGTTGGTTGAAGCTTTTAAAGGGCTATTAAATTAGTGTTGGGGGTTATTTATTCGTTTGTGGTCGTATTTGTCACGACCCGAAATTTTTACCTTCGGACCGTGATGGCGCCTAACATTTCACTTTCTAGGCAAGCCAACGTTAGAATGATATAAACTAATTTTTAAACAATCTTTAGATTTATTAATAACAAAGAAATAAACGCGGAAGTAAGGTCTGAAATATAGTGATTAATCCATAAAAATAACGGTGTCTAAATACCATCCCAGAATTGGTGTCACAAGTGCACGAGCTTCTAGAATAAATACAAATAAAGGTCTGAATAAAATAAAACTGTCTGGAAACAAACACACAGCTAAAGTGAAGTAGACGGGGATTTCAGAACTGCGAACACCGTGCAATTATACCCCAAGTCTCCTCTGAGTAGCTGTAATCCGAGCAAGTCTATGGTACGCCGTTGGGACCAACTCCAAAATCTGCACAAGAAGTGCAGAGTGTAGTATCAGTACAATCGACCCCATGTACTGGTAAGTGCTGAGCCTAACCTCGACGAAGTAGTGACGAGGCTAAGGCAGGTCACTTACATTACCTGTACACAATATTAGTAACAACAACAATAATAAAAATAAATCAGGTAACTCGTTTATAATAATTGAAGCCAACTCAGCAGTCATAACCAATTATCATTTCCATCAATTCTGTTGTAGCGTGCAACCCGCTCTCACAATATATTCACATTCAGTTCTGTTGCAGCGTGCAACCTGCTCTCACAATATATTCACATTCAGTTCTGTTGCAGCGTGCAACCCGCTCTCACAATATATTTACATTCAGTTCTGTTGCGGCGTGCAACTCGCTCCTCCAATATATTCATTTTAATCAAGTCTGTTGCGGCGTGCAACCCGATCCCCCAATATATATATATATATATATGTATGTTGACTTTTAAATAAGTCTGTTGCGGCGTGCTACTCGATCCTCCAATATGGATTTTTAATAAATCTATTGCGGCGTGCAACCCGATCCTCCAATATGGACTTTTTAATAAGTATGTTGCGGCGTGCAACCCGATCCTCCAATATATTCATTATAATTAATTCTGTTGCGGAGTGCAACCCGATCCTCCAACATATTCATTTACCAATTCTTATAGAAGAAATTTTCCCAATAAATAACACAATTAATATAAAATTATAAGACAACAAGCATACAATAATTATGATTTAATTATGAAACAAACAAGGCAAATAGCAAATTATTATGGAAATCATAAAGAAAATATGCAGTTTAATATTTAATATGCTAAATGTCAAATAACAATTAAAGCACATAATTCAAATAGCATGTAACAATTAATGCAGGAATTAAAGAATTAATATTTGACAAAGAATAGGAGAGAAATAATTATTATAATAATTAATTCATGATTTAAAACAATTTATGATTTTTCAAGTAATCAGGCAAACAATTAATTTGACGATATATAGACACTCGTCACCTCGCCTATACGTCATTTACATGTAATTCATATAACAATTAATTTAAGGGTTCTATTCCCTCAAGTCAAGGTTAACCACGACACTTACCTCGCTTTGCAAATTCCAATCAATTACTCAACCACAACTTTTCCTTTTAAATTTATCTCCGAAAGTTTCAAATCTATTCACAAATAATTTAATATACTCAATACGAATCATAGGAATTAATTCCATATGAATTTACTAATTTTTCGGATAAAATCCGAAATTCATTAAAATATTTGACAGTGGGACCCACGTCTCAAATCTCGAAAAAACTTACGAAATCCGAACACCCATTCCGAGACGAGTCCGGATATACAATTGGTTTTGGAATCCGACCTCAATTCGAGGTCTAAATCCCCAAATTTCGAAATTCCTAAGTTCTACCCAAAAATCCTAATTTCACCATAAAAATTCTAGATTCTAGGTTGAAATCTTGTTATAATGTCACGATCTGAAATTTCCATCTTCGGACCATGATGGCGCCTAATATTTCACTTGCTAGGCAAGCCAACGTTAGAATAATATTAATCAATTTTTAAACAATCTTTACATTATTAATAATCAAGGAACCAAAAGCGGAATCAAAGTTTGAAATATAGTAAAATAATCCATAAAAATAATGGTGTCTAAATACCATCCCAGTATTGGTGTCACAAGTGTACGAGCTTCTAGAATAATACAAATAAAGGTCTGAATAAAATAAAGCTGTCTGAAAATAAACACACAGCTAAAGTAAAATAGATGCAGACTTCAGAACTGAGGACGCCATGCAGTTATACCTCAAGTTTCCTCTGAATAGCTGAAATCCGAGCAAGTCTATGGCACGCCGCTGGGACCAACTCCGAAATCTGCACAAGGAGTGCAGAGTGTAGTATCAGTACAACCGACCCCATGTACTGGTAAGTGTTGAGTCTAACCTCGACGAAGTAGTGACGAGGCTAAGGCGGGGCACTTAGATTACCTGTACGCAATATTAGTAACAACCACAATAATAGAAATAAATCAAATAACTCATTTATAATAATTAAAGCCAACTGAGCAATCATAACTAATTATCATTTCCATAAATTCTGTTGCAGCGTGCAACCCGCTGTCATAATATATTCACATTTAATTTTATTGCAGCGTGCAACCCGCTCTCATAATATATTCCTTTAATCAAATCTGCTGCGACGTGCAACCCGATCCCCCAATATATATATATGTATGTTGACTTTTAAATAAGTCTATTGCGGCGTGCAACCCGATCCTCCAATATGAACTTTTCATAAGTCTGTTGCGGCGTGCAACCCGATCCTCCAATATAGACTTTTCATAAGTCTGTTGCGGCGTGCAACCCGATCCTCCAATATGGACTTTTCAAAAGTCTGTTGCGGCGTGCAACCCGATCCTCCAATATATTCAATATAATTAATTCTGTTGCGGCGTGCAACCCGCTCCTCCAACATATTCATTTACCAATTCTTATAGAAGAAATTTCCCCAATAAATGCAACAATTAATATAAAATTATAAGACAACAAGCATACAATAATTATAATTTAATTATAAAACAAATAATGACAAATAACAGATTATTATGGAATTCAGGGAGAAAATAGGCAGTTTAATATTTAGTATGCTAAATGTCAAATAACAATTAAAATACATAATTCAAATAGCATGTAACAATTAATGCATGAATTCAAGAATTAATATTTGACAAAGAATGGGAGAGAAACAGTTATTATAATAATTAATTTATGATTTAAAACAATTTATGATTTTTCAAGTAAGCAGGCAAATAATTAAATTGATGACGTATAGACACTCGTCACCTCGCCTATACGTCGTTCACATGCAATTCACATAACAATTAAATTAAGGGTTCTATTCCCTCAAGTCAAGGTTAACCACGACACTTACCTCGCTTTGCAAATTCCAACCAATTACTCAACCACAACTTTTCCTTTTAAATTTGACTCCGAAAGCTTCAAATATATTCACAAACAATTTGATATATTCAATACTAATCATAGGAATTAATTCCATATGAATTTATAAATTTTTCGGATAAAAATCCGAAATTCATTTAAATATTCGACAGTGGGACCCACGTCTCAAATCCCGAAAAAACTTACGAAATCCAAACACCCATTCCGAGACGAGTTCAACCATACAAAAATTATCCAATTCCGATGTCAAATGGACCTTCAAATCTTAAATTTTCTTTTTTGGAAGATTTTATAAAAAACTGAATTTTCTTCCATAAATTTACGGATTCATGATATAAGTGAGTATGAAATCATGAAATATAATCAATATAGGATAAGGAACACTTACCCCAATGTTTTCTCGTGAAAATTGCCCAAAAATCGCCTTACTCGAGCTCAAAAATGTAAAAGGGTTGAAAATGGGACGAATCCCATTTTCTATAACTTAAGTTATGTTTCTTGGACTTTTACCCTTCGCGAACGCGGTCAGTGTCTCGCGTTCGCGAAGCACAAATTTGTGTTGTCCCATTTTACACTTTGCGAACACGAGGGCTACTTCACGAACGCGAAGCTTGCCTAGCTTGGCCTTCGCGAACGCGAAGGCAATAATCCTGGTCAGCCTCTTTCCCTTCGCGAACGCGAAGCTTTGAACCTTAGGCCTTCGCGAACGCGAAGCACAAAACGTGCCAACCCCAATTTTCTCTTCGCGTTCACGATAGTACCTTCGCGAACGCGAAGAAGAACACACCAGAAGCCTGAAGTCTGCAGAAAACCAGATTTCTTAAGTCCGAAAATGATCCGTTAACCACCCGAAACCAACCCAAGCCCTCGGGGCTCCAAACCAAACATGCACCCAAGTCCTAAAACATCATACAAACTTGATCGCGCGATCAAATAGCCAAAATAACACAAAGAACTACGAATCGGACACCAAATCAAAGGAAATTTCCAAGAAAACTTTAAAACTTATATTTTTACAACCAGACGTCTGAATCACATCAAATCAACTCCGATTCTCACCAAATTCGGCAAACAAGTTATAAATATTATAGTGGATCTACACCGGGCTCCGAAACCAAATACGAACCCGAGGTCAATAAATCCAATATCAGTAATTTCTTAAAAATCATTAAGCTTTCAATTTTTTAATTTTTCTTCAAAATTCCATATCTCGAGCTAGGGACCTCAGAATTCGATTTTGGGCATACGCCCAAGTCCCAAATCACGATATGGACCTACCGGAATTGTCAAAATACTGATCCGGGTCTGTTTGCTCAAAATGTTGAGTAAAGTCAACTCAGTTGAGTTTTTAAAGCTCTATTTTACATTTTAATCTATTTTTCACATAAAAACTTTGCGGAAAATTTTAAGGATTGTGCACGCAAGTCGAGGAATGATAAATGGTTCTTTTCGAGGTCTTAAAACACAGAATGACTTATTAAATTTAAAAATGACATTTTGGGTCATCACATTCTCCACCTCTAAAACAAACGTTCGTCCTCGAACGGAGTTAGAAAAAGTACTTGAGCTGGAGAAAAGGTGTGGATATTTACTCCGCATGTCCAACTCGGACTCCCAGGTAGATGCCCCTACCGGCTGACCTATCTATTGCACCCGAACTGAAGGATAACTCTTATACCTCAACTGTCGGACCTGCCGGGCTAGAATAGCCACCAGCTCTTCCTCATAAGTCAAATCTTTGTCCTATTGGACTGAGCTGAAATCTAACACATGGGACGGATTACCATGATATTTCCGGAGCATAGACACATGAAACACCGGATGAATCACTGATAAATTAGGTGGTAATGCAAGCTTATAGGCTACTTCACCCACCCTTTCAAGAATTTCAAAGGGTTTGATATATCTAGAGCTCAACTTGCCCTTATTTCCGAACCTTATTACACCTTTCATAGGTAAAACCCGAAGCAATATTATTTCTCCAACCATGAATGCAATATCACGAACTTTATGGTCGACATAACTCTTTTGCCTAGACTGAGCTGTGCGAAGTCGATCTTGAATAATCTTAACCTTATCCAAGGCATCCTGTACCAAATCGGTACCCAACAACCGAGCCTCTCCCGGTTCAAACCAACCAACTAGCGATCGGCATCGACTTCCGTATAATGCCTTATATGGAGCCATTTGTATGCTCGACTGGTAGCTATTATTATAAGCAAACTCCGCAAGTGGCAATAAATGATCCCAAGAACCTCCAAAGTCTATAACACAAGCGCGAAGCATATCTTCCAATATCTGAATAGTGAGCTCTGACTGTCCGTCTGTCTGTGGATGAAATACTGTACTCAACTCCACCTGCGTGCCTAACTCACGCTGTACAGCCCTCCAGAAATGTGAGGTAAACTACGTACCTTGATCTGAAATAATAAGCACGGGCACACCGTGAAGGCAGACAATCTCACGATGTAAATTTCAGCTAACCTCTCTGAAGGATAGGTAACTGCCACTGGAATGAAATGTGTTGACTTGGTCAACCTGTCCACAATGACCCATATTACGTCAAATTTTCTCTGAGTCCGTGGGAGTCAAACAACAAAATCCATAGTGATACGCTCCCACTTCCACTCAGGAATTTCTAACTTCCGAAACAAACCACCAGGTCTCTGATGCTCGTACTTAGCTTGCTGACAATTCAGGCACTGAGCTACATATACAACTATATCCTTTTTTATTCTGATGTTGCCGCAAATCTTGATACATTTTGGCGGTACCTGGATGAATAGAATACCTGGAACTGTGTGCTTCTTCAAGAATTAATTCACGAAGCCCATCCACATTAGGCACACAAATACGACCCTGCATTCGCAGAACCCCATCTTCCCCCACAATAACCTGTTTGGCATCACCGTGCCGCACCGTGTCCTTAATGACAAGTAAATGAGGATCATCATACTGCCTCTCTATGATGCGCTCATATAAAGAAGACCGAGTGGCTGTGCAAGCTAGAACCCGACTGGGTTTTGAAACATCTAACCTCACGAACTGATTAGCCAAAGTATGAACATCTGCAGCTAATGGCCTCTCACCAACTGGAATATACGCAAGACTGCCCATACTCACAGCCTTTCTACTCAAAGCATCGGCCACCATATTGGCCTTTCCGGGGTGATACAAAATGATGATATCATAGTCTTTCAACAACTCCAATCATCTTCTATGCCTCAAATTAAGATCTTTTTGTTTGAACATATACTGAAGGCTGCGATGATCAGTAAATACCTCACACGAGACACCGTAGAGGTAATGCCTCCAAATCTTCAGCGCATGAATAATGGCTGCCAATTCTAAGTCATGAACAGGATAATTCTTCTCGTGAACTTTCAATTGCCGCAATGCATATGCAATCACCGTGCCATCTTGCATTAATACTGCACCAAGCCCAATGTGAGATGTGTCACAATATACCGTATGCGATCCTGAACCTGTGGGTAATACCAACACTGGCGCCGTAGTCAAAGCAGTCTTGAGCTTCTGAAAGCTCAACTCACACTCGCCTAACCATCTGAATGAGACACCCTTCTAGGTCAATCTGGTCAATGGGCTTGCTATAGATGAAAACTCTTCCACGAACCGACGATAATAACCTGGTAAACCCAGGAAACTCAGGATTTCTATAACTAAAGTAGGTCTAGGCCAATTCTGAACAACCTCAATCTTCTTAGGATCCACCTTTATGCCTTCTGCCAATACAACATGCCCCAAAAAGGCAACCGAGTCTAACCAAAACTCACATTTTGAAAACTTGGCATATAACTGATTATTCTTCAAAGTGCGAAGCACACTTCGAAGATGCTGCTCATGCTCCTCTCGACTACTGGAGTAAATCAAGATATCATCAATGAATACAATCACAAAAGAATCCAAATAAGGCTTGAACACCCGATTCATCAAATCCATAAATGTTGTTGGGGGCATTTGTCAACCCAAATGACATCACTAGGAATTCATAATGCCCATACCGAGTCCGAAAAGCTATTTTAGGGACATCAGATGCTCTAATCTTCAACTGATGGTAACCAGACCTCAAATCGTTCTTCAAAAATATCTTGGCACCCTGAAGCTGATCAAATAAGTCATCAATTCTTGGTAGCGGATATTTATTTTTGATAGTGGCCTTGTTCAACTGCCGATAATCTATATACATCCGCATAGAGCCATCTTTCTTCTTTACAAATAATACGGGTGCACCCCAGGGCGAGATACTAGGTCTAATGAATCCTTTATCAAGCAAGTCTTGTAACTGCCTTTTCAATTCTTTCAACTCTGGCGGGGCCATACGGTATGGTGGAATAGAAATAGGCTGAGTGCCCGGAGCCAAATCAATACAGAAATCAATATCCCTGTCGGGTGGCATTCCCGGCAAATCTGCAGGAAATACTTCTGGAAATTTATGAACAACTGGTACTGAGTCCATAGAAGGAGCATCCGCACTGGGATTGCAAATATAAGCTAAATAGGCTAGACACCCTTTCTCTACTATACGCCGAGCTTTCATATAAGAAATAACTCTGTTGGCAGAATGGCCAGGAGTTCCTTTCCACTATAACCGAGGTAACCCTGTCATAGCTAGGGTCACTGTCTTGGCATGACAATCCAATATAGCATGATAAGGGGACAACCAATTCATACCCAAGATGACATCAAAATCTACCATATCAAGAAGTAGAAGATCCACACTAGTCTCAAGATTACCATTAGTAACCACACACGAATGATAGACATGATCTACTACAACAGAGTCTCCCACCGGTGTATATACACACACAGAAGCACTCAGAGAATCACAAGGCACAACCAAATATGAAGCAAAATAGGAGGACACATAGGAATAAGTAGATCCTGGATTAAATAGAACTGAAGCATCTCTATGGAAAACTGGAATAATACCTGTGATCACAGCATCAGATGACTCGACCTCAGGCCTAGCTGGAAAAGCATAAAATCGGGGCTGGGCCCCACCACTCTGAACTGCGTCTCTGGGACGTCTTGTAACTGGCTGGCCTCTACCTTTAACAGTCTGACCTCCACCTCTAATGGCCTGACCTCCACCTCTAATAGCCTGACCTCCACCTCTAGCTGCCTGACCCCTACCTCTAGCTGGCTGAGCAGGCGGTGAAGCAACCAGTGCCGGTATGATGGCACGAGAATCTTGCCGAGATCTGTTAGTCGCCAATCTAGGGCAATACCTCCTGATGTGACCAATGTTCCCACACTCATAACACCCATCCTGATGCCGTGGCTGCTAAAGCTGAAGCTAACCCAGATGGGCCAGATAACCACTGTAGTAACTCTGGAGTGGTGGTGAACTGATAGGAGCTGAATGTGCACTGAATACTAGCTGCCCAGAGTAAGGCATAATATGACCGTGACTCCCTGAAGCACCGGGAGATGCATGAAGTGCTGAATGAAACAGACTGGGAGGGTGACCCCTACCAAAATTACCCCTGCCTCCAGACGAGGCACCACTAAAACCACCGAACTGACGAGGCTTCTTATCGGGCCTCTGCCCTCTCTCCTATGCAAGAACCATCTCGATCCTCCTTGCGACATTAGTAGCCGCCTGAAAAGAAATCTCACTTCCGATCTCCTTGGCCATCTGAAGTCTGATAGGGTGAGTGAGCCCCTCAATAAACCTCCTCACTCTCTCCCCCTCCGTAGGTAGTAAAAGGAGAGCATGACGGGCCAAATCCAAAAAATGGGACTCATACTGAGTAACAGTCATACTTCCCTACTGTAGACGCTCAAATTGCTTGTGGAATTCCTCTCTCAGTGTGATAGGGAGGAACTTTTCTAGAAATAGCTGAGAGAACTGCTCCCATGTAAGTGCAGGCGATCCAACTAGTCTGGTCAATGTATAATCTCTCCACCTCCTCTTGGCGGAACCCGTTATATGAAATATAGCAAAATCAACCCCATTGGTCTCAACTATACCCATGTTCCGCAACACCTCATGGCAGCGTTCAAGATAATCCTGTGGGTCCTCAGAAGGTGTACCACTGAAGTGAACTGGAAAGAGCTTAGTAAACTTATCCAGTCTCAAAAAGGCCTCAAAAGACATGACGGGCCTATCACCGATCTGTGCCGCAACAACTGGATGAACTACCCCAACTGGCAGGGCTGCTGGAGCCTGATTCTGGGGAGCTATCTGCTCCGGAGTGGGATTAGTGGGAGTTTGGGCTCCTCCCCCAGCCTATGAGACGGCTGGTGCCATTGGAAATGTACCATTCTAGGCCACGCACTCCATAAGACTTACCAAACAGACTAGAGCATCCTGAAGTACTAGAGTGGCTATGAATCCTTCCGGGACCTGAACTGGAACAACTGGTACATTCTGAACTGGAACCTCCTCCTGAAGGTCCACCTGAGGTTCTATAACAGGTGCAGCTGCTCGAGCTCTGGACTGAGCTCTACCTCGGCCTCTGCCTCGGCCTCTAGCACGACCTCGACCTCTACCCCTGGCCATAGTTTCCACCGGGGGTTCTGGTCCCTGACCATCGGTAGAGGTATTACGTGTTCTCACCATCTGCGAAAGAATAAGAGTAGAATGGTTCAATCATCGATGATAGAATAAAATCGCACGACAGAATAAGAATGAAGTGATATCGTTCCTAAACTTCATAGCCTCTAAGAGATAAGTACAGACGTCTCCGTACCGATCCTTCAGACTCTACTAAGCTTGCTCGTGACTCGTTAGACCTATGTAAACTAGTGCTTTGATACCAACTGTCACGATCCGAAATTCCCACATTCGGACTGTGATAGTACCTAGCATTTCACTTGCTAGGCAAGCCAATGTTAGAATAATATTATCTATTTTTAAAACAATTTTAAAATTTATTAATAATCAAAGAACAAATGCGGAAGTAAAGTCTGAAATGTAGTGAATAATCCATAAAAAAATAACTGAGTCTAAATACCATCCTAGAATTATTGTCACAAGTGCACGAGCTTCTAGGATAATACAAATAAAGGTCCGAATAAAATAAATCTGTCTGGAAATAAACACACAGCTAAAGTAAAATAGACGGGGACTTCAGAACTGAGGACGCCATGCAGTTATACCGCAAGTCTCCTCCGAGTAGCTAAAATCCGAGCAAGTCTATGGTACGCCGATGAGACCAACTCCAAAATCTGCACAAGAAATGCAGAGTGTAGTATTAGTACAACCGACCCCACGTACTGGTAAGTGCTGAGCCTAACCTCGACGAAGTAGTGACGAGGCTAAGGCGGGTCACTTACATTACCTGTACGCAATATTAGTAACAACAACAATAATAGAAATAAATTAGGTAACTCATTTATAATAATTGAAGCCAACTCAACAGTTATAACCAATTATCATTTTCATCAATTCTATTGCAGCGTGCAATCCGCTCTCGCAATATATTCACATTCAATTTTGTTGCAGCGTGCAACCCGCTCTCACAATATATTCCTTTAATCAAATCTGTTGCGGCGTGCAGCCCGATCTCCCAATATATATATATATATATATATATATATATATATATATATATATATATATATGTCGACTTTCTATAATTAATTCTGTTGCGGCGTGCAACCCGCTCCTCCAATATATTCATTTACCAATACTTATAGAAATTTTTTTTCCAATAAATGCAATAATTAATATAAAATTATAAGACAACAAGCATACAATCATTATGATTTAGTTATGAAACAAACAAAGGCAAATATCAAATTATTATGGAAATCAGAGAGAAAATATGCAGTTTGATATTTAATATGCTAAATGTCAAATAACAATCAAGGCACATAAATCAAATAGCATGTAACAATTAATGCAGGAATTCAAGAATTAATATTTGACAAAGAATAGGAGAGGAACAATTATTATAATAATTAATTCATGATTTAAAATAATTTATGATTTTTCAAGTAAACAGGCAAACAAAAAATTTGACGACGTATAGACACTCGTCACCTCGCCTATACGTCGTTCACATGCAATTTACATAACAAATAATTTGAGGGTTCTATTCCCTCAAGTCAAGGTTAACCATGATAGTTACCTCGCTTTGCAAATTTCAATCAATTACTCAACCACAGCTTTTTCTTTTAAATTTGTCTCCAAAAGCTTCAAATATATTCACAAACAATTCAATATACTCAATACGAATCATAGGAATTAATTCCATATGAATTTACAAATTTTTCGGATTAAAATATAAAATTTATTAAAATATTCAGCAGTGGAACCCATATTTCAAATCCCGAAAAAACTTATGAAATCCAAACACCCATTCCGAGACGAGTCCAACCATACAAAAATTATCCAATTCCGATGTCAAATGGACCTTCAAATCTTAAATTTTCGTTTTTGGAAGATTTTATTAAAATATAATTTTTCTTCCATAAATTTACGGATTCATGATATAAATGAGTATGAAATCATGAAATATAATCAATATAGGATAAGGAACACTTACCCTAATGTTCTTTCGTGAAAATCGCCCAAAACTCACCTTACCCGAGCTCAAAAATGGAAAAGAGTTGAAAATGGGTCGAAACCCCATTTCCAGAACTTAAGTTCTGTTTCTGGGATTTTTACCCTTCGCGAACGCGGTCAGTGCCTCGCGTTCGCGAAGCAAAAATTTGTGCTGTCTAATTTTACTCTTCGCGAACGCGATGCTTGCATGCCTTGGCCTTCGCGAACGCGAGATGCCCTTCGCGAACGTGAAGGCTAATTTTCCTGGAAAGCCTATTTTCCTTCGTGAACGCGAGGCTTCGATCGCAAACGCGAAACTTCGCACCTCAAGCCTTCGTGAACGCTGACCCTTCTTCGTGAACGCGAAGAGTAATTTTCATCTGCCTCTAGTTTCTTCTTCGCGAACACGAGCCCCCTCTTGCGAACGCGAAGAAGGATACCAAAAGCAGATTTCTACAGTTTTTCCCAAGTCCAAAAATGATCCGTTAATCACCCGAAACCAACCCGAGCCCTCGGGGCTCCAACCCAAACATGCACCCAAGTCCTAAAATATCATACGAACTTGCTCGTGCGATCAAATCGCCAAAATAACATCAAAAACTACGAATCAGATACCAAATCAAAGGAAATTTCCAAGAAAACTTTAAAACTTATATTTTTACAACCGGACGTCCGAATCACGTCAAATCAACTCCGATTCTCACCAAATTTGGAAGACAAGTCATAAATATTATAGTGGACATACACCAGGCTTCGAAACTAAAATATAAACCCGAGGTCAATAAATCCAACATCAGTAATTTTTTAAAAATTATTAAGCTTTCAAGCTTTTAATTTTTCATCAAAATTTCATATCCCGGGCTAGGGACCTCGGAATTTGATTCCGGGCATACGCCCAAGTCCCAAATCACGATACAGACCTACCAGAATTGTCAAAATACTGATCTAGGTCCGTTTGCTCAAATTGTTAACCAAAGTCAACTTAGTTGAGTTTTAAAGCTCTATTTCACATTTTAATCTATTTTTCACATAAAAACTTTCCGGAATATTGTACGGACTGCGCACGCAAGTCGAGGAATGATAAATGGTGCTTTTGGAGGTCTTATAACACATAATTACTTATTAAATTTAAAGATAATATTTTGGGTCATCACAACAATCTTCCCACAAATATTATTGATACATACATGTATAAATAATGCTCTCATACCCAAGAATCATACTCCTAATCAACCATCTTCTACCCAAATTCTAAATTGAAAACTAGGGTATGGAACCTTACCTCTTAGATGAAGAACTTGTGAAATTTCCTTGTTGGATTTCAAAGTTTGGACAAGATCTTGATGAACAAAACACTTCATCTACTTCCTCTCTCTAGAACACTCTCACTTCTCTTTAAAAAACCTCAGATAATTGCCCCAAAATAAATCCCAAAGCCTATTTATCAAAATGGGGTCGGGTTATGAAAAT
The DNA here is from genome assembly GCF_000390325.3 of Nicotiana tomentosiformis. Classification (NCBI taxonomy): domain Eukaryota; kingdom Viridiplantae; phylum Streptophyta; class Magnoliopsida; order Solanales; family Solanaceae; genus Nicotiana; species Nicotiana tomentosiformis. The sequence goes on from NC_090816.1 coordinate 27,374,001, forward strand.
AGGAAAATTAACCCTTTGAACTCAATTATGCGGTCGCACAATGGACCGCACAATTGGTGTGCGGGTCGCAAAATGATCGCACAAATCGGTGCCAAGAACTGGGCTATTCTGGACCATTTTGCGACCAGTTTGCGATCGCATAACTATTTTGTGATCGCATAATGGTTGCATAATTGGTCGCAGAATCGTATTCTGTCAGCCTTTGGTAATTTGGTTATAACTTCTTGTAGGAATGTCCAAATGATGAACAGTTTGAAGTGTTGGAAACTAGACACATAGACCTTTCTTTTTATAGGTAACACATCATATATCTCTTCATATAAAGAGAGGTATGATCTTTTGAAGTTAGGTCTTATGCGAACTCACTTGAAACTTTAGTCTATTATGAAATTTCCAACTTCAACATTCGATGCCGAAACCTATCGAATCAAGTTCGATTGACCTCAAATTTTGCACAGAAGTCATAAGTGACATAACTGACCTATTCTAATTTCCAAAATCGTATTCCGACCTCGTTATCAAAAATTCAACCTTCGATCGAACTTTCCAAAAATAGTCTATTTTCCAACTTTCGCCAAAATACGTCGAATTGTCCTACGGACTTCCAAATCCAAATACGAACACACGCCTAAGTCCAAAATCATCATACGAAGCTATTGACATCATCAAAATTTTATTCCGAGGTCGTTTGCTCAAAAGTCAACTCTTTGGTCAACTCTTTCCATTTAAGCTTCAAAATGAGAATTTATCTTTCAATTAAATTCTGAATCTTCCAAAATTCAAATTCGACCACACCCGCGGGTCATAATACATATTATGAAGTTGCCCGGGACTTTAAGTCGTTTAACGGGGTGTTAATTCTTAAAATGACAAGTCAGGTTGTTACAATTATCGTCGGTTCGTGGAAGGATTTTCATCTATAGCAAACCCATTGACCAGACTGACCCAGAAAGGTGTCCCATTTAGATGGTCAGACGAGTGTGAGTTGAGTTTTCAGAAACTCAAGACTGCTTTGACTACGGCGCCAATGTTGGTATTACCCACAACTTCAGGATCGTATATAGTATATTGTGATGCATCTCATATTGGGCTTGGTGTAGTATTAATGCAACATGGTAGGGTGATTGCATATGTGTCGTGGCAGTTGAAAGTTCACGAGAAGAATTATCCTGTTTATGACTTAGAACTCGTAAACATTGTTCATGCGCTGAAGATTTTGAGGCATTACCTCTACGGTGTCTCGTGTGAGGTATTTACTGACCATCGTAGCCTTAGTACCTGTTCAAACAAAAAGATCTTTATTCGAGGCAGAAAAGATGGTTGGAGTTGTTGATAGACTATGATATCACCATTTTGTATCACCCCGGAAAGGACAATATGGTGGCCGATGCTTTGAGTAGAAAGGCTGTGAGTATGGGAAGTCTTGCGTATATTTCGGTTGGTGAGAGGCCATTAGCTGCAGATGTTCAGATTTTGGCTAATCAGTTCGTGAGGTTAGATGTTTCAGAACCCAGTCGGGTTCTAGCTTGCACATTCGCTCGGTCTTCTTTATATGAGCGCATCAGAGAGAAGCAGTATGCTGATCCTCATTTACTTGTCCTTAAGGACATAGTGCGACACGGTGATGCCAAACATGTTGCTATGGGGGAAGATGGAGTTCTACGAATGCAGGGTCATATTTGTGTGCCTAATGTGGATGGGGTTCGTGAATTAATTCTTGAAAAGGTACACGGTTCTAGGTATTCTATTCATCCAGGTACCACAAAAATATATCAAGATTTGCGGCAACATTATTGGTGGAGGAGAATGAAAAAAGATATAGTTGCATATGTAGCTTGGTGTCTGAATTGTTAGCAAGTTAAGTACGAGCATCAGAGACCTGGTGGTTTGCTTCAGAAGTTAGAAATTCCTGAATAGAAATGGGAGCGTATCACTATGGATTTTGTTGTTGGACTCCCACGGACTCAGAGGAAATTTGACGCAGTTTGGGTCATTGTGGACAGGTTAACCAAATCAGCACATTTCATTCCAGTGGCAGTTACCTATTCTTTAGAAAGGTTAGTTGAAATTTACATTCGTGAGATTGTCCGCCTTCACGGTATGCCCGTGTCTATTATTTTAGATCAAGGTACGCAGTTTACCTCACATTTCTGGAGGGCTATACAGCATGAGTTAGGAGCGCGGGTGGAGTTGAGTACAACATTTCATCCATAGACAGACGGACAGTCAGATCGCACTATTTAGATATTGGAAGATATGCTCTGCGCTTGTGTTATAGACTTTGGAGGTTCTTGGTATCATTTCTCGCCACTTGCGGAGTTTGCTTATAATAATAGCTACCATTCGAGCATTCAGATGGCTCCATATGAGGCATTATATGGAAGGTGATGTCGTTCACCAGTTGGCTGGTTTGAACCGGGAGAGGCTTGGTTATTGGGTACCGATTTGGTACAAGATGCCTTGGATAAGGTCAAGATTATTCAGGATTGACTTCGCACAGCTCAGTCTAGGAAAAAGAGTTATGCCGACCGTAAAGTTTGTGATATTTCATTCATGGTTGGAGAAAGAATATTGCTCCGAGTTTCACCTATGAAAGGTGTAATGAGGTTCGGAAAGAAGGGCAAGTTGAGCCCTAGGTATATCAGACCCTTTGAAATTCTTGAAAGGGTGGGTGAAGTAGCTTACATGCTTGCATTACCACCTAGTTTATCAGCGGTTCATCCGGTGTTCCATGTGTCTATGCTCCAAAAATATCATGGTGATCCGTCCCATGTGTTAGATTTCAGCTCAGTCCAATTGAACAAAGATTTGACTTACGAGGAGGAGCCGGTGGCTATTCTAGTCCGGCAGGTCCGACAGTTGAGGTCTAAGAGTTATCCTTTAGTTCGGGTGCAATGGAGAGGTCAGCCGGTAGAGGCATCTACCTGGGGGTCCGAGTCGGACATGCGGCGTAAATATCCACACTTATTCACCAGCTCAGGTACTTTTTTCTAACTCCGTTCGAGGACGAACGTTTGTTTTAGAGGTGGAGAATGTGATGACCCAAAATGTCATATTTAAATTTAATAAGTAATTCTGTATTCTAATACCTCAAAAAGTACCATTTATTATTTCTCGACTTGCGTGCACAGTTCGTACATTTTTCCGGAATGTTTTTATGTGAAAAATGGATTAAAATGTGTAATAGAGCTTTAAAACTCAGCTGAGTTGACTTTGGTCAATATTTTGAGCTAATAGACCCGGATCAGTGTTTTGACAATTCCGGTAGGTCCGTATCATGATTTGGGACTTGGGCGTATGCCCGGAATCGAATTCCGAGGTCCCTATCCCGAGATATGGAATTTTGATGAAAAATTAAAAGCTTGGAAGCTTAATGATTTTTAAGAAATTACTGATGTTGGATTTATTGACCCAGGGTCCCTATTTTTGTTCCGGAGCCCGGTATAGGTCCAGTATAATATTTATGACTTGTTTGCCGAATTTGGTGAGAATCGGACTTTCAAGCTCGAGGCTCAACACATGGGGAATCAAAAGATCATTGTAGATGAAGAGATTATAGAGCCTGATAGGTATCATGCGGAGCATATGTATTACTGCCTTTCATGGCTAGAAAACGACAGAGAGATGGAACACTTAGAACAAGAGTTGATGGAGTTAGAGGGCAAGATGAGGAAGAGGCTCTAGGACTCCCAGGGTATGGGCTATGACGAAGGAGGAAAGCTAACGATGGCTTACTTGCTGCTCGAAATGCGCGACCTTGGGAATGTTATCGATGGAGCCAAGAAGGCGAAGCATAGAGAAGGTTAATCTGGGACCAAGTAGGATAGAAATTCTTTTTGATTTGACATGATTCAGACGTCCGGTTGTGAAAATATGAATTTTAAAGTTTTCTTGAAAACTTCCTTTGATTTGATGTCCGACTCGTAGTTCCAGGTGTTATTTTGGAGATTTGATCGCGCGAGCAAGTTTGTATGATATTTTAGGACTTGGGTGCATGTTTGGTTTGGAGCCCCGAGGGCTCGGGTGAGTTTCGGATAGGCTACGGGATGATTTTGAACTTAGAAAATCTGATTTTTGAGCTTCTGCTGTCATCTGGTGATCGCGAAGAAATCGGGTGAGTTTTGGATAGGCTACGGGATGAGTTTCGGATCGCGATCGCGAAGAGAAAATTTTAAGCCGTGAGTTTTACTCTTCGCGTTCGCAAAGATAGGCACGTGAACGCGAAAGGCTAGCTCCCAGTGCACTGCGAACGCGAGCTCAAAGCTGCGATCGCGAAGAAGGAATGAGGCAGAAGCTGAAGCACCAAAATTGTGCTACGCGATCGCATAAACCTGTACGCGATCGCGTAAGGCTGAGAAATTGTTCTCTACGATCGCATGGCCTTATACGCGATCGCATAGTGTTAAACAAACCTGGGCAAATTTTGTGCTACGCGATCGCAAACGAATTTTCGCAATCGCGATGAATAAAAATCTGAAAAACAGAACTTAAGTTCTGGAAATGGGGTTTCGACCCATTTTTAACCATTTTTAATTTTTGAGCTCGGGTAAAGAGATTCTTGGGTGATTTTCACGAAAAAATATTGGGGTAAGTGTTCCTTATCCTATATTGATTATATTTCATGATTTCATACTCATTTATATCATGAATTCGTGAATTTATGGAAGAAAAGTCAGATTTTTATAAAATCTTCCAAAAACGAAAATTTAAGATTTTAAGGTCCATTTGACATCGGAATTTGATAAATTTTGTATGGTTGGACTCGTATCGGAACGGGTGTTCGAATTTCGTATGTTTTTCTGAGATTTGAGATGTGGGTCCCACTATCGAATATTTTAATGAATTTTAAATTTTTATCCAGAAAATTAGTAAATTCATATGGAATTAATTTCTATGATTCGTATTGAGTATATTGAATTATTTATGAATAGATTTGAAGCTTTTGGAGATAAATTTAAAAGGAAAAGCTGTGGTCGAGTAATTGATTGGAATTTGCAAAGCGAGGTAAGTGTCGTGGTTAACCTTGACTTGAGGGAATAGAACCCTTAAACTATTTGTTATGTGAAATATATGTGAACGACATATAGGCTAGGTGACGAGTGTCTATACGTCGTCAAATTAATTGTTTGCATAATTACTTGAAAAATCATAAATCGTTTTAAATCATGAATTAATTATTATGATAACTGTTTCTCTCCTATTCTTTGTCAAATATTAATTCTTGAATTCCTTCATTAATTGTTACATGCTATTTGATTTATATGCCTTAATTGTTATTTGACATTTAGCATATTAAATATTAAATTACATATTTTCTCTCCGATTTGCATAATAATTTGCTATTTGTCATTGTTTGTTTCATAATTAAATCATAATTATTGTATGCTTGTTGTCTTATAATTTTATATTAATTATTATATTTATTGGGAAAATTTCTTCTATAAGAATTGGTAAATGGATATATTGTAGGATCGGGTTGTACGCCACAACAGAATTGATTGAAATAGATATATTGGAGGATTGAGTTGTACGCCGCAACAGACTTATTAAAATTCCATATTGGGGGATCGGGTTGCACGCCGCAACATACTTATTAAAAAGTCCATATTGGAGGATCGGGTTGCATGCCGCAATAGACTTATTAAAAGTCAATATTTGGGGGATCGGATTGCACACCGCAATAGACTAATTTAAAAGTCAATATATATACTTGATTAAAAATAATTATAGGAGAGGATTGAAAATGAATATATTGTGAGAGCGGGTTGCATGCTGCAACAGAATTGAATGTGAATATGTTGTGAGGGCAGGTTGCACGCTACAACAGAATTGAATGTGAATATATTGTGAGAGCGGGTTGCACGCTGCAACAGAATTGATGAAAATGATAATTGGTTATGACTGCTGAATTGGCTTCAATTATTATAAATGAGTTACCTGATTTATTTCTATTGCTGTTGTTGTTACTCATATTGCGTACAGGTAATGTAAGTGACCCGCCTTAGCCTTGTCACTACTTCGTCGAAGTTAGGCTCAGCACTTACCAGTACATGGGATCGGTTGTACTGATACTACACTCTGCACTTCTTGTGCAGATTTTGGAGTTGGTCCCAGCGGCGTACCATAGACTTGCTCGGATTTCAGCTACTCAGAGGAGATTTGAGGTATAACTGCACGACGTCTGCAGTTCTGAAGTCCCCGTCTACTTTACTTTAGCTGTGTGTTTATTTCTAGACAGCTTTATTTTATTCAGGCCCTTATTTGTATTATTCTAGAAGCTCGTGCACTTGTGACACCAAATTCTGGGATGATATTTAGACACCGTTATTTTTATGAATTATTCACTATATTTCATACTTTACTTCCGCAATCGTTCTTTGTTATTAATAAATTTAAAAATTATTTAAAAATTGATTAATATTATTCTAACGTTGGCTTGCCTAGCAAGTGAAATATTAGGCGCCATCACGGTCCGAATGTGGGAATTTCGGGTCGTGATACGCTCGAATCCTCGGAACGGATAAAACAGCATCAAAACTAAGAATCACACTCCAACACTAAATCGAATCAACTTATGAACTGCAAGTTCTTCCAACTTGCTCCGAACGCGCCGAATCATACTTAAACTACTCGGAATGACACCAAACTTTGCGTGCAAGTCACAAATCATTATACAAAACTATTCCAAGGCTCGAAATCCCAATCGGACCTCGATAATACCAAATCCTACCTCAAACCAAATTTAAAGAACTTAAAAGCCTTCAATGCGTCAACTTCCAATATTAAGTGCTGAAACGCTCCCGGGTCATCCGAAACTCGATCCGAACATACGCCCAAGTCCAAAATCATCATACGAACCTATTGAAACTGGCAAATCCCGGTTCCGAAGTCATGTACTAAAAATATTGACCCAAGTCACACTTAACCCTTTTAAGCCAATATTAAGGAATTAAGTATTCCGATTTTAACGCGAACCCTTCCAAACCCGAACTAACCATCACCAAAAGTCATAAAACAGTAAAAGCACATATATGGAATCTTATTTAGGAGAACGAAGATCTAAAAAACAAAACGACGATCGAATCGTTACAAATGAATACAACAATTATAATTGAAAAATGTTATTCATACTTAATGGGTGTGAGAAAGAAAATTTTCATCTTCTACTAATTAATATCAGCCTTTCTCTTTTTGGCCGTTATTTAAGAAGTGGAAAGGGCCCTATATTTATAACTGTACTAGTTTTTAGTGTACGTGCGTTGCACGTGTATATCGTGTTAATCAATAAAAATATATACAAAAAAGAATAAATTTATTCTACATGTACCCCATACACTCTTATAATCTAGGTAAACCGATATATATTTTAGTAATTTTCGTAAGCCGTCAACCAGACACTCCCAATTTAATCCCTTTTATTTGACTCTTATGTTTCTTCTCATCTCAAAGATTTTCATTTAACTCTAACTTATACACCACATGAGAAAGTAAAAACACTCTAAAAGAACTCATTCCACCTAATCCCTTCCTAAATAATTATATTTATTATATATATATTATATATATATATATATATCAAAGTAAAAATATAACATTTCAAAATTTAACATAAAAATAGAAAAGTTAAAAAAACAAAAAAGGAAAAAATGGATTTACGTTTTTGTTTGACAAAGTTGCTGAAAAATTTCCTATAACAAAAGTAGTTAAGAGTTTCCTTTTAATGTATTGTCCTTTTCTATTTATGTATAGGAAATATTAGAATTTAAAATAATTTGATTCTTTCTTGAAATATATATTTTCTTTTAATTAACTTAAGATTTTAGGAATTGAAGACTTTTTAGTTCCTTCTCTAAAATGTACTTTTCTCATTTATTTATGGTAGGTATTTTAGGAATGTGTTTTTCACTTTTCTAAATCAAGGTCCTAAATAGGAAAGTAATTAAATGAGTATTTCTAAATATTAGGAAAGTAAATTGAATGATTAATACTATATATAAGAAGATAATTAAATAACTATTTTGTCTAGTGCGAACACTATTTTAAAGGGGTAAAAAAGACGAACGACATTTTGCTAAGAGACTTCATGTTTTTAATATAATACTAGTTTCTATTTTACGTGCGTTGTACGTAGGTCTTTAGTCAATTATTTATGATAAGAGTAAAAATTAATATTCATGGATTTTCAATTTGATAATCTAACGACATTATATTTGGCTACATTCTGTGATTCCTAATGAAATTTTGGTGACTCCCAAAGGTTTAGATCGGTAAGAAAAAATACCTCGAAGGTCGAAGGTCCAAAACAACGCATGAGATATTCAAAGGCATGCATGTTAATAGATTTCTGAAGATTATGAAGACGTGAAATTCTCTAACCTTTCTTTGCCTTTAACTCAATAATATAAGTCCAGGTTATGATGTAGCAAGGTAAGAAAAATCGGTAGCAATAATGAGCAAGAGAAATTATGGCATAAATCAACCAGATCTCTGAAAATACAAGAAAACAATATGATGGTTAATCACACATTTATCTAACATGTGTGCAACATTAACATATGTAAATAATAAAATATTATACAATTTAAAAATAATCAAGTCTTAAAAGAAATAACTATTGAGCATTGCCTGTGTATATTATATATACTTTATCAAATTAAATATTTTACTAATCCCGATTAGTTACTGTCAAAATCATAGCTTTCAAAAGAAGGGTAGATTTCTTGCTTTGCATGGCATCCACGTTCCTTCACGCCCTGGCAAACAACCTCTTGGCTCCCTCCATCATAAAGTTTATTCAAAGAATCTATTGATCAACTATAGCGATCTCATCTTCCTTGCTAATCTCGTGATTATGGTTTAGGCATGAAATTAGGGATACTAAAAAATACAAACAAACAGTTAGATTATTAGAAATATATATGCGTCGACTTAGACGTAAGTATAATCCACTCTTTATCTTTGTCCTATTCCAAGAGCCGTCACAATGGGCATAACGAAAAAGTAGTGATAGTTTAATTGTCAAACCCATAAGAAGAAAATTTAATTTAATGCATAACACCATTATTTGTGTAGTTAAAGTGTTAAACCAAGAATTGTAACAATAATCTTTAATATATTTTATATGATCTGTTATTAATATCTCGAACTTCCTGGTGGCATCTAAAATCTTCTCATTATATTTATGATATTGATTTGCTATCTGTAAGACTGTAACAAAAGAAAGACAAGATGAAAGTAAGTTATTGAATTCAGAGTGAAATATTTTCACCACAATGGTGAAAACCTATTAATTCTAGGCAGTTGTTACTATAAGTATGAAATTTTATCATCTACAAGGATCGTAATTTTAACTTAAAATTGAATGAACAGTATTTAGTTGTTCCAAAACGATTCAAACTTGTAAACCACTTGAAAGACAGCAAGAGCAAACATGTTTCTACTGCAACTTGGAGGCTGAAATATTTATTTTGAGCATACCAATTTTAGAAGATAAATCCTTGATGGAATTAAATATAATTAACAAAAGAGTACTAATGTCTTTCTAATAGAAGTCCTATACCAAACTTAGTTTGAACAGAAACGATTTCAATTCATGGTTGAGACTGATCCACCGAAATTTGAGCATACACTTGTAGTTAATATTAAATTAGGTAAATGTGAATATTATAATTTTATCCAATATAAATTATTTTTTGGAAGAAATAATTTAGTGTTTTAGGGGTATAAAAGTCTGTTGATATTTTAAGGATATATTCGTCGTTCAACATTTAATATATAATATTTGTGCTTTTATAATAATATAAATAGATAGATAGATAGATGAGTGTTACTCCATAATTAAAACTATCACATTACCTTAATGGTGAAACGGTGCAAAATAACTAATGAAGAAGATTTATTACCCTTTAACAGATGGACACTATTATGAAATCATCCAAATTAAAGAAAATATTTCAACTGATTTTGGAATAATACTTTCTGATTGGAAAAAAAAGAGAAAGGAAGAGAAGGAAACACATTTATCCATGGAAGTGGAATACTCTATTTGAGTGTTGATCAATCTTTTAGCGTATGACTCTAAATATCATCAAATTCTAATTATAACTTCTTTTTTCATGCATTAACTTATTTTGTTTTCTAATTTTCTCTCTGGAATATCTATGGCTACAAAAGAAAAGAAGTCTGTAGACAAGATGTCAGAAGAGGACAAGTGCTCATGTTCATCAGAAGAAGAGAAGAGCACTTCTAACAGAGGAGCCAATATTCAACAGTCAAATTAGGTCAATCCATTTCTTCTTTGGTGACCCATTTTACTAATTAATTCTGTTCTTTACCAGAATAAAACAGAAGCACTATTACTTTGAGATAAGTTTGTTTTTACTCTTTATGTAATTGATTTTCTTTTTCATACTTGGGGTTTAGGTACAATGGTCCCGTTAAGCTTACATATGTAACTCGTATTTTAAAACTAATTCTTGTATCATTTTGGCAAAGTTGTGTTCACTTTTGTATACGATCGAAACTGATTTCGGCTTTCGTACGACTAATCGAGATGGGAACATAATGAACCAAAGAAAGTCCTCATAATATCGAGATGGGATCCGAAAAAGGCACAAACGAGCTTCGAATTTCAGGGACAGGTCAAATACCGAGCTCGAAGTCATTATCGAGCACAGATCCGAATCGAATTATGATGAGATGTGACGGAATCGAGCTTAAGGGCCAGAGGCCAACCAATACCGAGCCCAAGTCATTACCGGACCCCGAGTCGGCATCGATCCCAAACCCGCATCGAGCTCCAAAACTGGAAACCGACTAATATCGACCAATACCGAGTCCGATCAAGATCGAGCTCATAGACAAGAGCCATTACAACCGCACTAAGGGAGAGAATCTCGAAGGGAATTAGGGAAAAACTGATTTATCATAGGTTCCCCACTATGTATTTTTAATTATATCTAAAGTAGGATCCCCCCACTATAAAAGGGATGGTTATATTTCTGTAAGAAGACAAGTTTTTGCATACATTGTAACTCAGATATCATACACTCCCCTATTGAAGAATTATCCTTTTTTAGGTTCATAGATTGATTCATCTTGCTTAATCAACAAATCATCATCTTTTCAACTTTGCTTATTATTCATTCTTTACAGTCAATATTCGATATTTCTATTTATTCTTACGATTTGTGTCAAGTTATACCACATACCCTTAGAATTACGTACAAATTCAACTCTATCCATTTTTTGGGTAAACTGTTTGGCGCCCACCGTGGGGCTAAGGATAACAGTGGTTATTTGATACGAATCCACAAAACATGCCATTTTATGCTTGTTTCCGGAAGTGTCTTTGATTTCGGATTAGCAACGACAAGCTATCAATTAAATGGCCTTACCTATCAACAACGAAGATGGTCTTCAAGGTGAGAACAACAACTTGATGCCTAGGACCGAAAAGCCGCTTGTCGACGCCGTTGAAACTCGAGTCAAAGTGCCATTAGACGTTAATTCGCATGTGGCCATTGAGGCAAACCTACATTCTCAACCTAAAAATAACATTCATGGTGGCACTCAGTCTGTAGCTCGAGATACCCATAATGTCGAAGAAAACGGCATCAGCTTGCGTATGATTTTCGAAATGTTGCAAGCTCAACAGGAAACAATAGCTCAGTTGCAGAGTCAAACCCAGATACCGAGCAGGCCGGAGCCCAGTCCACCCCGAAAAATCGCCCACGGAACGGAACCAGCTATAGTAAGGTCAAATGAGCAAGAATCGGGGACTAATCCCGAAATTGCTAAGATGTTCGAAGAGCTGACCAAACGAATAGAATCAGGAGAAAGGAGGATCGAGGCAAACGACAAAAAGATGGAAACATATAATTCCAGGGTTGACCAGATCCCGGGGGCACCACCGATATTGAAGGGCTTAGATTCCAAAAAATTCATACAAAAGCCTTTCCCCCCAAGCGCGGCTCCTAAACCGATCCCAAAGAAATTCCGCATGCCCGAGATTCCTACATATAACGGAACTACCGACCCCAACGAACATGTTACCTCTTACACATGTGCCACTAAAGGGAATGACCTAGAGGACGATGAAATCGAATCCGTATTATTGAAGAAATTTGGTGAAACCCTGTCAAAGGGAGCAATGATATGGTATCATAATTTACCATCTAATTCTATTTATTCTTTTGCTATGCTTGCAGATTCCTTCGTAAAAGCACACGCCGGGGCCATAAAGGTCGAGACCAGGAAGTCGGACCTGTTCAAGGTAAGATAAAAGGATAACAAGATGCTGAGGGAGTTCGCATCTCGTTTTCAAATGGAACGAATGGATCTGCCACCAGTCATAGACGATTGGGTTGTTCAAGCTTTCACTAAAGGTTTGAACGAACGAAGTTCGACGGCTTCATGGCAGTTGAAGCATAACCTGATCGAGTACCCAGTTATTACTTGGGCTGACCTGCATAATCGATACCAGTCAAAAATCAGAGTCGAAGACGGTCAGTTGGGTTCTGAACCCGCTGCTTGAAGGGACATCAATCGAGAACAAGGTCCGATCAGGGATTGATACCGACCATATAGTGGAAACCACAGGATGAATGACTCGAGACGTAACCCCGGACAAGGCAATAAAAGAAGTGAACGAGGTCAAGAGTCTCGAGGGCTGATGAACATAAATGGGTTCAACAGGCCTACCGGACCTAAAGAAGCACCACAGTTATCAGAGTATAACTTTAGCATTGATGCATCCGCCATCGTGTCGGCTATCGGACGCATCAAAGACACTAATTGGCCTCGACCCATGCAAACCAATCCCGCCCAGAGGAATCCCAATCAAATGTGTGAATATCATGGCACCCATGGCCACAGAACGGAAGATTGCAGGCAACTAAGAGATGAGGTGGCCCGGTTATTCAATAAAGGGCACCTTCGAGAATATTTAAGCGACAGGGCCAAAAACCATTTCAAAAACAGGGATTGCGGTAAACAAAACGAACAGGAAGGACCACAACACATCATCCACATGATCATCGGTGGCGTCGATACTCCTCAAGGGCCGGTGCTTAAACGCACTAAGACATCGGTTATGCGAGAAAAACGACCTCGAACTCAGGATTACGCACCCATAGGAACCTTGTCCTTTAATGATGAAGATGCAGAAGGAGTCATGCAACCTCACAACGATGCACTGGTAATATCCGTACTTATGAATAAAACTAAATTTAAGTGTGTGTTAATTGATCCAGGTAGCTCGTCCAACATTATTAGATCGAAGGTTGTAGAACAGCTCGGTCTACAGGACCAATTCGTACTCGCAACCCTGGTTCTAAACGGATTCAATATGGCATGTGAAACCACCAAAGGTGAGATAATTCTGCCGATAAACGTGGCCGGGACCATCCAGGAAATGAAGTTCCACGTAATCAAAGGCAACATGAGATACAACGCCCTTTTTGGAAGGCCATGGATCCACAATATGAGAGTTGTACCTTCGACCCTCCACCAGGTTCTTAAATTCCCAACATCGGAGGGAGTCAAAATAGTGTACGGGTAATAACCGGCCGCGAGAGAAATGTTTGTCGTCGAAGAAGCAATTCCGATATCCTCACCTCCGTTAACAAAGGGGTCAGACTCAAAAGGGGAACGAGATGCCAAATAACAATCACATGCGTCTGCTTCAACCCAACCAGAAAATCAAAAGATTGACGAAGATAATGATCAAAGGATCCCTCGATCCTTCGTGGTCCCCGATGATTCCGATGCTACCTAATAAACGATTGAAGAACTGGAGCAAGTCATACAAATAGAGCATTTGCCCGAACAAAAGGTATACCCGGGAACAAGATTAACCCCCGAACTCAAGAAAAGGCTTATGCAATTTCTTATCGATAACATAGATTGTTTTGCTTGGTCCCATTTAGATATAATAGGTATCCCACCGGATATTACGATGCATCGGCTAAGCCTGGACCCTAGGTTCAAACCAATGAAGCAAAAAAGAAGACCCCAGTCCGAGGTAAAGCACACATTAATAAAGGACGAGGTAACTAAACCTCTTAAAATAGGGTCCATTCGGGAGGTGAAATACCCCGAATGGTTAGCCAATGTAGTTGTAGTCCCTAAAAAAGGGAACAAACTTAGAATGTGTGTAGATTATAAGGATTTAAACAAGGCATGCCCCAAAGATTCTTTTTCGCTGCCCAAAATCGATCGCATGACCGATGCCACGGCCGGCCACGAGGTCCTCACTTTTCTCGATGCCTATTCCGGGTATAATCAAATCCAAATAAACCCGGAAGACCAGAAAAAGACTTCATTTGTCACCAAGTATGGAACATAGTGTTACAATGTGATGCCCTTCGGGCTAAAAAATGCAGGAGCTACTTACCAATGCCTAGCAAATAAAATGTTCGAGGAACAAATAAGTAAATCAATGGAAGTTTATATTGATGACATGCTAGTTAAGTCCCTGTGCGCAGAGGACCATTTGGATCATTTGCAGGAAAAATTTGAGATTTTAAGGAAATACAACATGAAGCACAACCCAGAGAAATATGCTTTCTGGGTCGGTTCGGGCAAGTTCCTTGGCTTCATGGTATCAAATCAGGGGATCGAGATCAACCCCGATAAAATCAAGGCCATCGAAGACAATCGTGGACAGTGTAAAAGCTATGCAGAGGCTAATATGATGGATTTCTGCCTTAGGCCGATTCATTTCAAGGTTGTCAAATCGAAGTCACATATTTTTCTTTCTACTCAAAAAGAAGAACGATTTCGCCTGGATCCCGGAATGCCAACAGGCATTAGAGGAATTGAAGTGATACCTACCGAGCCCACCACTGCTTCACACTCCAAAGACAGACGAAAAACTTTGCTTGTACTTGGCAGTATCGAAAATCGCGGTAAGTGATGTCCTAGTTCGAGAAGCGCAAGGTACGCAATTTCCAGTTTATTATGTAAGTCTAACCTTAGGGGAAGCAAAAACTAGATACCCGCACTTAGAGAAATTGGCACTTGCACTGATAAGCGTCTTTAGAAAGTTAAGATCATACTTTCAATGTCACCCCATATGCGTATTAACCACTTACCCACTTCGTAATATTTTGCACAAGCCCGAACTATCAGGCCGATTAGCCAAATGGGCCGTAGAACTCAGTGGGTACGATATCGAATATCAACCCCGGACGACCATCAAGTCTCAAATTTTAGCGGATTTCATGGCCGATTTCACGCCAACCCTCGTACCCATAGTCGAAAAAGAACTCTTGTTGAAATCGGGTACATCATCAGGGGTATGGACCCTTTACACAGACGGGGCTTCGAACGCGAAGGGGTCCGGGCTAGGCATCATTTTAAAGCCGTCTACGGGTAGCACTATTAGGCAATCTATCAAAACTACTAGGTTGACTAACAACGAGGCCGAGTATGAGTCCATGATTGCAGGTCTCAAACTAGCTAAAAGCTTGGGAGAAAAAGTCATTGAAGTAAGTGTGACTCTTTGCTGGTGGTAAATCAAGTAAACAAAACCTTCGAAGTTCTAAAAGATAGAATGCAAAGGTATTTGGACAAACTACAGGTAACTTTGCACCGTTTCAAAGAATAGATTTTACAGGATGTACCTCAAGAACAAAACAGCGATGCCGATGCACTTGCAAATTTGGGATCATCAGTCGAGGAAGGTGAGATCAGCTCGGGGACTGTCGTTCAACTCTCGAGATTCGTGATCGAGAAAGGTCATACCGAGATAAATTTTACAAGCTTAACCTGGGATTGGAGAAATAAGTATATTGAATACTTGGAGAATGGAAAGCTCCTATCGGACCCTAAATATTCGAGGGCCCTACGAACCAAAGCTGCTCGATTCACATTGACTGCAGATGAAACATTATACCGAAGGACATTAGATGGACCATTGTCAGTATGCTTAGGTCCAGGAGACACCGACTACATCATACATGAGATTCACGAGGGTACTTGTGGAAATCATTCGCGACGATTCATTTGTCTGAAAAATAATCAGAGCAGGATATTATTGGATCGATATGGACAAAGATTCAAAAGAGTTTGTTCAAAAATGTGACAAATGTCAAAGGTTTGCACCGATAATCCATCAGCCGGAGAGCAACTTCACTCAGTCCTATCCCCACGGCCATTCATGAAATGGGGAATGGATATCGTCGGCCCTCTGCCATTGGCCCCAGGTAAAGCTAAGTTCAATTTATTTATGACTGACTATTTTTCTAAATGGGTTGAAACACAGGCGTTCGAGAAAGTAAGAGAGAAAGAGGTTATAGACTTCATCTGGGATCTTATCGTATGTTGATTTGGGATACCCGCCGAAATAGTGTGTGACAATGGGAAACAGTTTATCGGTAGCAAAGTGACAAAATTCCTCGAAGACCAAAAAATAAAAAGGATATTATCGACACAGTATCACCCTAGTGGGAACAGACAGGCCGAATCGACGAACAAGACTATCATTCAAAACCTAAAGAAAAGGTTGAACGATGCTAAGGGAAAATGGAGAGAAATCCTACCCGAAGTTCTTTGGGCATATCGAACAACATCATAATCCAGTACGGGGGCAGCCCCGTTCTCCTTAGTATATGGCTCAGAAGCTTTGATTCCAGTCGAAGTCGGGGAACCCAGTGCCGGGTTTTGATATACAACAGAAGAGTTAAATCACGAGGCTATGAATACTAGCCTCGAATTATTGGATGAAAAACGAGAAGCTGCTCTCATCCAATTGGCCACCCAAAAGCAGCGAATCTAAAGATACTATAATCGAAGAACCAATCTTCACCATTTTAAAATCGGGGAGTGCTAAGGAAAGTCGCCCTCAGCACCCCAAATCCAAATGAAGGAAAACTGGGTCTAAACTGGGAAGGACCGTATCAGGTTCTCGAAAACATCGGTAAAGGATCCTACAAGCTCGATATTATAAACGGCAAATAACTACCAAGCAATTGGAATGTGTCGTACCTAAAATGATACTACTGCTAAGGTACGACCCTCCCATATTCGTTTATATTTCAAAACTAACCCTTGCAGGAGTTCGATCAGGAACAAGGATGGATCATTCAACACGAAGCCCTAGGTCTGAAAGTACGCGTTTCACTCTTTTTCCCTTAGACCGATTTTTATCCCAAATGAGTTTTTCGGCAAGGTTTTTAATGAGGCAACCATTGATCGTGCTAACTTAGAATAATTCAACAATATCTGAGGCCTCTTTATAATCGACCTCGAATACTGGTGGGTCATTACCCTTAAATATATCAAGTTTGATGTTCGTTTATCAAGTTCGATGCAAGAAAGTTACTTCATAACAACAGGGTTCCGATAGGAAAAATTGTAAGAGCCAAATGGTCTAAACGAACCATGCTCGTGTAGATTGCTCGATCCCTGGTACAAAATATAAACACATGTATAACAACATGAAAAGAAACTTATTTGCCCATATCTCATGTCTCACAAACCATCCTCTATTTCATGATCTATTACGCAAACAGGCTCAAGGGCCGACCATTACCCCACAAATCGGGGACTTCCACTCGACCATTATGCCTACGGGCTACATTACTTTGAGTTTGAGCAAGCACTCACTTAACTACTAAGCCTACGGGCTACTCTTATTTTGAGTTCGAGAAATCACCCACTCAACCATTAAGCCTACGGGCTACATTACTTCGAGTTCGAGCAAGCACTCACTCGACTACTAAGCCTACGTGCTACGTTACTTCGAGTTCGAATCACTCACTCAACTAATAAAGCCTACGGGCTACATTACTTCGAGTTCGAGCACGCACTCACTCGACTACTAAGCCTACGGGCTACTCTTATTTTGAGTTCAAGAAATTACTCACTCAACTATTAAGCCTACGAGCTACATTACTTCGAGTTCGAGAAAGCACTCACTCGACTACTAAGCCTACGGGCTACTCCTATTTTGAGTTCGAGAAATCACTCACTTGACCATAAAGCCTACGGGCTGCAATACTTCGAGTTCGAGCAATCACTCACTCGACTATTAAGCCTAAGGGCTATCTTACTCTGAGTTCGAACAAATCACTCACTCGACTATTAAGCCTACAGGCTACTTCACTTCGAGTTCGAGAAAAAACTCACTCAACTATAAAGCCTAAGGGCCACTTGTACTTCGAGTTCGAGCAAACAATTGCTCAGTTATAAAGACTACAAAGTCCGAGTTCGATCAAAATTGCATTAAGCCTCAAACTTATGAACATTTTCATAAGGCATGAGTAAAACAAAATCTTCACTAGGCAGAAAATAAAACAGAGTCAAGTTGAGAAAGGAAAAGACCTTTATATATATGGTAATATTTACAAACATCTGATCAGGACCTTACACGAAAGATCAAAATAAGAAAAACCCTAATTATCTCTTGGGGCAGTCTCTTCTTCACCGGACTCCTCCCCACTCTCAGGTCCACTCATGCTCCCATCATCATCACCGTCATCGTCATCATCGGAGGCTAAGTCCATAGTATCGGCTTCAAGCTCTTTGGCCTTTGTTATCTCTTTAGTAAGATCGAAACCTCGAGCGTGGATCTCCTCGAGGGTTTCCCTTCGAGATTTTCATTTGGTGAATTCAGCAATCCAATGTGCTCAAGTTCGAGTGGTCTCGGCTACCTCTCTCGCATGTACCTGAGTGGCTTCAGCATCGGCCCGATAAACGGCCACAAATGCATCTGTATCGACTTTTGTCTTTTCGGCCTTGGCAAGTTCAGAAGCCAACCGAGCCTCGAGCTCCTCTATTCTTCTTGCTTGAACCGAGCTTTTCTCCTTCAGACCTTGAAGTTTACCTTTGACCGATGATAATTGGGCTCGAGCAACCTCTTTCTCTGCAGCAAAGCGGTCCATACTTTCTTTCCACTTCAAGGACTCCGCCTTTATCACATCGACCTCCTCACGTAGTTTCCCGATTATCTCAAGCTTCTGCTGCAGCTGTGAAACCGAAAAATTAGCCATCATTCCAGTATCGAGCCCATAGGCTTTTAATAGTATCATTACCTGCTCGGACAGATCGGTCTGATCTTGGTGAGCCTTGGCCAACTTAGCTTGGAGGTCCTTGATTTTCTCTCCCCTTTGCCCTAAGAGGAGTTTAGGGGCGTTCCTCTCCTCCGTGACCCATTGGAGGTCGGCCTCACATCGACGCAGCTCGGCTCCAGACCGAGAACATGCCTCTCGCTGAATTGCTGCGGCCTACGAAGAAAGAAGAAATTAAGTTAGAAAAGGAAAACAAACATAAAGATAATACCAAAAAAGTAAGTTAAGGCTTACCCGATTCAAGGCCTGCTGCACTCCGTGGAAAAGGCCCGATGCATCACTAGTACCGGCAACATCCTCGACACTGGTAAACAGATCACGAAAAGGGTCCTCTCCTGTCATGACCCAATTTCACCTATAGGTCGTGATGGCGACAAATAAATTAAACATATATCAATTATTTTCAGAATAATTTTCTAAGAAATTTTATTATTTTACTAGAAATATCAAAGAAATTAGAAAAGATAACGATTAACTTAAATCCAAGAAAATAATACAACTCCCAATTCTACCAATGTGTGTGCCAAGACCTGGTATCACAAGTGTATGAGCATCTAGTAGATTATACAAAATCCCAAATACTGTCTGAAATAAAATTAGACAGAATGAAAATACAAGAAGAGACACTGGTAGCTGCAGAACGACAGCTCACCACTACACCTCCGGATGACGTGGGTGTAATATGATAGGTCCTCCACTAGTACTTGCCTTAGGTCCTGCACAAAAAGTGCAGCAAGAGTAGTATGAGTACGTAATCAACGTATACCCAGTAAGTATCAAGCCTAATCTCGAAGTGGTAGAGACGAGATGGTCGACTTTGACACTCACTAAGGGTCAACAATATTAAATAGAATAAAACATAATTTATTTAACTCAACATGATTTACAAAGTCAACAATAATTTTATTTAATCAGTAGAAATAATTAAATTCCCTCAAATGCAAGAATTCTCAATATATTAATTAAATTCCTTCAATTCCAATAAATTTTCAATTTATCAATTAGCTTTACTAGCTGAAATAAACTATCCAAGTATCGTGTAATTATTATTATTAGGCACAATTTCTGCCGAGGTCGTACGACCCGATCCAGATGTAGTGTACACTGCTGAGGGACGTGCGGCGCGATCCATAGATGCATCTATCCTGCCAAGGCGTTTGGCCCGCTCCACAAGAAAGGGGGACATTTTTCTTATGTACCTCCGGAGAGAGAGTATATTTATTATAAGATCAATTCAAGAGGATAAACAATTTCTCTTAACAATTAATTAATTTAAACAGAAAATCAAGCATATGAGATTTCCATCCTTTAATATTTTTATCTAACAATTCACAATATATATATATATCAAATAATATTAATTAAACAAAGAATACAAATTACACAAATATATCAAATAATATTAATTAAACAAAGAATATAATTTACACAAGTAATTCATACTTTGAGTCCTAAACTACCCGGACTTTAGCATTAATAGTAGCTACGCACGGACTCTCATCACCTCGTGCGTACGTAGCCCCCACAATTAGCAATAATTATTACTTTAATTACCTATGAGGTAATTTCTCCCTCACAAGATTAGACAAGAGACTTACCTCAATTTGCTCCAATTTAATCCACTAGAAGGCCTTTTCCACGATTATCCAACTTTGTCTGGCTCGAATCTAGCCAAAATAATGCGACACAATCACTAAAAATTATAGTAATCAATTCTATAAGAAAATACTATATTTTTCAATAAAAATCCAAAATTAATTCAAATATCGTCCGTGGGGCCCACGTCTCGAAATCCGGTGAAAGTTACAAAATATGAGCACCTACTCAACCACGAGTCTACCCATACAAAATTACTAAATTTCGATAACAATTCGGCCCTCAAATCCTCAAATCTATCCAAGAGGGGTTTCAAACTTTTCCAACTTAATTCACCAATTAAATGATAAAAACAGTGATGGATTCGGGTAATTTAACCAATATTTAGTTAAGAACACTTACCCCGTTGTTTTCTCTGAAAATCTCCCAAAAATCGCCTCAATCCGAGCTCCAAATCGATAAAAATAAAAAATGGGACGAAGTCCCATTTTCAGAACTTAAACTCTCTGCCCAGTGATTTCTTCTACGCGATCGCGAACTTCCTCATGCGATCACGTAGCACAAAGTTTTACTGCCCAAAAATAACCCTACGTGATCGCAAACAATGCCATGCGATCGCGATGCACAAGGTTCCAACTCTACGCTATCACATCCTTCTTTACGCGATCGCGTAAAACAAATTCACCTCTACCTAAATTAACCTACACGATCGCAAACAGACTTACGCGATCGCGTATAAGGAAATCAGAAGAAAATTCCAGCAACTATCAGCAATCTCCCAAAAGCCAAAAATGATCCGTTAGCCGTATGAAACTCATCCGAGCCCCTCGGAACCTCAACCAAATATACCAACAAATCCCAAAACATCATACGAACTTAGTCGAACCCTCAAATCACACCAAACAATGCTAAAACCACGAATCATCCTCCAATTCAAGCTTAATGAAACTTAAGATTTCCAACTTTTATATTCGGTATTGAAACCTATCAAATCAAGTCCGGTTGACCTCAAATTTTGCACACAGGTCATAAATGACATAACAGAGCTATGAAAATTTCGGAACTGGATTTCGACCCTGATATCAAAAAGTCAACTCTCCGGTCAAACTGCCAAACTTAAATTCTTATTTTAGCCATTTCAAGCTTAATTTAACTACGGACTTCCAAATAAAATTCAAAACACGCTCCTAAGTCCAAAATCACCATACAGAGCTGTTGGATCAAAATTCTATTCCAGGGTTGTTTTCTCAAAATGTTGACCGAAGGCAAACTTGGCCTTTTAAAGCCAACTTAAGGAACCGACTGTGCCGATTTCAACCCAAACACTTCCAAATCCCAAACAAACCATCCCCGCAAGTCATAAATCATTAAAAGCACATACGAAAAGTTTTATTGTAGGGAACGAGGTTCTAAAAGTCAAAATGATCGGTTGGGTCATTACATTCTCCACCTCTTAAACAAACGTTCGTCCTCGAACAGGTTTAGAATTATACCTGAAGTGCTGAATAAGTGTGGATATCTGCTCCACATATTTTTCTCGGCCTCCCAAGTCGCTTCCTCGACTGGTTGACCCCTCTACTGGACTTTTACTGCAAAAATCCTCTTAAACCTCAACTAGCGAACCTGTTTATCAACAATGGCAACTGGTTCTTCTTTATAGCCCAAAATATTATATAGCTGAACTGTGCTGAAGTCCAACACATGTGACAGGTCAGCATGATACTTCCGGTGCATAAATACATAGAAAATCGGATGAACTCCCGATAGACTGGGAGGCAATGCAAGCTCATAAGCAACCTCTCCAACTCGTCTCAACACCTCAAATGGGCCTATAAACCTTGGGCTCAACTTGCCCTTCTTCCCGAATCTCATGATTCCCTTCATCGGCGAAACCTTTAAGAGAACTTTTCCCCCCATAATAAAGGATAAATCACGCGCTTTCTGATCTGCGTAAATCTTCTATCTGGACTGCGATGTACGAAGTCGCTCCTAAATCAACTTTACCCTTTTCCAAGGCATCCTTCACCAAATCAGTACCATATAACTTAGCCTCACCAGGCTCAAACCACCCGATGGGAAAACGACGTCGCCGACCATATAAAGCCTCAAATGGAGCCATCTCGATGCTGGATTGGTAACTGTTATTATAAGCAAACTCGGCCAAAGGCAAGAAACGATCCCACTGACCTCCAAAGTCAATCACACATGCCTTGAGCATATCCTCCAAAATCTGAATTGTCCGCTCTAACTGCCCGTCGGTCTGCGGATGAAAAGTTATGCTGAGCTCTACCCGGTCCCCAACTCACTCTGTACTGCTCTCCAGAAATGTGAAGTAAACCGAGGGCGTCTATCTGATATGATAGAAATTGGCACGACGTGCAACCGAACTATCTCCTGAATATAAATCTAGGACAACCTCTCTGAAGTACACATAGTCACAACCGAAATGAAGTGTGCCGACTTGGTCAACCTGTCGACAATGACCCAAACTGCATCAAACTTCCGCAAGGTCTGTGATAACCCAACTAGAAAGTCCATAGTGATGCGTTCCCATTTCCACTCCGGTATAGTCATCTGCTGAAGTATGCCACCTGGCCTCTGGTGCTCATATTTAACTTGTTGGCAATTTAGACACCTAGCTACATACTCAACTATGCCCTTTTTCATTCATCGCCACCAATAATGCTGACTCAGGTCACGATACATCTTCATAGCACCTGGATGAATAGAATACCGAGAACTGTGTGCCTCATCTAGGATCTTTTTCCTCAGTCCATCCACATTAGGAACACATAGACGATCCTGGAGTCGCAGAACACCATCCGCTCCAATAGTAACTTCCTTGGCACCACCCCATAGTACTATTTCTCGAAGAACCATTAAGTGTGGATCATCATACTGGCGAGCCTTGATCTGTTCAAATAGTGAAGATTGAGCTACAACACATGCAAGAACTCGGCTGGGCTCTGAAATATCCAACCGCACAAGTCTGCTGACCAAGGATTAAATGTCCAAAGCTAATGGCCTCTCTTTTTCTGAAATAAAGGCCAAACTACCCATACTCTCCGCCTTTCTACTCAAGGCATCTGCAACCATATTTTCTTTGCCCGGATGATACAGGATAGTAATATCATAATCTTTTAGTAATTCCAACCATCTGCGCTGCCTCAAATTTAGGTCCCTCTGCTTGAACAAATGCTGCATACTGCGATGATCGGTGTAAACTTCACAAGACACCCCATAAAGTTAATGCCTCTAAATCTTAAGAGCGTGAACAATCGTAGCTAATTCCAAATCATGTACCGGATAATTCTTCTCGTGGGGCTTCAGCTGACGTGAAGCATATGCAATAACTCACCCTTCCTGCATTAATACATAGCCCAAACCAACGCGTGAAGCATCACAATATACTGTATACATCCCCGAACCGGAAGGAAACACTAACACTGGTGTTGTAGTCAATGTTGTCTTGAGCTTCTGAAAGCTCACCTCACAATCATTGGACCATCGGAACGGAGCACCCTTTTGGGTTAATTTGGTCAAAAGTGCTGCAATAGACAAAAAACCCTCCACGAACCGATGATAATAACCTGCTAAACCCAGAAAACTCCTGATCTCAGTCGCCGAAGTGGGACGATGCTAATTTTTAACTGCCTCAATCTTTTTGGGATCAACCTTAATGCCCTTGCTTGATACAATATGCCCCAAAAATGCTACAGACTCTAGCCAAAATTCACATTTAGAGAATTTAGCATATAGCTTTTGTTCCCACAACGTCTGAAGCACCACTCTCATATGCTGCTCGTGCTCCTCCTTACTGCGCGAGTAGATCAAGATATCATCAATGAAGACAATGACAAACGAATCAATATATGGCCTGAATACCCTGTTCATCAAATCCATAAATGCTGTCGGGGCGTTAGTTAAACCGAATGACATTACCAGAAACTCATAATGACCATATCTAGTCCGAAAAGCAGTCTTCGGAACACCCGAATCCCGAATCTTAAACTGATGGTACCCCGACCTCAAGTCGATCTTAGAGAACACCCTGCAGCTGGTCAAATAGATCATTAATACGCGACAATGAGTACTTGTTCTTAATAGTGACTTTGTTCAATTGGCGATAATAAATACTTACCCCGTTGTTTACTCTGAAAATATCCCAAAAATTGCCTCAATCCGAACTCCAAATTGATGAAGTCCCATTTTCAGAAATTAAACTCTCTGTCCAGTGATTTCTTCTATGTGATCGTGAACTTCCTCACGCGATCGCAAACAATGCCATGTGATCGCGATGCACAAGGTTCCAACACTACGCGATCGCGTCCTTCTTCACGCGATCGCGTAGAACAAATTCACCTCTGACCAAATTACCCTACGCTATCGTAGACAGACTTACGCGATTGCATATACATAAATCAGAAGAAAATTCCAGCAGCTATCAGCAATCTCCCAAAAGCCAAAAATGATCTGTTAGCCATCCGAAACTCACCCGAGCCCCTCGGAACCTCAACCAAATATAACAACAAGTCCCAAAATATTATATGAACTTAGTCGAACCCTCAAATCACACCAAACAATGCTAAAACCACGAATCATTCTCCAATTCAAGCTTAATGAAACTTAAGATTTCCAACTTCTACATTCGGTACCAAAACCTATCAAATCAAGTCTGATTGACCTCAAATTTTGCACACACATCATAAATGACATAACGAAGATATGAAAATTTTCGGAACTGGATTCCAACCCCGATATCAAAAAGTCAACTCCCCGGTCAAACTTCCAAACTTAAATTCATATTTTAGCCATTTCAAGCCTAATTTAACTATGGACTTCCAAATAAAATTCCAAACACGCTCCTAAGTCCAAAATCACCATACAGAGCTGTTGGAATTATGAAAATTCTATTCCAGGGTCATTTTCTCAAAATATTGACCGAAGTCAAACTTGGCCTTTTAAAGCCAACTTAAGGAACCAAGTGTTCTGATTTCAATCCAAACACTTCCAAATCTCGAACCAACTATCCCCGCAAGTCATAAATCATTAAAAGCACAAACGGGAAGTTTTATTTTAGGGAACAAGATTCTAAAAGTCAAAATGACTGGTTGGGTCATTACATCTCCCTCATGAGATCCATCTACCTTGAAGGCCCCCAAAGCTTGGCTTCACGAATCGCTCCTTCGTAAAAAGAAGGGAAAATGGGCGAGTTTTCGATTACTACCGCCCCATGTGAGTCATTTGGGGCGTTCTCTTCGGTTCGAAGAGATTCACGGACGACCCCTTCAGACTTATCCACCATCTGTTGATTTCGATGGGAGGCACCCTCGATCTTCAACGACTCAGGGACTTTGCCCGAATCTTTCTACGATATATCCTTAGTTCGAGGCGGAGCCTTATAAACCACAATCGATCCAGCTGCCTGTGGGGCATCGATGGTTTTCTTCATTCGGGACACCAGTACGGGCCCATCGTCTTCTTCTTCTTCTTCCTCGTCTTCATCCCTTAGACGCAGAACCGATTCCATGGTTAAAGGGATGGTATTCTTCCTCGGTTTACGAGCCATCCTCATCTTTGGTTTTGGATCTTCGGAGCAGAGGCCTTTTTTCTCTTATTATCCTTCACCAGTTTTGGAAAAGAGGCCGAAGCCTCTTCTTCGACAGGCGGAGGCCTCAGAACCGCATCTTTGCCCACACCTACATATAAGAAAATTGATTTAAGTAAATGGAAAGCATCTCGTTCGAACTACCAAAGATACGAGAAAGAGGCTTACTATGATTTTTGGCCTCCTATCGGCCCTTTGACAAATCACGCCATGAGCGCTCGGCATATGTAGAGGTCGAAGCTAGATCCTGTACCCAGTTTTTCAGGTCGGGAACTGCACCGGGCATCCAAGGAACTGCTGCAACACAAAACGGGGATATCGATGAGAAAGAAATTAAGGGGCACAATAGTAGGCGATAACAACAGAATTACACTTACGCTTCGTGTTCCACTCCTTGGGAAATGGCATCTTTTCAGTCAGAATCAGGTCTGAAGTCTTCACTCGAACGAACCCGCCCATCTAGCCTCGATCCCTGTCCTCGTCTATGCTCGAGAATAGAACCTTGGTAGCCCGCGCTGAAGTTTTATTAACACGCCTCGAAAGAGGCGAGGGCAGTACAATCGAATGAGATGGTCGAGGGTGAAAGGCATCCCTTCGATTTTGTTCACGCAGTAACGGATCAAAATAACGATCCACCAAGAAGAAGGATGGATCTGTCCTAAGGTTATTTGATATTGACGACAGAAATCGATAATAACAGGGTCGAGGGGACCTAACGTGAAAGGGTAAGTATATACACTTAAAAATCCTTTAACGTAAGTGGTGATATCTTTCTCAGAAGATGGCCTTCGTACGACTGATCGAGATGGGAACATAATGGACCAAAGAAAGTCCTTATAATATCAAGATGGATCCGAAGAAGGCACAAGAGAGCTTCAATTTCAGGGACATGTAAAATACTGAGCTCGAAGTCATTATCGAGCTCGGGTCCGTATCGAATTATGATGAGATCTAACAGAATCGAGCTTAAGGGCCAGAGGCCAACCAATACCGAGCCAAGTCATTACCGGACCCCGTGTCGGCATCGATCCCAAATTCGCATCGAGCTCCAAAACTGGAAACTGACCAATATCGACCAATACCAAGTCCGATCAAGATCGAGCTCATAGACAAGAGCCGTTTCAATCGCACTGTCACGATCCAAAATCCCACCACAGGCGTCGTGATGGCACCTAGTCTCTAAGACTAGGTATGCCGATTACAATTATATTTCAAGCCATTTTTTTATATACCAGGAGCGGAAATAACTACAAATATAACAACCTCCCAAGACTGGTAGTACTAAGTCACGAACTCTAACTGAATACATGAAATGATCTCAAGGATCGAATACTCAATACTGTTTGAATAATAAATAACAGTACAATAAAATGGAAAGACTCCAAGGAACTGCGACGACCAAGCAACTCTACCTTGAATCTTTGCGATCCCACTCTAACTCTGTCCGAGTTCGATATCTCCAATACCCGGCTCTGTTCAACAATATACAGAAGTGTAGTATGAGTACACCACGGTCGGTACCCAGTAAGTATCAAGACTAACCTCAATAGAGTAGAGACGAGGTACAATCAAGACACTCACTAGTCTAATTACCTGTGCAATATAGTATACAAAATAATAGAAAATAAATAATAATGAGGGCAACACAAATCAACCAGTGATATGCCCGGCATGGCAACAAGAACACTGTTAATATTACTCCATATATAATAAATACAAGTACACCCAAGTAAATCAAGTTCTTCAAACAAATATCTTTCACATATAATTCTTCCAAATAACTCTCTTTCAAATATAATTTCCTCAAATAAATATCTTTCAAATATAATTCTTTCAATAAATCTTTTTCAAATATAATTTCCTCAAATAAATATCTTTCAAATAACTCTCTTTCAAATATAATTTCCTCAAATAAATATCTTTCAAATATAATTCTTTCAATAAATCTTTTTCAAATATAATTTCCTCAAATAAATATCTTTCAAATACTACTTTTTGAATAAAAATCCTTCCAATTAAATATTTTGATTATAATTCTTTCAATTAAAAGTCACCATGTGACACATCATTTCATAATCATAAAAGTACGGGTCTCAACCCTTTTCATATTTTCACGGCACTTCGTGCCCATAATTAAATCATCATATTTCCCCGGCACCTCGTGCCCATTTTTCATATCACATCTGCATGGACAATTCACGTGCCAATATCATTATTATTTACTCACGGCACCTCGTGCCCACATTTCTTTCCATAATCCGCCTGGCAGTAGCCACAAGCTCCCAATTTCAACATAATTCTGACTATTATCAATTTACCAACAACAAGACAAATTGCACGAGGTATAAAAATAAACACAAGAAAAATCACAATATCACATAAAATCACAAATGCAACCACTCCACATCATCATATATCATCCATGACAATAGCCACCCTTATCTCTCCTATAGCCACCCTTATCACTCCTATAATAGCCTCCCTTATCTCTCCGCCATGACAATATCAATAGCCATCCTTATCACTCCTATTGCCACCCTTATCTCTCTTATAGCCACCCTTATCGCTCCGCCCAGATAATATTCCAATACACATAAAAATAGTAAAATGCCACCCTTATATCCACATAATATCAACAGTGAAATACCACCCTTATGTCCTCAAAATAATAACTCAAATAACACAACAATTTACACGGAATATTATCACGGTAACATACAAAATCAATTCATACCACGATTTGCCCAATGGCCACAATCAATTCCAAGGATATAATAAAATCAATTAATTTCACAACAAATAGCCCAAGGCTCCACTTAATGTATATACAACCTCAAAATCAATCAACAAAGATAGAAAATAATCAACATAGGGCAATGCCTTCATTAATTCAAATTTAGATAATTATATTAACACTTCTTCTTAAGCTTGCTTAATTAATTATTTGCATAGAGAAAATTCATTCCAAGAAATATCAAACCATCAAACTCACGGAATTCACATAAATATACAAGTAATAATTACATCAAATTGTCATATAAAAACAAATTCAATAAATGTGATTTGAGGCGTGGCACATAGATGATTAAATATATGCCAACAATTATCCAATTTACTACACAATATGTCCAAGATTTTAACTCAATAAATTTTGCACATATAAACCCAGTACGTACTCGCCACTTCGCGTACACGGCTTTTCATATTTCACAAATGGCACATAAGACTCGATGCCTAAGGAGTAATTCCTCCACTCGAGGTTAGGCAAGACACTTACCTTTTTGAAGTTAGGCCGATATTCCAAAATCGCCTTCTTGCTTGAATTGACCTCCGGATAATTCAAATGTAACCAAATTAATTCAATTCAGTAAATACTAATTATAGGAATTAATTCCATATGAAAATACTAATTTTCCAACAAAATCCGAAATTTAACTCAAAAACCGCCCGTTGGGTCCACATCTCGGAATCCGAAGAAACTCACAAAATCCGACAATCCATTCAATTACGAGTCCACCCATACCAATTTTATCAAATTCGCTCGACCTCCAAATCTTAAATTTTTGTTTTTAGAAGATTTTGCAAAAATCTTGATTTTTTCCCCATAAATTCACGGATTCATGATGTAAATGAGTATGGAATCATGAAATATAATCAATATAGGATAAGAAATACTTACCCCAATATTTTCCCGTGAAAATCGCCAAAAAATCGCCCAAGAATCGTGCTCCAAAAATCCAAAAGGAAATGAAGGAAATGACCATTTTTGGTCCTTAAGTTTCTGCTCATCCATCACTAAAAGTCCATTTTCCGTCACTAAAAGTCCACACCAGAACTTGCTTGCATCAATCTTCATTCAATAGATCATAACTTTATGTATAAATGTCCAAATGATAAATGGTTTAACTTTCTGGAAACTAGAATCAAAAGACTACAACTTTCATGTTTTGAAACTTTTCCGATTCTATATGAATTGCGAGATATAAGCTTCCAATATTGGCTCTACGCATCAGAAAGTTTGGGCGAAACTGCTCTACTAGCCTTCATTCAATCAATCATAACTTTCTGTACAAATGTCCAAATAATAAATGATTTAACTTTATGGAAATTAGAATCAAAAGAATACAACTTTCATGTTTTGATAATTTTCCGGTTCTTTATGAATTACGAGATATAAGCTTCTAAAGTCGGCTCCATGCATCAAAAATTTCTGGCGAAACTGCTCTACCAGCCTTCATTCAATCCATCATAATTTTCTGTAAAAATGTCCAAATAATAAATGGTTTAACTTTCTGGAAACTAAAATCAAAGGGCTAACTCTTTGACTTTTTAAACATTTTCAGATTCCATATAGATTGCGAGATATAAGCTTCCAAACTTGGCTCCATGCACCAGAAATATCTGGCGAACAACTCTGCAACAGAAATTTCCAGCAACCCTCTTTGTCCGAAATCCATTATGTTTACCTTCCGAAATCCACCCGAGGCCCTCGGGACCTTAACCAATTATATTAACATGTCCCAAAATACAATACGAACTTAGTCGAGGCTTCAAACCACATCAAACAACATCAAAACGATGAATCGCACCTCAAATCAAAATCTATGAACTTTGAACTTTCAAATTCTATATGTTGTGCCGAAACATATCAAATCAATTCGGAATGACTTCAAATTATCGCACAAGTCATAAATGACATAACGGACCTATTTCAGTTACCAAAATCGGATTCCAACCTCGTTATCAAAAAGTCAACCCCCCGGTCAAACTTCCCAAAAATTTAACTTTCGGTATTTCAAGCCTAATTCCACTACGGACCTCCAAATAATTTTTCGGACACGCTCCTAAGTCCAAAATCACCATACAGAGTTATTGACATCATCAAAATTCTATTCTGGAGTTGTTTGCTCAAAAATCAACTCTCCGGTCAACTCTTTCCATTTAAGCTTCTAATTAAGGATTGTTTCTTGTAATAATTTCGAATCTTCCGAAAAATCAAACTCGACCACACCCGCGGGTCATAATACTTATTACGAAGTTGCTCGAGACCTTAAGTCGTTGAACGGGGCGTTAATTCTTAAAACGACAAGTCGGGTCATTATATTCTCCACATCTTAAACAAACATCCGTCCTCGAACGTGCGAAGAATTATTCTGAGGTTACCAAATTTATGATTTTACTTTTACACATATACTTACGGGTGATCCCACGTTACCATATTTGAGATAAGCCCGACAATACCGTCTCAGTTGAGATTATTTCTTTGATTTACACTTATAAGCCTTAAAACCAACTTCTTACACTCCAAACATTTTCAAAATGCCTAATTTTTACATCAACGCACGGTATTAGTCTCAACTGGCTATAGCCACTCATGTCTACACACACATCAACTTTTTTGATAGTGTTGAAGTACTTCAAAATTATTCCGGGGTGTTGCATTCTCCCCCACTTAGGATCATTCGCCCTCAAATATATAACATAACTTATCTCTTCTTTTGCACGTCTCAATCCCCCAAATATTTACTAACTCCCAAATTTTTTAGAAATTTCGGCAGAGTTTTCCCTGTAAATGAGTCTATCCACCTGCCAGAGTAACACCAAAACAACTCCTAACAACACATCCACAACCCTATAAAGCACCACAATGTATATATCAATAACACTAATCTCAGCATTACATGCACCACATTATCACACTGATATCAGGACATGAAGCATATCATATGTAGGCCCATCACCACATCTCTGGTCTTAATAGTTATTCATAATCGATTACAACATCACCGATTAACCTCATATTAACCAAAACTTTGTTTCGAATTTTTCACAACACTAACAGCAAAATGTGAGGCGTGAAGACCTCATAACTATTTACCCGACTTAACGAGTCACATTTAACGCCACATGGGCACTCACATTGTGGGCTAAAATTCAATAACTACGGCACAATTATGGTACATAAACACATAAAAGAATTATCACATAAGCCTATCAGGAATAACTCCCTATTAGTACTTTAGTACAAATTAAACTTCACAAAGGGAGAATTTAAACTCATAAATATTTCACCACAAGGACCTCGTCCTTATATAACTTCCACTGTGGCTTGTAACCCGATTTAAATATTTCACATCATATAAAAATACGAGGATCTCGTCCTCAACTCCGAATCACAAGTATTTTGCACATTGTGCCAACTGAAATTTCAATTTCCTTTCTTTCTTCTTTTCAATAAATTTCGTAAACATTTTTCATAACACATAATGAACCCTCATACTGATATGGTATATAATTCATAAAATTGGAATCAATTATTCTGAAACACATCAAACCCACTGTAATGAATAATAAAAATTACTTTTGGACTTATAGCCCTTAATGGTGCCCAAAAAAAAAAATGATAGACACGGACTAACATCATCATACCTCCCAACAGGGATAAACTTATAAGTGGTATGCAAAATTACGATGCTCACCCATAAGCGGAGCATAATAGGAGGACTCGCCTCAATATTCAGAACCGAATCCAATTAAGGAAAAATATTCTTTTATAACAGATCAGGATCATACCTGTAACGACACTATCTGGTGTAGTGGCTTCATCTACACCATAGCAAATATATCAACGGGCTGGGCCTCCCCCTCTAGGGTGCCCTTTACCCGCCTGTCCTCTACCTCTAACTGGTTGTGTACGTGGAGTATTAACTGGAATAAAGCTTATAACTTGAGTGCTCTGATGAAATCTACCCCTCCTAAGTCTGGGATAATTTCTCTTGATATGTCTAGTATCACCACGCTCATAACAACCCTTCTGCGGGTTCGGCTGCTCACACAGAGTTTGTGCCGGATAGCTGGAATACCCATTATAGGAATCCCATGCCGGTGGTGCATTAAAAGAACTTACTGGAACACTCCGAGTATTCTGAAATTGTTTCCATGACCCCGTTGATACTGAAATGTAGAATTATTAAGGATGCGGGAATACCGCAAGTCCCAGCATCATCCCATACAAATCTCAGCTCTTAATCATATACAAGTTTCAGAGAAGCTTTCAATACCACATAAATACATCTCATGCCAAAACTTATATAACACATGACCCCGCAATCTGATCGTTGATAGTGGACTTCCTTCAATTGGCACGAATACATAGGACACAGTACGATGATCCACAATACTAACCTTCAACGCTCGTACGACACCAGTCATAAGACGCCTCAAGTCATTTATTTGGCGCATGTCATCCTCGTGACAGTTAAATTCGCACCAATCTTCATTCAATCAATCATAATTTTATGTACAAATGTCCAAATGATGAATGGTTTAACTTTCTGGAAACTAGAATAAAAAAACTACAACTTTAATATTTTTGAAAAGTTTTTGATTCCTTATAAATTATGAGATATAAGCTTCCAAAGTCAGCTCCATGCATCAGAAATTTTTGGCAAAACTGTTCTACCAGCCTTCATTCAATCTATCATAACTTTCTGTACAAATGTCCAAATAATGAATGGTTTAACTTTCTAGAAATTAGAATCAAAATACTACAACTTTATAAATTTCTGATTCCTTATGAATTACGAGATATAAGCTTTCAAAGTAGGCTCCACGCATCAAAAATTTCTGGTGAAACTGCTCTACCAGCTTTCATTCAATCCATCATAACTTTCTGTAAACATGTCCAAATAATGAATGGTTTAACTTTATAGAAACTAGAATCAAAGGACTTCAAATTTTGCACACAAGTCATAAATAACATAACGGACCTATTTCAATTTCCAGAATCGGATTTCGACCTCGATATCAAAAAGTCAACCCTCTGGTCAAACTTCCCAAAAATTCAGCTTTCGGCATTTCAAGCCTAATTCCACTACGGACTTTCAAATAATTTTTCGGATACGTCCTCAAGTCCAAAATTACCATACGAAGCTATTGACATCATCAAAATTCCATTCCGGAGTCGTTTGTTCTAAAGTCAACTCTCCGATAAACTCTTTCCATTTAAGCTTCTAATTAAGGATTGTTTCTTTTAATAATTCCGAATCTTCAAAAAAAATCAAACTCGACCATATCCGCGGGTCATAATACTTATTACAAAATTGCTCGAGACCTTAAGTCGCTGAACGAGACATTAATTCTTAAAATGACAAGTCGGGTCGTTACATGCACTAAGGGTGATAATCTCGGCGGGAATTAGAGAAAAACTGATTTATCATGAGTTCTCCACTATGTATTTTTAATTATATCTAAAGCAGGATCCCCCACTATAAAAAGGATGGTTATATTTCTATAAGAAGACAAGTTTTTGCATACATTATAACTCAGATATCATACACTCCCCTATTGAAGAATTATCCTTTTCTAGGTTCATAGATTGATTCATCTTGCTTAATCCATAAATCATCATCTTTTCAACTTTGCTTATTATTCATTCTTTACGGTCAATATTCGATATTTCTATTTATTCTTACGATTTGTGTCAAGTTATACCACATACCTATAAAACTACGTACAAATTCAACTCTATCTGTTTTTCGGGTAAACAACTTTCTTTTCTTCTTTTGTGTGTTTTTATTCTTTTATGTTATTTTGTATTTAACAGACAAATAACATTCGATTTTACATTCTTTTGAAAAAATATAAAAATTTTCGATCGAGTTTTAAGTTCTATTTTTTCACACGGCATTCTACTTTTATCTTCTTAAGTTCTTCAAGAAAAAATAAATTGCACGATTTTTAATTTCTATTTTATAATGCATGCTTTTGTTTAATTTTAGGTGCTTTGTATTTAATTGACGAAATTTTTGTTTTAATTTGTTTCTTAATTTCTTTCACTAGAATATACTACACATAGTTGAATTTTAATTTCTACTTTATTTTACATGCTAACTGCACGATAATAATAAGGTTTTAACTTTGGATATTGCATGCTAACTGCACGATAATAATAAGGTTTTAACTTTGGATATTGCCTATTGGTTAGAATCAATCTCAAAAACATGAGAAGCAAATTTAAGATATGAAACAAAATGTTAAGCAAGTTCTTTTTGAAAAAGAACAAAAGGAAGTTATAATAATTTATATTGTTACGAAACTACGACTTCAGGAATATTTACTAGAATATTTACATTTATTTTAAATAATTTACCGACCAAAGTTGGTCGGTAAATTGGTCAAAAAGTTGACCGAGCTGGTCAGACTTGCTTAGTGAAAGAAACGTTTTAATTACCGAAGCGCTAGGACCATAGGGTCGGGTTCTTTTAGGGATAGACTTGTGAAGAAGTAATAATCTAATTAGTATATATATAATTTATCATCAAACATATCTATTTGTAAATCGATTTATCGACTTATAACTTACTTAGATGCATCGATGAATATTAAAAATAAAATTTTTGACCTATATTGATTAATATAAAAAATAAAACGTCTCGACCTATATCGATTAATCTATGCCATGCATTATTAGTGATGAACGAATGAAAAATAGAAGAATTAATACTAAACATCTTTGACATGTATATATATATGGATCACAAATAAAAGAAATAAAAGAAGTTATTAGCATTAAGAAAACGAGTTAATAGGTCAAATTAACGACTAAACATATTTAAAATAGAATAATATTGGTTTATCAATTGATAAATTTTTCGTACGAAGTAATATATGCGATTGATCATCAATTACAATATAGTGTATGCGTGTGTGTGTGAAATTACTCATATACTTAATTATAACTTAGAAAATTTACTTAGATAGATGCTATTATAGTTTATTAAAAGTAACTAATTAATATAATTATTTATAAATATTATGCTTATAGTTTATAATTATTTTCAATAATTGTATAGTTAAATAAAATAAATGCTTATAGTTTATAATAATTTTTTTATAGTTTATAATATTTTAAGAAATAAAAACACAAAAAGAAAAACAATTTTTTTATAAAAATAACCGACCAAAGTTGGTCGGTTTTTGGTCAAATGGTCAACACTTAATGTACCGACCAAAATTACCGACCAACTTTGGTCGGTAATTCTAAAAATAGATCTGAAATACGGGATTCCCCCCATTTTTTCTTACCTCTCTTCTCCAAATTTTCTTAACTCCTCACTCAATACCTTCACCCTCTCCTTCTCTATTTCCCTCACACAAATCCCATTCCCCACCCCACGTCGCCACCGCCCAGCTGGCGCCGTCGCCACTGCTAGCCACTGCCCACCTTCCTCCTCTCCTTCTCCACCTCCTAAAAATTCTAGATTTGAATTACAACTTATTTCTTTTTGTAACGACCCGGCCGGTTGTTTCGTGAGTTATAGCCCCATTTTCCCTATTTCTTCTTCTTTAGGTGTTATTTAGCTGTATTGAGTTGTATCGGATTGGTTGGTTCAGGTCCGGAGTGGTTTTCGGAGTGGAATGAGACCCTTAGTCTCTAAAGTAGAAGCTTAAGTTGGAAAAGTCAACCGGATGTTGACCTATGTATAAACGATCTCGAAATTTAATTCGGATGGTTCCATTAGCTTCGTTAGGTGATTTTGGACTTAGGAGTGCGTCCGGAATATGATTTGGAGGTCCGTAGTAGAATTAAACTTGAATTGGCGAAAGTTTGAAATTCGGCGATTTCGGTCGGCAGTGGAAAATTTGATATCGGGGTCGAAAATATAATTTCGAAAGTTGGAGTAGGTTCGTAGTGTCATTTGTGATGTGTGTGCAAAATTTGAGGTCATTCGGACGTGGTTTGATAAGTTTCGGCATCTGTTGTCGAATTTGGAAGTTTAGAAGTTCTTAGGCTTGAATCCGAGAGTAATTTGGTGTTTTGATGTTGTTTTGAGTGATTCGAAGGTTCGACTAAATTCGTATGATATTTTAGGATTGGTTTGTATATTTGGTTGAGGTCCCGGGGGCCTCGGATGAGTTTCGGGTGTGTTTCGGGTGAATTTTGAGCGTGTCCGGGCATTTCCGGAACTCGGGTATGGTTTTGGTGGTTTATATTTCGCGGACCGCAGCAGAATTTCGCGGCCGCGCTTGGAAGTTCTGCAGATCCGCTGATCTGACTTCGAAAGCCTATATCTTCTGATCTACAAGGAATTTGGAGATAATTCAAAATCGAAGGTTGTAGCCCTTCCTGTCTAGTTTCCATAAAGGTAAAGAAGTCATCATTTGGACATCTGTAGAGTAAGATATGACCAAAATACTAAAGCCTGGCAGTGGAGTCCCATGAATTTAGTGGACCGCGGGGCTCGGGGCGCGGCCGCGCTCAAAATTTCGCAGACCGCGAAGTGGGAGGCCAGAGGTGCACTTTATAAACGGGGTTTAGCGCATTATTTCACATTTTGGACCTAGGGAGCTCGGTTTGTGGCGATGTTTCGTGTTTGTTTTTAAGAAATTAATCGGGGTAAGTGATTCTAACTCGAATTTGGTTAATATACATGAATATATCAATGATTTCATCATCTGATTAGTACTTTGAGGTGGCGATTTGAGGAAAATTGTAGAAACTTCATAAAATGAATTTTTGGGATTTGAATATCGATGCGAAGTCGGATTTGAGTGAAACTAGTATGGTTGGACTCGTGAGTGAATGTGTGTTCGTAATTTGGGACTTTTACCTGATTCCGAGACGTGGGCCCGGGGGCCGGGTTTGAGCCCATTTCGGGTTTTGAGTCTAATTTGGTATTTTTCATGTGGAATTGATTTCTTTAGCCCATATTGATCGTATTGTATTACTTGTGGCTAGATTCGAGACGTTCGGAGGCCGAATTGAGAGGCAAGGGCATTCCGGAGTAGGACTTTGCTTGAATTGAGGTAAGTAACGCTTTCAAACTTGGTTCTGAGGGTTCGAAACCCCAAGTTATGTGTTGTGTGATTGGTATTGAGGTGACGCATATGCCAAGTGACGGGCGTGCGGGCGTGCACCATGAGAATTGTGACCTGGGTGATTCCATGGCACCGTCTTGTGACTTTATCCTGTTGATATCCATGTTTCCATCATGAGATAAAGTAGTTGAACTGTAAATCATGCTAGATATCATGTTTAGGCTTTGTGCCGGTATTATTTAGACCCTTAGCGATCGTTTCTTGATGTCATCTCACTAATTTCCATTTACTATTTCATACTTAGTCATGATCATGCATTTTTATATCATACCTCAGTCTCAGTTAATTAGCGATTCATCATATCATTGTTCCAGGTTATTTTCATGACATTATGAGCCCGTGGTGAGACTGGAGAGGTTGATGACTGAGTAAGGCCGAGTGCCTGGTTATCAGTGATAGTTATGGGGATCGGGCTACACGCCGCAGTGGTTATATTGATGATTATGATAGCGCTTGGGCTGTAGGAGCCCCACCGGAGTCTGTAACACACCCCTAGTGAGCGCGGTTGATATTATTGAGGGATAGATCTTTCCTGGACATGGATCTTTTCTGAAGTACTTGATACCTGGAGATGGATCTTCTCCACAGGGCTGGATTGGCCTTCCTCGGTACTGGGTGACTTATAGTCAGTGATGTATATGTTCTGGGATGGAACTTCCCTGGGCCATTTGGGCCATATATAGTACCGAATGGTTGAGAATTTGAGAGTGTGTGCACATGAGACTGACAACATGGTGCATCATATACAGTATGTGCATTGGCATGTAGAGATAACAGAGTTATATTCTTTACACTGTTCGGTTATGCTTCACTGTACTGTTTGAATTGCCTATTTAATTTGAAAGCATGCCTACGTTTCTGTTCAGTTATTTATATTTTATCTGTATCGGTTGAGTTCGTCACTACCTTTCAGTCCAAAGTTTGGACTTGTTACTTACTGAGTTGGTGTACTCACGTTACCCCCTGCACCTCGTGTGCGGATCCAGGCGATACCAGTCGTAGTGGCGGTTGCTGATTGAGGATCCTATAGTTTTGGAGACTATCAAGGTAGCTGCACGGCGTCCGCGGGCCTTGACTCTCCTTTCTTTATCTTTGTCATACTTTCAGTTTATATCTCTAGACACTATAGTAGACTGTATTTCTGATCTAGATGCTCATGTTCTCAGTGACACCCTAGTTTTGGGCTGGATTGTATCACTTTGGGATTTTTATATGTTTTAAACATTTTTTTTCTTAAATGTTAAATGCTTCCGTTTACGTTTTCAAATTTATTGCTGTTGGTGTTGGGTTGTTGAGTTGAAGCTGGCCTAGGTCCACGATAGACGCCATCACGACGGTTGATTTTAGGTCGTGACAAGTTGGTATCAGAGCCTAGGTTACATAGGTCTCACGAGTCATGAGCGGGTTTAGTAGTGTCTTGCGGATCGGTACAGAGACTTCTGTACTTATCTTCAAGAGGCTGCAAAACCTTTATGAAAATTTCACATTCTTGAATTCTTGTCGTGCGAATCTGTTGATTCTGGTAACTAAACATCTCTTGTTTCATTCTCTCACAGATGGTGAGGACTCATACCACCGGGCAGGATGGACAACCCCGGTACCACCAGCCAGGGCCGCAAGAGGCCGAGGGCGCGGTAGAGGCTGCGGTAGGGGCAAAGGTGTTTCCCGCATAGCACTTGGGACAGTACCTGTAGATTCACCAGTTTCCCCAGATCAGGACCAGATCCCAGTTGTTAATGCACCAGCTCATGCACCACCTGTGCCTATTGTGATTCCAGGCCTTCAGGAGGCCTTAGCTCAGATTCTGACGGCATGTACCGGCCTTGCTCAGGCGGTCTCTGTTCTGGCCGCATCAACCACTTCTTAGGCCGGGGGAGGTGCTCAGACTCCCGCCGCTCGCACATCGGAGCAGGTTGTTCAGGGATTTCAGACACCGGAGGCACCACCAGCCCAACCGGTTGCAACTGCTCAGGATTTTGTTATTCCTTCTATGCCTGAGGATAATCAGCGTAGATTGGAGAGGTTTTGGAGACTCCAGCTTCTACCTTTCAGTGGCATAGAGAGAGAGGATGCCCAGGACTTCTTGGACATGTGTCATAGGATACTTCGTACAGCTGGCATTCTGGAGCCTTGTGGGGTCTCATTTACTACTTTTCAATTTTCTGAGGCTGCACTCAGATGGTGGGAGACTTACGAGAGGCGTAGGCTTGTGGGCGCAGCACCCCTTACTTGGCAGCAATTCTCCATGATCTTTTTGGAGAAGTTCGTGCCTCAGTCCCGCAGAGAGGAGCTACGCAGGCAGTTTGAACAGCTTCGTCAGGGTGATATGTCTGTGACGTAGTGTGAGATGTGATTCTCGGAGTTAGCCCGTCATGCTATCTAGTTGGTTCCCACAGATAGGGAGAGGATCATGAGGTTTGTAGATGGTCTCACTTATCAGCTGTGATTGCTTATGACCAGAGAGAGAGAGTGTCGGGTGCTACTTTTGACGAGGTAGTCGACATCGCTTGCCAGATTGAGATGGTTCGCAGTTAGGAGAGGTTGAGAGGGAGGCCAAAAGGCCTCGTTGATAGGGAGGATTTAGTAGTGCTCCTTTTGGGGATCAGTTACAGCATGATAAAGGTCATCCTTTCGGGCATGCTCAGACGTCACACCCAATGCACCGAGGTGCATCTTCTGGCCATGGCCCCGATGATTATCAACAGGCCAGTCTTCATTCGGTGCACTACCAGTTCAGAGTTTTCCTCATGCACCATTAGCTCAGGGTTCATATGTTTCAGAACCTTCTAGCAGTTATTCTAGTGCTCGGGGTTTCCTTCAGTCCCCACCGCCATTTGCAGAGAGAGGTTGCTTTGAGTGCGGAGGTTTGGGTCATATAAGAAGGCATTGTCCCTACCTTTCGGGGGGTTCATCTCAATAGAGGAGTCAACCTTCGACTTCGGTACCAGTTACTTCTCCACCCGCCCAGCCAGACCGGGGTAGAGTTCAGTCAGTTAGGGGTCACCCTAGAGGGGGAGGCCGATCAGGTGGCGGTCACGCCCGTTTCTACGCACTCCCTGCTAGACTAGATGCCATTGCTTCAGATGCTGTGATTGCATATATTGTCTTAGTTTTCCATAGAGATGCCTTGTATTATTTGACCCTGGTCCCACTTATTCATATGTGTTCTCGTATTTTGTTCATTATCTGAATATGCCCCGTGAGTCTCTAGCTTTACCTGTTCATGTGTCTACGCCGGTGGGAGATACTGTCATTGTGGACCGTGTATATCGGTCATATGTGGTGACTATTGGGAGTCTGGAAACTGGAGTAGATCTTTTATTGCTTAGTATGGTCAATTTAGATGTTATCTTGGGTATGGTGAGTTATCAGATATTTTGTTATATGGCTTTGAGCCAAGTGAGGGAGTCTGCTATCTATGATTTGATTGCACGATTTTGTACGGTATTAGTTTTGGGCTGAGGCATACTTGTTGATTGGTCATGACTTGCAGAGGTTGATATCGGGGATGACTTGAGTAAGAAGGTTTCTTGAATACGGGTTATATTGCACTTTATGAAAAATCATGAAATGATTAAATTGTTATATTGAATGATGTAGTGCGCACGGAGTGTGAGTTTGATCGCTGGTGTTAAGGCAGGGTTACCCCTTTGAGTGTTGTTGTGCTAATGAGGTTCCAGGATTTACAGTAATTCTGTATGATTATGGATTCTACATTTTAGTAAAGGAAAGGTAAGAAGAAGAATTTTAAAGTTTACATAAGATATTTTTAGAGTGAGCATTACGTTTGCGGTATTTATGGAGGTACATAAGAAGAGTACAATGGCTTACGGGTCTTATGGTGGTGTGATGTTATGTTAGGGTGTCTTGTAGTGGGTTTTGGGTAAGGATCGTGGAGTTCTGACAAGGAGAAGTATCAAATTGAGGATAATTCAGAGGAAACACGAAGTAAATAGGACAATTGGGTAGTAGGCTAGACCAGTATGGTTATGTTCTTTCGGGTTTGTGTGGAATTATGTCATT
Organism: Nicotiana tomentosiformis; assembly: GCF_000390325.3. Taxonomy (NCBI): domain Eukaryota; kingdom Viridiplantae; phylum Streptophyta; class Magnoliopsida; order Solanales; family Solanaceae; genus Nicotiana; species Nicotiana tomentosiformis. The sequence continues at coordinate 27,416,181 of NC_090816.1, forward strand.
TGCTTCTCCATGGTTATGGTAATGCACTTTGAGTACTTGATGCCGGATTGCGCGTGGTTATTGATTTTGAGCATGGTGGCTGAGGTATTTCATGTGGATCAGTGTTTGGATGGGGGCGCATATTGCGGCAGAGTTATGTTAAGATATGATCCTTGTGTTAGATTCGTGTGTTATGGTTCTACGGTGTGTGATGGGTTCTTAGCATTGCGTTGGGGTGGTACCCGCCGGGCTTACGAGACGATTCTCTTATTTGAAACATTTTCGTGATTGAGTATATTTGGAAGGTTGCTTATTGGTGCACGGATTGCATGGGCTGTGGCTTTAGATAGTATTGGTGTGGCATGTTAGTAGAGTAGCTGGTAATTGATAAGATGAAGTCGTCGGATCCAGGATGGGTGCTATTAGATTTTATTGTGGCATATTTGGAAGGATAATATCAAAAGTCGGCTTAGGAATTTGCTATGGGGTTCTTGTCGAAGGAGAGAGAGCTCCACGACTCCTAGATCTGGTGAATGGTTATGAGTCTCTGCGTGTTTCTTCCATCATCGGTGGTGTACGAAAGTTTTAGAATGGAGTCTTGTTTGATATGAGGTTTATTACGGGTATGGGGTTATTTCGAGCAGCTACGGTGATTAGAAATCATTACTTCGAGCATTTGAGCTATGTGGTATTTGAAGTTTTGAGAATTTGAATTATGGTTACGGCTTTTGGTACAGCTTGTTCATACTTATGCAGTGTGTAAGCTCCTATAAGAAATTCCGAATGTTGGAAATTGGATTCTAAAGCTTGTGGGCTAGGTAGAACTAAGAAATTTCAGTTATGTGGCGTTATCAGACCTATATAGGATAGGGTGACGTGGGATCACCCCCGGGTACGCGCGTGGTAAGATGGAATAGTGATTGGGTGGCTTAGAAACAACTCTTAGCATGTTCGAGGACGAACGTTTGTTTATGAGGGAGAGGATGTAACGACCCGGCCGGTCGTTTCGTGAGTTATAGTCCTGTTTCCCCCATTTCTACTTCCTTAGGTGTTATTTAGCTGTATTGTGTTGTATCAGGTTGGTTGGTTTAGGTCCGGAGTGGTTTTCGGAGTAGAATGAGACCCTTAGTCTCTAAAGTAGAAGCTTAAGTTGGAAAAGTCAACCGGATGTTGACCTATATGTAAACTATCTCAGAATTTAAATCAGATGGTTCCATTAGCTTTGTTAGGTGATTTTGCACTTAGAAGTACGTCCGTAATGTGATTTGGAGGTCCATAGTAGAAGTAGGCTTGAATCGGCGAAAGTTGGAAATTCGGCAATTTCGGTCGGCAGTGGAAAATTTGATATCGGGGTCGGAATGGAATTCCGGAAGTTGGAGTAGGTTCATAGTGTCATTTGTGACGTGTGTACAATATTTGAGGTCATTCGGACGTGGTTTGATAAGTTTCGGCATCTGTTTTCGAATTTGGAAGTTTAGAAGTTCTTAGGCTTGAATCCGAGGGTAATTTGGTGTTTTGAGTGATTCGAAGGTTCGACTAAGTTTGTATGATGTTTTAGGATTGGTTTGTATGTTTGGTTGAGGTCCCGTGGGCCTCGGGTGAGTTTCGGGTGTGTTTCGGGTTAATTTTGAGCGTGTCCGGGCATTTCCGGAACTCGGGTATGGTTCTGGTGGTTTATATTTCGCGGACCGCAGCAGAATTTCATGGCCGCGCTTGGCATTTCGCGGACCGCGACAGAATTTCGCGGCCGCGCTTGGAAGGTTTGCAGATCCGCTGATCCGACTTCGGAAGCCTATATCTTCTGATCTACAAGGAATTTGGAGATGAATCTAGCCCTTCGTGTCTAGTTTCCAGAAAGGTAAAGAAGTCATCATTTGGACATCTGTAGAGTAAGATATGACCAAAATACTAAAGCCTGGCAGTGGAGTCCCATGAATTTAGCGGACCGCACCATTGTTTCGCGACCGCGGGGCCCGGGTGCGGCCGCGCTCAAAATTTCACAGACCACGAAGTGGGAGGCCAGAGGTGCACTTTATAAACGGGGTTTAGCGCATTATTTCACATTTTGGACCTAGAGAGCTCGGTTTGTGGCGATGTTTCGTGTTTGTTTTTAAGAAATTAATCGGGGTAAATGATTCTAACTCGAATTTGGCTAATATACACGAATATATCAATGATTTCATTCATCTGATTAGTACTTTGAGGTGGAGATTTGGGGAAAATTGTAGAAACTTCATAAAATGAATTTTTGGGATTTGAATGTCGATTTGAAGTAGGATTTGAGTGAAACTAGTATGGTTGGACTCGTGAGTGAATGGGTGTTCGTAATTAGGGACTTTTACCCGATTCTGAGATGTGGGCCCGGGGGCCGAGTTTTAGCCCATTTCGGGTTTTGAGTCTAATTTGGTATTTTTCATGTGGAATTGATTCCTTTAGCCCATATTGATCGTATTATATTACTTGTGGCTAGTTTCGGGACATTCGGAGGCCGAATTGAGAGGCAAGGGCATTCCGGAGTAGGACTTTGCTTGAATTGAGGTAAGTAACGCTTTCAAACTTGGTTCTGAGGGTTCGAAACCCCAAGTTATGTGTTGTGTGATTGGTATTGAGGTGACGCATATGCTAAGTGACGGGCGTGCGGGCGTGCACCGTGAGAATTGTGACCTGGGTGATTCCATGGCACCGTCTAGTGACTTTATCCTGTTGATATCTATGTTTTCATCATGAGATAAAGTAGTTGAACTGTAAATCAAGCTAGATATCATGTTTAGGCTTTGTGCCGGTATTGTTTAGACCCTTAGCGGTCGTTTCTTGGTGTCATCTCACTAATTTCCATTTACTATTTCATACTTAGTCATGATCATGCATTTTTATATCATACTTCAGTCTCAGTTAATTATCGATTCATCATATCATTGTTCCGGGTTATTTTCATGACATTATGAGCCCGTGGTGAGACTGGAGAGGTTGATGACTGAGTAAGGCCGAGTGTCTGGTTATGAGTGATAGTTATGGGGATCGGGCTGCACGCCGCAGTGGTTATATTGATGATTATGATAGCGCTTTGGCTGTAGGAGCCCTTCCGGAGTCTGTAACACATCCCGAGTAAGCACAGTTGATATTATTGAGGGATGGATCTTCTCTGGACATGGATCTTGTCCGAAGTACTTGATACCTGGAGATGGATCTTCTTCACAAGGATGGATTGGCCTTCCTCGGTACTGGGTGACTTATAGTCAGTGATGTATATGTTGTGGGATGGATCTTCCCTGAGCCATTTGGGCCATATACAGTACTGAGTGGTTGAGAATTTGAGAGTGTGTACACATGAGACTGACAACATGGTGCATCACATACAGTATGTGCATTAGCATGTAGAGATAGCAGAGTTATATTCTTTACACTGTTCGATTATGCTTCACTTTACTGTTTGAATTGCATATTTAATTTGAAAGCATGCCTACGTTTCTGTTCAGTTATTTATATTTTATCTGTATCGGTTGAGTTCGTCACTACCTTTCAGTCCAAAGTTTGGACTAGTTACTTACTGAGTTGGTGTACTCACGTTACTCCGTGCACCTCGTGTGCGGATCCAGGCGATACCAGTCATAGTGGCGGTTGCTGATTGAGGATCCTAGAGTTTTAGAGACTATCAAGGTAGCTGCACGGCGTCTGCGGGCCTTGACTCTCCTTTCTTTATCTTTCTCGTACTTTCAGCTTATATCTCCAGACACTATAGTAGACTGTATTTCTGATCTAGACGCTCATGTACTCAGTGACACCCTGGTTTTGGGCTGGATTGTATCACTTTGGGATTTTTATATGTTGTAAATAGTTTTTTTCTTAAATGTTAAATGCTTCCGTTAACATTTTCAAACTTATTGTTGTTGGTGTTGGGTTGTTGAGTTGAAGCTGGCCTAGTTCCACGATAGGCACCATCACGACGGTTGATTTTGGGTCGTGACACTTTTGTGTATAAGTTTAATGTTTTGTTAATTAGTTATGAATTAGTTAATTTGTGTTTCAATTGATTATTTAACTTTGCATTTTATTGAAATCTAGGGTTTAGGTCTTGTTTTAATTGAATTAATTGCATATGGTATAAATTGAATATTTAAGTTTGTATTGTTTTGAATAGTTTAGTTAGGATTGAATTATTAACTTTGAACTGAATTTAGTTTTTATGATTTTTTCTTGTGAATCGAACTTTTAGGGTATGTGTTGAACTTTTAGGATATGAATTGAACTTTTAGGATATAAATTGAACTTTTAGTTTATGTTTAAACTCTTAGGATATGAATTTAATTGAGTTTTTAGGATTTGTTCTTGTGAATTGAACTTTTAGGGTATGTATTGAACTTTTAGGATATAAATTAAACTTGTAGGATATAAATTGAACCTTTTGGATATGAATTAAACTTTTAGGATAAAAATTGAACCTTTTGGATATGAATTCAACTTTTAGGATATAAATTAAACTTTTAGTTTATGTTTAAACTCGTAGGATATGAATTAAACTTTTAGTTTATGTTTAAACTCATAGGATATGAATTGAACTTATAATTTATAATTAATTATATTTACTATAATTTAATTTTTGGTGTAATTAGGAAAAAATAATTTTCTTGAATTAACTAAAACAGATTTAATTAATTTACAATTGTAGAATAAATTATTTGTTCTTGTTTTATTTGTATAGATAGAACATTTTACTTGGATGTACAATAGGAACTATCCTTATCGGCGGGGATTGCGGGAGGATTTTGCAGAAGGGGTTAATGACTTTATTAGACATGCAATGTCACTTTCACCATACCAAAATGACGGAGTAATTAGGTGCCCTTGTGTCATGTGCGATTGTATGAAGTTTAAAAAACCGGAGGAAGTTAAGCTTCATCTTTATAGGAAGGGGTTTATAGCGAATTACTTTGTGTGGACTAATCATGGAGAGATCGATGGTAGCCGTGGAATATTTCATAACACGGTTGTTGGTGAAAGTAGTAGGTCGGTGGAGAATACAAATCATGATTCTAGAATTCAAGATATGATTGCGGATGCTTTTGGGATGCACTTCGGGGGTGAGCCTAATGAAAATGTTGAACAAACTCCTAATGATGATGCAAAATATTTTTATGAACAGTTAGAGGAAGCTAGTCGTCCACTACGTGAAGGAAGTCCGCACTCTGAGCTGTCTGTTGCAGTTAGATTACTAAGTATCAAATCTAATTGGAATATTTCTCAAACAGCCATGGACTCTTTCATTGACTTTATGAGTGAACTAGTTGACCCTAATATCAACCTACATGGTGATTTCTATAAGGCAAACATATTGGTTTCTAAGTTAGGACTTTCGTCAATGAGAATTGATTGGTGTGAAGATGGTTGCATGTTATAATATAAAGATGATGCAACTTTAGACAGTTGTAAATTTTGCGAAAAGCCTCGTTTCAAGAGGCTTTCCAGCTAGAATATGGTCGTTGTCAAGGCCATGCATTATTTACCTCTTATACCTAGGTTAAAGAGGTTATATGCGTCGATGAGTTCTGCTCCTCATATGAGATGGCACTTTGAAAATAGAAGACTACCTGGTGTTATGTGTCATTTTTCAGATGGAGAGGCTTGGAAGCACTTTGATAGGACATATCCAGATTATGCTAGTGAACCGAGGAACATTCGGTTAGGTTTGTGTGTGGATGGCTTCACGCCTTTTTCTATAACTGCGACACCATATTCATGCTGGCCTATCTTTCTTACACCTTATAATCTACCACCTGAGTTGTGTATAACTAGTCCACATATATTTTTAAATTGTATTATCCCCGGTCCACGTAATCCGAAAAGTTTGATTGATGTATATTTGCAGCCTTTGATTGATGAGCTAAAAGAATTATGGTATGAGGGTGTTGAAACATATGATATATCGACCAAGAAGAATTTCAAATTGCATGCTAATTTAATGTGGACTATTAACGATTTTCCTACGTATGGAATATTGTCTGGGTGGATGACTGCTGGGAAGCTAGCTTGTACTTACTTCATGGAAAATGGTAAAGTGTTCACTTTGAAACATGGCCGAAAGTAATCATGGTTTGATTGTCACCGTCAGTTCTTGCCTGATGATCATGAGTTTAGAAGGATGAAAAATGCATTCAAAAAGAATAAAGTGGAATATGATTCGCCACCTCCGATACTTTCAGGTGAGGAAATTTGGGAGAGGGTCCAGAACTTCAGTAAAGTTACTGAGGCTCCACTTTATAGATTCCCCGGATATGGTGTTACTCATAATTGGATGAAACCGAATATATTTTGGGAGTTGCCTTATTGGAAAGATAATCTTCTCTGACACAACCTTGATGTCATGCATATTGAGAAGAATTATTTTGACAATTTGTTCAACACAGTGATGGATGTTAAAGGTAAGACAAAAGATAACCCGAAGGCTAGAATGGACTTACAAGAATATTGTAGGCGACCTGAATTATACTTACAGATAGCAAACAATGGTAAGGTGTTCAAGCCCAAAGCAAGTTACACATTTACGTTGGAGGAAAGACGACAAATTTGTGATTGGGTTACGAAATTGAAGATGCCTGAAGGTTATGCGTCGAATCTAGGAAAAAAAAGTAGATATGGAGGTAGGGAAGTTGAGCCATTTGAAAAGTCATGACTGTCATGTTTTCATGGAGACCTTAGTTCCTATTGCATTTTGTGGTTTGCCTGAAAGAATCTGGAAACCCATCACAGAGATTAGTTTGTTTTTCAAAGACTTGTGTTCTACCACATTAAGGGAAGACAACCTACTTCGGATGGATCAGAACATTCGTGTAACTTCTAGTAAGATGGAAAAAATATTTCCATGTGGTTTCTTTGATGTGATGGAACACCTTACAATCCACCTTGTACACGAGGCACGACTTGGGGGGCCTATTCAATGCAGATGGATGTATCCCTTTGAGAGGTAATATTATAAGTTTGATGTAATATTCTATTTTATTTTAATGTTCTTGGCTAACATGACATTATATAGGACAATTGGCAAATGCAAATAATTTGTTAAGCAGAGGAATATGATTGAAGGATCTATATGCGAAGCCTATCTTACAAAGGAAACTGCACATTTTTGTTCTTCTTATTTTGAGAGTAACGTGCCATGTGCTAGGAATAGGCCCAACAGGCACACTGTCGAATGTGTGAATGATCCATTATATCCACCAATGTCCATATTCAATCAACCAGGCCGATGTTCTAAGGATGTTAGAAAGAGAAATTTGAGTGATATGGAGTACAAGTCAGCTACATGTCCCGAAGTTGTATCATTTCTCAAGTAAGTATTGATTTATTAGTTATCAAAATATAAATTTACTGTAATTACATATTGATGCAACTACTAAAAATATTTGATGTGTCACAGTCACTTCGTGGGTCAATTTGGCCATGATGTTGTATATACGAGATTTGATACGTGGTTCAAACAGTTTGTAAGTTTATCCGGATAATGTTCTTCTGATGTTCCCACTATATATATATATATATATATATATATATATATATATATATATATATATATATATATATGTATGTATGTATATATATATATATATATGTATGTATGTATGTATGTATATATACACGTAGTGAATGCATAAAAATTGATTCATAAGTTGTGCTAACTTATGAATATTTTTAACACTATGTAAGTAAATAATTCAAATAATGGTGTAAATCAATTTTTGAAAGATATATCTTGGGGACCTGGGTTTCGGGTCACAACAATATCTAAGTACGTAGTGAATGATTATAAGTTTCATACATAAGATTGCTCTAAAAATAAAAATAGCAACAACAACGGGGTGTGGGTTCAAGGCGGTGATGGCAACCAAGTTGGAAATATTGATTATTATGGTGTGGTCAAAGAAATATTATAACTAGAATATACAGGTTGGCCATATAAGAAATCGATACTCTTTAGATGCAAGTGGTTTGACCCAAATCCAACAAGAGGTACGAGAGTACACCACCAATACAACATAATTAATGTTAATCATACGAGGGAGTATGATCGCTATGGTCCGTTCATAATTGCACATACTGTTAGGAAATTGTATTATGCTCCTTATCCATTATGGCGGAATAAGTCTGATTGGTGGGTTGTAATAAAAACTAATTATATAGGTAGGGTGGAAGTCGAGAATGTGTTAGATGTTGCATATCAAAACGATATCTCCAATGTTCACCAAATAGTGGACGATCAGTTAGAAAATGATTTGGAACACCCCGAACGCATATTGGAAGAAGTTGATATAAATGAAGTAACAATTATAGAAAATGAGGACGAAGAATCAACTCATGGATCTCAAACAAATAAGGACGAAGAATTCTCGAACGAGGAACAATACGTCGATGAGGATTAAAAAGTTGGGTTTTTAAAGAACTCTCGTTTTATAGCTAGTTTCATGTTTCAATCTAAATATGTATTATATTATGCAGATGGAAGGTAAGGGTTAAGGTAACAATGACCCTACTAGTTCTTGGGGTCAAGAAAAGGCTAGGAAGGGAAAAAGGTGGGTAGATAATAATACTCCCTATTTTCCATCCTCTTCATAGATGCCTATGTCTTATCCTCCACCACATGGCTATACTGAGCTGCCACAACATCACGAGCCCTTCACCTTCATCCAGACACCAGGTCTTCCATCACAAGGTCCATAGGACTAGACGTCCGACATACAGTCCAGCTGCCTCATAACCACGTGGATCGCAGCCATCCATGTCACAGCCACTCGGGTCACAACCATCAGTATCACAGCCACTTGGGTCGCATCCAGCTATGTCACAGTCACAGGGATCGCAACCATCTTCATCATCGATTCCATCTATTTCAGGCTTTCGGCCGTGAGGCAGTGGCTCTGAGCCCCTTACACCATCTACACATGCCTCTGATACACATGCTGAGGATGATGATGAAGAGGTAGTGCATTATGATCGATATGACAGGATCATCATAGTCCTCGAGGGTGATGTGTACGAGTTATTTGTTATTTTTGCGTCTATTATTTTGTAACGTTTAAGATATTAATGTGTTTTTATTGTTAAATTGCAGGTTCAGGCCGAGTAATAAGATTACGAAGATAATCACCAATGCCATCAGAAAGCTTTATGATGGCCCTTATGCGACTTGGACTGATTTCCCATTCTCGCTGAAGGAGCAAATTTTCAATCAATTTAAGGTATAAATGTTCTTTTAAGCAGTTTAATAATGTATATTTATGATGTTTCCATCTAATATTTAACTTTTTAAATACAGAGAAAGTGTGTATGGGAAGACCGCTATAGCGCGGAAGTGGCTATAAATTTTCATCATAAAGCTCGCAAGAGATTGGCGGATTGTTTCTCGGATGCTAGAAAGAAGAACAAGAGGCCTAGCTGGTTACTTGAGAATTTATGGAATGATTTGCAAAGGCAATGGCTTACCGCGGATTTCTTAGAGAGGAGCGAAAAAGGAAAGAAAAACCGCGCATCCGAGAAGGGAGGCTCCTTGCACACCGGAGGATCGATCAGCCTAGGGACAATAAAAAGAAGATTGGTAATTGCTTAAATTATTTTACTTTTCTAAGTATATCTATTCTATTTATTAACTAAATTAATTTATTTTCAGGAAAAGAAGTATGGGCGTTCAATGAACCATGATGAGCTATTCAAGGAGACGCATATTGTAAAGAAGAAGAAAGAGAGGGATGAAGATAGGTGGGTCGAGGACCGGGCATAGACTGCATATGTATGCTTTCAATTTTTATAATGACCTGACTTGTTGTTTTGAACATTTACGCTCCTTTCAACTATTTGAAGTCTTGAATAGCTTCATGTGAAGTATTATGACATGTGTGAATCGTCGGTTTTGATTTTCAGGTGTTTCGGGATTAGTTCGGAAGAATAAATTCCATGTTGGAAGCCTTAAGTTGAAAAGAGTTAACCAGAGTTTGACTTATGAGCAAACGACTCTGGAATGGGATTTTTATAATGTCAATAGCTTCGTATGGTGATTTCGGACTTAGGCGTATGTCCTGATTTGGATTTTGGAAGTCTGTAGGACAATTCGATGCATTTTGGCGAAAGTTGGAAAATGGAAGATTTTAAGAAAAATATTGACCGGGAGTTGACCTTGATGTATTGGACTTGGACATTCCGGAAATTTGAATAGCTTTGTTATGTCATTTACGACTTGTGTGCAAACTTTGAGGTTATTCCGGATCGATTTGTTATGTTTCGGCACAAGATCTAACTTAGGATGAGAGTATCTACATATATATAAGGAGTTATGTGATGTACAACCTATCAAATGCAAGATATTCGAGTGTAGTTTCTAACACTTCAAACCGTTTATCATTCAGACATTTCTATAAGACGTTATGACCAAAATTACCAAGGGTTGGCAGAGGAGACTGCAGATGCGAAGCATCCGAGGCCGCATCCGAAAGAAGGGCTGGCAGTGAAGTGCTGCCATAGCATCTGGGGCAGTATCCGAAACCCAGAAATCTGGGCCTATAGATTGTCACGACCTAAACTAACCCTGCCGTGATAGCGCCTATCGTGGAACTAGGCAAGCCGACTCATTTTCCAAAACAAACCAATATTTTTATTTCAAAGAAAATTTCAAGGCTATTTAACATAAAACCTTCGTAAAGGAATCCAAATCAAAAACAAAAGTGCAAAAAAGAAAATCCCGACATCAGGGTGTCACTAGTCATGAGCATCTACTATAATTTGTCTGACAATATCGAGACTAACATAGTCTGGAAAATAGCTAAATGCAAATAAAGGAAGATTAGAGGGAGAAGAGCAGGGCAGCGATCGCCAGGCAGCTACCTTGCTATCCTTGAGAAAATCTGCAACCGAAATAGTCAACAACCGCTACCGTGTCTAGCTATACCTGGATCTGCATACAAGGTGCAGGGAGTAACGTGAGTATGCCAACTCAGTAAGTAACAAAAGTAAATAAAGACTGAGCAGTAGTGACGAGCAATAAAGCATATAAAGTTCATATCATGAAATCTCTGTAAAATACAACATGCTTTAAAAAAATCAGTGTTTGAATCAAATCATCTCGTTTAAACCCAGTTCCAGTAAAAATTATTTAAAGATGTTTTTCAACAGTTTTTCAAACAAAGGCTCAATGCAAAAGTGAGCAAAAATGATGAAATCATAATCAGCCCCTCGGGCAACATCACTCGTATACAGCCCCTCGGGCAAACCTCACAATCAATCAAGTCTCTTGGGCATACCTCACAATCACTCATGCTTCTCGGTCATACCTCAGAATCACTCACGCCTCCCAGTCACTCAGCACTCAATAGGTACCTGCGCTCACTGGGTATAGATTTCCAATCGAAAACAGTGAGAGGATAGTAGGAAAAAGGCCCCTAAGGGTCCAAACAGCACTGGCACAAAGCCCAAAATATGGCATTCAACCCAATTTACAGAAACTCTTTCTAAAGCATATAAGTATCATATAGTTTCAACAAAATATGCAACTTTACAGTTGCCACGGGACGGACCAAGTCACAATCCCCAACAGTGCATGCCCACACGCCCGTCACCTAGCATGTGCGTCACCTCAAAATAGTAGAATGAAATGAAATCTGGGGTTTCATACTCTCAGGACTAGATTTACAATCATTATTTACCTCAAACCGATCAAATCCCCACTCCGCGATGCTCTTGCCCCTCAATTCGGCCTCCAAACGCTCCGAATCTATTCACAATCAGTACAATATCATCAATTTATGCTAAAGGAATGAATTCCACAAGAAAACTACCAATTTAGACCAAAAACCCGAAATTGACTCAAACCTGGCCCACATCTCAAAATCCAAAAATATTTACAAAACTAGAAAGCCCATCCACTCACGAGTCTAACCATACCAAATTCATTAATATCCGACCTCATTTGGTCCCTCAAATCATTAAATTACTCTCCAAAATCCCAAGCCCTAACCCCTCATTTTGCACCCCTAATTTCCACTAATTACATGATTAAACAACGAAAAATCACCATATATAAGAGTATTAGGGCTCAAGTAACTTACCTCACCAATAGCCTTTGTATCACCCTTCAAAATCACTCCCAAGAGCTCCAAAAAACGACTTGAAAATGGTGGAAATGAACAAAACTTCGCGAACTGCTATCTATACATTCTGCCCAGGTTTTCGCACCTACGGGCTCTTTCCTGTGCTTGCGGGACCGCACCTACGCTCAAAACTATCACACCTGCGAAATTCACTTAAGAGCCCAGGTTCCGCATCTGCGGTCAACCTTTCGCACCAGCACATTTCCCTCCGCTTCTGCGAAGCCTGCCCAAAATCCTTCTCTCTGCATCTACGCCCCAGGCCTCGCACCTGCGGGCTCGCAGATGCGATAGCCCTCTTCCACCTATGCATTCTGCCTAGCTAGCACTGCCCGCACCTGCGAACTCCCCATGAACACCTGCGACCTCACACCTGCGGTCCTCCCCTCCGCAGGTGCGGAAATATGAGTAGCAGCAGCTTCAGCTGCAATTTCCAACTTCAAATAATCCGTTAACCACCCGGAATCAACCCGAGGCCCTCGGGACCTCAACCAAAAATACAAACAAGTTATATATCAACATACAAACTTAGTCGAACCTTCGAATCACTCAAAACAATATCAAATCACCAAATTACCCTCGCATTCAAGCCTAAGAACTTCTAAACTTCCAAATTCGACAACCGATGCCGAAACCAACCAACCACGTCCGAATGACCTCAAATTTTACACACAAGTCATAAATGACACCACAAACCTACTCCAACTTTTGGAAATCTATTCCGACACCGATATCAAATTTTCCACTGCCGATAGAAATCGCCAAATTTTCAACTTTCGCCAATTCAAGCCTAATTTCACTACGGACCTCCAAATCACATTCTGGAGGCACTCCTAAGTCCAAAATAACCTAACGGAGCTAATAAAACCATAAAAGTTAAATCCGAGATCGTTTACACATAGGTCAACATCCAGTTGACTTTTCTAACTTAAAATTCTAAATAGGAGACTAAGTGTCTCAATCCACTCCGGACCCAAACCAACTAACCCGGTATAACATAATACAGCTGAACAACACATAAAGAAGCAGAAATGGGGGAAACGGGGCTATAACTCCTGAAATGACCGGCTGGGTCATTACATCCTCCCCATCTTAAACAACCGTTCATCCTCGAACGGGTCTAGAAACATACTTGGAGTCTCGAATAAGCATGGATATCTGCTCCGCATCTCCCGCTCGGTCTCCCAGGTGGCCTCCTCCACAGGTTGACATCTCCACTGCACCTTCACCGAAGCTATGTCCTTCGACCTCAACTTCTGAACCTGCCGATCCAGAATAGCCACCGGCTCCACATCATAAGTCATATCACCCTCCAACTGAACCGTGCTGAAGTCCAAAACATGGGACGAATCTCCAATATACTTCTGGAGCATAGAAACATGAAACACTGGGTGCACACTCAACAAGACGGGTGGCAAGGCAAGCTTATAAGCCACCTCCCCTATCCTCTGAAGCACCTCAAATGGCCCAATAAACCGGGGGCTCAACTTGCCCCTCCTCCCAAACCTCATAACACCCTTCATGGGTAATACCTTCAGCAAACACTTCTCCCCAACCATGAAAGATACATCATGGACCTTCCTCTCCGCATAGCTCTTCTGCCTAGACTGCGACGTGTGAAGCCGCTCCTGAATCAATTTCACCTTACCTAATGCATCCTGGACCAAGTCTGTACCTAAGAGCCTAGCCTCACCCGGCTCAAACCATCCAACCGGAGATCAACACCTCCTCCCATATGAAGCCTCATACGGAGCCATCTAAATACTCGACTGATAACTATTATTATATGCAAACTCCGCGAGTGGCAGAAACTGGTTCCATGAACCCCCAAAGTCAATGACACAAGCACGCAACATGTCCTCCAATATCTGAATAGTGCGCTCGGACTGCCTGTCCGTCTGAGGGTGAAAGGTTGTTCTCAACTCAACCTGAGTACCCAACTCTCGCTGCATGGCCCTCCAAAACTACGATGTAAACTAAGTGCCCCTCTCTGAAATGATGGAAACTGGGACACCATGCAGGCGAACAATCTCTCGGATGTAAATCTCAGCCAACCGCTCTGAAATGTAAGTAGTACCAACTGGAATGAAGTGCGCGGACTTGGTCAGCCGATCCACAATTACCCAAATAGCATCAAACTTCCTTGAAGTCCGTGGGAGCCCAACTACGAAGTCCATGGTGATCCGCTCCCACTTCTACTCTGGGATCTCTAATCTTTGAAGCAAGCCACCTGGTCTATGATGCTCATACTTAACCTGCTGACAGTTGAGACACCGAGCTACAAACCCAACTATATCCTTCTTCATCCGCCTTCACCAATAGTGTTGTCTCAAATCCCGGTACATCTTCGCGGCACCCGGATGGATGAAATACCGCGAACTGTGGGCCTTATCAAGAATCAACCCCCGAAGCCTATCTATATTAGGCACACATATCCGGTCGTGCATCCTCAACACACCGTCATCACCAATAGTCACATCTCTAGCATCACCTCGTCGGACCCTGTCCTGAAGAATGAGTAAGTGGGGGTCATAATACTGATGCTCCCTGATACGGTCATAAAGAGAAGACCTGGAGACCACGCAAGCCAACACCCGACTCGGCTCCGAAATATCCAATCTCACAAGCTGGCCCGCTAAGGCCTGAACATCCAATGCCAAAGGTCTCTTTGCTGCTGGGAGATATGCTAAACTCCCTAAACTCTCCGCCCGGTGACTCAAAGCATCAGCCACCACATTGGCCTTCCTTGGATGGTATAAAATAGTGATATCATAGTCCTTAAAAAACTCCAACCATCTCCGCTGATGCAAATTAAGATCCTTATGCTTAAACGGATGCTGCATACTCTGGTGATCAGTATAGATCTCACAATGAACCCCATACAAATAACGACGCCAAATCTTCAAGGCGTGAACAATGGCTGCTAACTCAAGATCATGGATAGGATAGTTCTTCTCATGAGTTTTCAACTGGCGCGAGGCATAGGCAATCACCCTACCCTCCTGCATCAAAGCACAACCAATGCCTATCCTCGAGGCATCACAATATATGGTGTAAGAACCTGAAGCTGATGGCAGAACTAACACTAGAGTTGTGGTCAAAGCAGTCTTGGGCTTCTAAAAGTTCTCCTCACACTCGTCCGACCACCTGAATGGAGCATCCTTTTGGGTCAATTTGATCAAGGGCGTAGTAATAGATGAAAATCCCTCCACAAAGCGACGGTAATAACCCGCCAAACCAAGAAAGCTCCTAATCTCCGTGGCTGAGGACGGTCTAGGCCAACTCTGCATAGCCTCTATCTTCTTCGGATCCACCTGAATACCCTCACTGGACACCACGTGCCCCAAGAATGCTACTAAACCGAGCCAAAACTCACACTTGGAGAACTTTGCATAAAGCTTCTCCTCCATCAATCTCTGTAATACAATCTTAAAATGTTGAGCGTGCTCCTCCTGGCTACGAGAGTACACCAGGATGTCATCAATGAATACAAAAATGAATGAGTCCAAATAGGGCTGGAATACACTGTTCATCAAATGCATGAACGCTGCCGGGGCATTGGTCAGCCTAAAAGACATCACTAAGAACTCATAATGGTCATATCGGGTCCTGAAAGTTATCTTAAGAATATCCGAATCCTGAATATTCTGCTGGTGATAACCGGACCTCAAATCAATCTTGGAGAACACCCTCGCTCCCTGAAGCTGGTCAAATAAATCATCAATACGAGGCAAAGGATACTTGTTCTTGACTGTGACCTAGTTCAGGTGCTTGTAATCAATGCACAGTCTCATGGAGCCATCCTTCTTCTTCACAAATAGAACCGGTGCACCCCAAGGTGACACACTAGGCCGAATAAACCCCTTATTAAGGAGTTCCTGAAGCCGTTCTTTCAATTCCTTCAACTCCGTCGGTGCCAAACGATATGGTGGAATAGAAATGAGCTGAGTGCCCAGTACCAAATCAATACCAAAGTCAATATCCTTGTCAGGTTGCATGCCCGGTAGGTCTATAGGAAACACATCCGAAAATTCACGTACCACCGGAACAAAATCAATGGTAGGAGTCTCTGCACTAACTCCCTCACAAAAGCCAAATAATACAGGCAAACCTTCTCAACCATACGCTAAGCATTCAAATATGAAATCACCCTACTTAGTACATAATCTACAGAACCGCTCCACTCTACCCTCGGAAATCTCGGCATCACCAAGGTCACTGTCTTAGAGTGACAACCTAGAATAACATGACATGGAGATAACCAATCCATGCCCAATATCACATCAAAGTCAACCATACTGAGCAACAATAGATCCACTTGGGTCTCCAGAACCCCAATAGTCACCACACATGACTGATATACGTGGTCCATAACAATAGTATCGCCCACAGTAGTAGAAACATGAAAAGTTGAAACTAAAGACTCACGGGGCATATCCAGAAAATAGGCAAAATATGAGGAAACATATGAATACGTGGAACCAGGGTCAAATAATACAGAGGCATATTTGTGACAAACTGAGACACTACTTGTAATCAAAACATCCGAAGCAATAATATCTGGTATGGCTGGGAGGGCATAGAAATGGGCCTGACCACCCCCTGATCTGACCTCCACCCGAGCTGACTGGGCGGGTGGTGAAGTACCTGGTGCTGAATTCAAAGGATAACTCCTCTGCTGAGATAGACCCTGATGATGACGAGGACACTGCCTCCACATATGCCTAAACTCCCCACACTCAAAACAACTCCGCGGTGCTGGTGGCGAGAACTGAAGGGAACCCCTAGCACCAGGATAACTGGTAGAAGAACATGGCATGGAGGAGCCCTGAACTGGTGGAGCACAGGATAAACTCTGAGCTGGAAGGGCACCGAGTGATGAGTGGCCATGATGAGAACTATGAGAACCATGGCCAGATGATGCACCACGGTGAAATGGTCGAGCTGACTGAGCCTGTCTGAAATGACGACCTCTATCGTGCTGGAACTGACCCCCAAAAGGAGCACTGTTGAACCCACCCTGACTACGAGGCCTTTTAGCCTCTCTCTCAACCTTCTCCTGACCGCGAACCATCTTAATCTGCCAAGCAATGTCGATAACCTCATCAAAGTTAGCATCAGACACACTCTCTCTTGTCATAAAAAAGTGTAGCTGAAAAGTGAGACCATCAATAAACCTCATGATCCTCTCCCTATCCGTGGGAACCAACCGGATAACATGACGGGCTAACTCCGAGAATCGCATCTCATACTGCGTCACAAGCATATCACCCTGGTGAAGCCGCTCAAACTGTCTGCGCAGATTCTCTCTACGGGACCGAGGCACGAACTTCTCCAAAAAGACCACGGAGAACTGCTTCCAAGTAAGGGGTGCTGCGCCAACAGGCCTACACCTCTCGTAAGTCTCCCACCATCTGAGTGCAGCCCCAGAAAACTAAAAAGTAGTGAATGAGACCCCACAAGTCTCCAAAATACCAGTAGTACGGAGTATCCTCTGACACCTGTCCAAGAAGTCCTGAGCATCCTCTCTCTCTGTGCCACTCAAAGGTGGCGGCTGGAGTCTCCCAAACCTCTCCAGCCTACGCTGATCATCCTCAGGCATAACAGGAACCACATAATCATGTGCAGCTATAACTGGCTAGGCTAGTGGTGCCCCCGGTGTCGAGAGTCCCTGAATAACCTGCTCGGGTGTACGAGCGATGGGAGTCCGAGTGCCTGTGCCTCCCCCTGCCTGAGAAATGGCTGCGTCTGTCGAGATAGAGACTTTCTGAGCAAGGTCGGTACACGCTGTAAGAATCTAAGCTAGGGCCTCCTGAAGGCCTAGAATCATAATAGGCACAGGTGGTGCCAGAGCTGGTGCATCAACAACTGAAATCTGGTCCTGATCTGGGGCAACTGGTAGATCTGCAGGTACTGCCCCAGCTACGGTGCGGGCTGCACCTCTGCCCCTACCACGACCTCTACTGCGACCTTGGCCTCTCGCGGCCCTGGCTGGTGATACTGGTGGCTGACCCTCCTGACCGGTAGTACAAGTCCTCACCATCTGTGAGAGAATGAAACAACAAATGATTAGTTATTAGAATCAACAAATTCGCACGACAAGAATTCAAGAATGTGGAGTTCCCTAAGGATTCTGCAGCCTCTCGAAGATAAGTACAGACGTCTCCGTACCGATCCGCAAGACACTACTAAACCCGCTCATGACTCGTGAGACTTATGTAACCTAGGCTCTGATACCAACTTGTCATGATCCAAATTAACCTTGTCGTGATGGCGCCTATCGTGGAACTAGGCAAGCCGACTCATTTTCCAAAACAAACTAATATTTTTATTTCAAAGAAAATTTCAAGGCTATTTAACATAAAACCTTCGTAAAGGAGTCCAAATCAAAAGCAAAAGTGTGGAAAAGAAAAGCCCGACATCGGGGTGTCACTAGTCATGAGCATCTACTATAATTTGTCAGACAATATCGAGAAAAACATAGTCTGGAAAATAGCTAAATGCAACTAAAGGAAGATAAGAGGGAGAAGAGCAGGGCTGCGATCGCCAGACAGCTACCTTGCTATCCCCAAGAAAATCTGCAACCGGAATAGTCAACAGCTGCTACTGTGTCCAGCTACACCTGGATCTGCACACAAGGTGCATGGAATAACGTGAGTACGCCAACTCAATAAGTAACAACAGTAAATAAAGACTGTGCAGTAGTGACGAGCAACAAAGCATATAAAGATCATATCATGAAATCTCGGTAAAATACAACATGCTTTAAAAAAAATCAGTGTTTGAATCAAATTATCTCGTTTTAACCCAGTTCCAGTAAAAATCATTTAAAGATATTTTTCAACAGTTTTTCAAACAAAGGCTCAATGCAAAAGTGAGCAAAAATGATGAAATCATAATCAGCCCCTCGGGCAACATCACTCGTATACAACCCCTCGAGCAAACCTCACAATCACTCATGTCTCTCGGGAATACCTCATAATCACTCATGCCACTCGGACATACCTCACAATCACTCATGTCTGCCAGTCAATTAGCACTCAGTACTCGACACTCGCACTCAGTAGGTACATGCGCTCACTGGGGGTATGTACAGACTCCGCAGGGGCTCCTTCATCCCAAGTGCTATATCAAGCCAAATCATGGCATAAATCACTCAGGCCCTCGGCCTATATCAAACATGCTGCGACGTGCATCCCGATCCCAGAAATATCCTCACAAATCAGGCCCTCGGCCTCACTCAGTCATAAACCTCTCAAGCAACTCGGGCTCTTAGTAAAAACAGGGTACTCAGCCCAAAACAACATTTATATGCATCAAAACAGAGTAATAAAAATGGAGTTATGCAGTAAACAGGTATAACCATGACTGAGTATAGATTTTCAATCGAAAACAGTGAGAGGATAGTAAGAAAAAGGCCCCTAAGGGTCCAAACAGCACTGGCACAAGGCCCAAAACATGGCATTCAGCCCAATTTACAAAAATTCTTTGTAAAACATATAAGTATCATATAGTTTCAACAAAATATACAATTTTACAAAAGCCACGGGACGGACCAAGTTACAATCCCCAACAGTGCACGCCCACACGCCTGTCACCTAGCATGTGCATCACCTCAAAATAGTAGAATGATACGAAATCCGGGGTTTCATACCCTCAGGACTAGATTTACAATCGTTACTTACCTCAAACCGATCAAATCCCTACTCCGTGATGCTATTTCCCCTCGATTCGGCCTCCAAACACTCTGAATCTATTCACAATCAGTATAATATCATCAATTTATGCTAAAGGAATGAATTCCACAAGAAAACTAATAATTTAGACCAAAAACCCGAAATTGACTCAAATCCGGGCCCCGGGCCCACGTATAGAAATCCGACTAAATTTACTAAACTAGAAAGCCCATCCACTCATGAGTCTAACCATACCAAATTCATCAAAATCTGACCTCATTTGGTCCCTCAAATCCTTAAATTACTCTAAAAATCCCAAGCCCTAACCCCTCATTTTTCACCCCTAATTTCCATTAATTACATGATTAAACAACGGGAAATGACCATATATACGAGTATTATGGCTCAAGTAACTTACCTCACTGATAGCCCTTGAATCACCCTTCAAAATCACTCCCAAAAGCTCCAAAACCTTACTTGAAAATGGTGGAAATGAACCAATATTCGTGAAGTGCTATCTATACATTCTGCCCAGGTTTTCGCACCTGCGGGATCTTTCCTGCGCCTACAGGACCGCACCTGCGCTCAAAACTATCACACCTGCGGAATTCACTTAAGAGCCCAGGTTCCGCATCTGCGGCCAACCTTTCGCACCTGCGCTTGCGCACCTGCGCATTTCCCTCCGCTTCTGCGAAGCCTGCCCAAAATCCTTCTCTCCGCATCTGCGCCCCAGGCCTCGCACCTGCGGGCTCGCAGATGCGATAGCCCTCTCGCATTTGCGCATCCTGCCTAGCCCAGCACTGCCCGCACTTGGGAACTCCCCATGCGCACCTGCGACCTCGCACCTGCGGTCCTCCCCTCCGCAGGTGTAGAAATATCAGTAGCAACGGCTTCAGCTGCATTTTTCAACTTCAAACAATCCGTTAACCACCCGAAATCAACCCGAGCCCCTCGGGACCTCAACCAAAAATACCAACAAGTTATATATCAACATATAAACTTAGTCGAACCTTCAAATCACTCAAAAAAATCAAATCCCCAAATTACCCTCGGATTCAAGCCTAAGAACTTCTAAACTTCCAAATTCGACAACAGATGCCGAAACCAACCAATCACGTCCGAATGACCTCACATTTTACACACAAGTCATAAATGACTCCATAAACCTACTCTAACTTCTTGGAAATCCATTCCGACCCCAATATCAAATTTTCCACTGCCTACCGAAATCGCCAAATTTTTAACTTTTGCCAATTCAAGCCTAATTCCACTACAGACCTCCAAATCATATTTCGGACGCACTCCTAAGTCCAAAATCACCTAACGAAGCTAACGAAACCATAAAATTTCAATCCGAGATCGTTTACATATAGGTCAACATCCGGTTGACCTTTCCAACTTAAACTTCTAAATAGGAGACTAAGTGTCTCAATCCACTCCCAAACCACTCCGGACCCAAACTAATTAACCCGGTATAATATAATACAGCTGAACAACACATAATGAAGCAGAAATGGGGGAAACGGGGCTATAACTCCCGAAACGACCGGCCAAGTCATTACATAGATACAATTTCAGGGTTCAGTTTTCCCACTTCATTTGGACAAATTTTGGAACTCTTCTCCACTCTCTCAAGACCACCAACTCCTATCTTCTTCAAGGTAAGCAATCCCCATTATCTTGATGTGAAATTTCATTATTTCTACACTAGTATTGATGAAATCTACACATAAAATACTTAGATCTTCAAGAAATTATTTCAAGAACTCAAAGGAGGGTTTTGCAAGATTTCTTCCAAAACGGTAACCATACACCCTTAGACTTACATTTATGGATATATTATGGAAATATGAGTATGAATTTAAGTATTAAAACTTATGGTATGGTGATTGGAAGCCATATGTTTCCAATTTAAATACATAACCATTGTAGAGATTGAAAGGTGATTATTTGATGGAATTTTGTTGGTTGGGTGTAGATGGATGGTCATGTATGTGATGTTGGAAGTTATGAATTGTTTAAGAATGATAGTGGGATAAATTATTGGTAAATGGTAGTAGTTGAATGAACTAATTCTATGGTTAAGATATGTAGAGATTCATGCCTATTAGGTGTTTTATAAAATACCTAAATGACCAAAAATCTGGAAACTTGTTTATTAATATTGGTGCAATTGTTTTGCATTGTTATAGTTTGAAATTTGTTTAGTGTGGTGGACCATCATAGTATTATTAAGGGGCGAATGTCATATTGGAGCCGTCGGAAGGTGGCTTCACTCACGAAGATCATTTAAAGCATTGACTTAGTTTGTCGAGGTAAGTGTCTTGCTTAACCTCGAGTGGGAGAATTACCCCTTAGGCATCGAGTCTTATGTGCCATTTGTGAAATGTAAAAATCCGTGTACACGAGGTGACGAGTACGTACTCGGGCTTATATATGCAAAATATATTGAGTTAAAGTCTTAGGCATATTGTGTATTAAATTAGATATTTGTTGTCATATATTTAATCATCTATTTATTGTGCCTAAATCCTTGTTGTTGAATCTGTTGTTATATGACAATTTTATGTGATTGTTACTTGATTATTTATGTAATTCCGTGAATTTGTTGGTTTGATAATTATTGGAATTTAATTTCATTATAGATTTTCCCTTTGCAAATAATTAATTAAATGAGCTTAAGAAGATGTGTTTATATAATTATTGAGAATTTGGATTAATGAAGGCTTTGCTTTATGGTGAGTAATTTTTATCTCTGTTGATTGATTTTCGGGTGTTATACACATTGTGTGGGGCCTTCGGCTATTTGTTGTGAAATTAATTGATTTGGTTGTATCTTTGAAATTTTGGTTGTAGCCATTGGGCAAATTGTGATATGAATTGATTTTTGTTATGTTGCCGTGATAATTTTCCGTGTAAATTTTTGTGTTGTGTGAGTTATTATTTTTGGGGAGATAAGGGTTGCATTTCACCGTTGATATTATATGGGTATAAGGGTGGCATTTTACTGTTGTTGTGTGTAACGACCAGGCTGGTCATTTTGAGTATTACAACCTCGTTTCTCCCATTTTTTCTTTGTTATGTGTTGTTTAGCTGTATTATGTTGTATCGGATTAGGTGGTTTGGGTCCAGAGTGGTTTCAGTGTGGAATGAGACAATTAGTCTCTAAAGTAGAAGCTTAAGTTGGAAAAGTCAACCGAATATTGACCTATGTGTAAACGATCTCGGAATTTAATTCTGGAAGTTCCATTAGCTTCGTTAGGTGATTTTGGATTTAGGAGTGCATCAGGAATGTGATTTAGAGGTCCGTAGTAGAATTAGGATTGAATTGGCGAAAGTTGGAAATTTGGCGATTTTGGTTAGTAGTGGAAAATTTGACATTGGGATCGGAATGGAATTCCGGAAGTTGAAGTAGGTTCATAGTGTTATTTGTGACGTGTGTGCAAAGTTTGAGGTCATTCGGACGTGGTTTGGTTGGTTTCGGTATTGGTTGACGAATTTGGAAATTTAGATATTTTTAGGCTTGAATCCGAGGGTAATTTGGTGATTTGATGTTGTTTGATCTGATTCGAGTGCTTGATTGAGTTTGCATGGTATTTTAGGACTTAATGGTACCTTTGGTTGAGGTTCTGAAGGCCTCGGGTATGTTTCGGGGTGAGTTTGGAGCGAGTCTGGGCATTTCCGAAACTCAGGTATGGTTCTGGTGCTTTGAATTTCGCGGACCTCAGCAGAATTTTGCGGACCTCAGCAGAATTTCGCGGACCACATAATTTTGCCGCGGCCGCACTCCGGGAAAAAGTTCTGCAGATCCCATGGTCCGATTTCAGAAGCCTATATCTTTTGATATACAAGGAATTTTGAGATGATTCAAAAATAAAAGTTGTAGCCCTTTGTGTCTAGTTTCCAGAAAGATAAAGAAATCATAATTTGGACATCTGTAGAGAACGTTATGGCCAAAACACTAAAACCTAGCAGTGCAGCCACCAAATAGTGCGGCCGCATCATTTTTTTATTTTTTCGTGACTGCAGGACCTGGGAGGCGCGGCTGCTCTTGGAATTTCGCGGACCGCATAGTGGGAGTTCAAAGGGTGCAATATATAAATGGGGTTTAGGGCATTATTTCACATTTTAGACCTAGGGAGCTCGGTTTGTGGCGATGTTTCGTGGGTTTTTCAACAAATTCATTGGGGTAAGTGATTCTAACTCGAATTTGGTTAATATACATGAATATATCAATGATTTCATCATCTCATTAGTACTTTGAGGTGGAAATTTGGGGAAAATTGTAGAAACAACATAAAATGAATTTTTGGGATTTGAATGTCGATTCGAAGTCGGATTTGAGTGAAACTAATATGGTTGGACTCGTGAGTAAATGAGTGTTCGTAATTTGTGACTTTTACCCAATTCTGAGTCGTGGGCCCTGGGTCCGGGTTTTAGCCTATTTCGGGTTTTGGCCTAATTTTGTAGTTTTTCTTGTGGAATTCATTCTATTAGCGTATATTGATGGTATTGTACTGATTGTGAATAGATTCAGAGCATTTGGAGGCCGAGTCGAGAGGCAAGAGCATCGCGGAGTAGGGACTTGATTGGTTTGAGGTAAGTAACAATTATAAATATTGTCCTGAGGGTATGAAATCCCGAATTTCGTATCATTCTACTATTTTGAGGTGACGCGCATGCTAGGTGGCGGGCGTGTGGGCGTGCTCTGTTGGGGATTGTGACTTGGTCCATCCCGTAGCAACTGTAAAGTTGCATATTTTGTTAAAACTATATGATACTTATATGTTTTAGAAGGAGTATCTGTAAATTGGGCTGAATGCCATGTTTTGGGCCTTGTGCCAGTGCTGTTTGGACCCTTAGGGGCCTTTTCTTACTATCCTCTCACTGTTTTCGATTGAAAATCTATACTCAGTCATGGTTATACCTATTTACTGCATAACTCAGTTTTATTACTCTATTTTGATGCATATAAATGTTGTTTTGGGGTGAATATCATGTTTTTACTGAAATGCCCGAGTGGCTCGAGAGGATTATGATTGAGTGAGG
Source organism: Nicotiana tomentosiformis (assembly GCF_000390325.3). Taxonomy (NCBI): domain Eukaryota; kingdom Viridiplantae; phylum Streptophyta; class Magnoliopsida; order Solanales; family Solanaceae; genus Nicotiana; species Nicotiana tomentosiformis. Next base: position 27,441,007 of record NC_090816.1, read on the forward strand.
CCGAGGGCTTGATTTGTGAGGATATTTATGGGATCGGGCTACATGCTGCAGCATGTTTGATATAGGTCGAGTGCCTTATTGATTTATGCCATGATTTGGCTTGATATAACGCTTGGGCTGAAGGAGCCCCTCCGCAGTCTGTACACACCCCAGTGAGCGCAGGTACCTACTGAGAGCGAGTGCCGAGTGCTGAGTGATTGGGAGGCATGAGTGATGGTGAGGTATGCCCGAGGGGATGTTTACGAGTGATTGTAAGGTATGCCTGAGTAGATGTTTACGAGTGATTGTAAGGTATGCCCGATGGGCTATATACGAGTGATTGTGAGGTATGCCCGAGGGACTGTTTATGATTTCATCATTTTTGCTCACCTTTGCATTGAGCCTATGTTTAAAAACTTTTGAAAAATATCTTTAAATGATTTTATTGGAATTGGATTTAAACGAGATGATTTGACCCAAACACTGGTTTTTTTGCATGTTGTATTTTATTGAGATTTCATGATATGAACATTATATGCTTTATTGCTCTTCACTACTGCTCAGTCTTTATTTATTGTTGTTACTTACTGAGTTGGCATGCTCACATTACTCCCTGCACCTTGTGTGCAGATCCAAGTGTAGCTGGACATGATAGTGGCTGTTGACTATTCTGGTTGCAGATTTTCTCGGGGATAGCAAGGTGGCTGCTGGCGATCGCAACCCTGCTCTTCTCCCTCTTATCTTCCTTTAGTTGTATTTAGCTATTTTCCATACTATGTTAGTCTTGATATTGTCATACAAATTGTAGTAGATGCTCATGACCAGTGACACCCCGATGTCGGGCCTTTCTTTCCGCACTTTATTTTGATTTGAACTCCTTTACGAAGGGTTTTATGTTAGATAGCCTTGAAATTATCTTTGAAGTGAAAATATCGATTTGTTTTGGAAATGATTTGGCTTGCCTAGTTCCATGATAGGCGCCACCACGATAGAGTTAGTTTGGGTCGTGACAGATTGGAATCAGAGCCTAGGTTACATAGGTCTCACGAGTCATGAGCGGGTTAGTAGAGTCTTGTGAATCGGTATAGAGACGTCCGTACTTATCTTCGAGAGGCTGCAAAACCCTTAGAAAATTTCACTTTGTTATATTCAATCGTGCGGAATTGATTCAGCTTGAAACATAACTCTTTGAATTCTTTTCATGCATTTCGTATGCGTATATGAGCGCTCGATATCATTTGTGCATCGGCGGCTTATGATTCTATGAACAAGGTTCGAGATGTGTATTATGTGTTTTTGTGATGGGCCAGTCTAGAGGACTTGAGGCCAGGTTTAGACCGCATCTTTGGCTCGGTAGCTTTAGTTGTAACCTATACATTTGGACTCATATGTCCGGTAATGCCCCTACGAGTGGAATTTGTGGCTCGATGAGCGGTGGAATGGCTTTGTGATGAGTATGATGTAACTACGGGATGTGTTAAGACAATTTGAATGTGACGAGAAGTGTTTCCTTGAAATGTAAAGGAATGCCATTGGGCGCTTGATTTTTGTTTTGATGTAACGTACAGTCTCGAATGTGAATGTTTTGAAGGATCTTTCACGTTATTAAATTTTGGGACAAATTAAATTCTCATGTCTTATCAATGAGTTTGGACTCAAGAAGAGTAAGTGATTGTGTAGTACTTGTATTTGCGAATGGGTATTTCTGATGTTGATGGCTCGAGAAAGATGATCTTCGAAGAGACTTAGAGTCGGTAACATTTTATTGGTTCAGGTGCGACAGAGATGCATTTCGATTTGATGCAGTAGTTGGGTAGCAAAGTATGAGGGAAGACATGATGAGAAGTGTTTCGTGGTGGTTGAAGTACTAGCATGTCAAGTAGGAGAAGTAGAGGTTGAGAAGTTTCTTAAAGGAGATGATTTAACCGAAGTAAGAGTGGCAGATTGGCATATGAATTTAATGGTAGGGTAGTCGTGCACCTTGAGAAAGTGTAGAACGGTTTGGAATCGTGATAGAATGTGATTTGGCCTGCAGACTTTATTTGGAGTGATGGTTACTGTACAAAGAAAAATTGAATATGGCAGAAGGAGTTTGTTTGAAACGAACAGGGATGTGAAGATCTGATTATCGTTTCAGGCGCAATATGACTTGAGTTCGGAAGGTATTGTTGAACTTTCAGTTGATGTCAATGGGGAAGGCGCAGACTTATACAAATGGTGGGCGAGCATGAGCTCAGAGGAATTTACTGATTACGTAGTCATTGCACCTAGTGCAGTGTCGTTGGAAGATGTCGGTAAGGAATTCCACATGTGGGTTATCTCCTGTGTGCAGTTAGCGGTGGCGTGATGTTGATGAAGCTTTTGCGAGGAATATTTCTTGCTACCCGGTTAGAGATCGAGTGTGTGACTGTGGCTGGTGATTCGGAATGTTCATAAAAAGCTTAACAAAAGACTTAGAGAAGTTTGGCGGGTTAACGGTACGAGATCTTGGTAATTAAGAAGGAGAAATCCTTACGGGTTCTAATTTTATATAATTGCAGCTTAAAGCTAAGTGTGGGAACTTGCTATTGACAATTTGATTTCATGGTTATGTGTTAAATTTTAGTCTTGGTACGAGGCATACTTATGGATTAGTTATGACTTGCAGAGGTTGAAATCGAGGATGACTCGAGTAAAAAAATTCCTAAATACAGGTTATATTTCACTTTATGAGTATATGACAATCATGGGAGGATTGAGTTGTTAATTATTGGATGTAGTACGCATGAAGTATGAATTTGATTGGTGACGTTAAGGCATGGTTACTGATTTAAGTGTGGTCAAGCTAAGGGAGCATGTGTCTTTCGGCTCGTTCGGGTGGTGCAATTTAGATTTGAGCAGAGTGGAGGACTATCTAGAAGGTTCTAATGGGTTCAAGATTTATATATAGCAATTGAGAATGTCTCCGGACTTGTGTATGGATAAAATCTGAGATTTGCATTTGATGGTGCCTGGACTTACGGAAACTCTGTATGACTATGGATTCTACATTTTTGTATAAGGAAGGTAAGAAAAATAATTTTAAATTCACATAAGGTATTTTCAGAGTGAGTGTTACAGTTTTGGTATTTATGGAGGTGCTTAAAAGAATACAACTGCTTAAGGGTCGTATGGCGTTGTGGTTATATGCTAAGGTTTGTGGGGTTAGTTGTGGCTAAAGATTGTGGCGACTTCGCAAGGAGAAGTATCAATCTGAAGACAAATTCGGAAGGAACTCGGAGAAATAGGACATCTTGGTAGTAGGTTGGATCAGTAGGGTAATAAACATGATTGGTTGTTTTGGGTGCTTATGATGTGGGGGTTTTCTACAGGTGCTTTGTGGTAATACTCTTGGATTTGGCGACCTGCGTGGCTGGGTTGAGTTAGAGAGATTCGGTTCTAATATCTTGGTGGTGTGCAAATGGGTTTCGAAGAGTTCTTAATGGTTTTTACCACGGTTCGAGGAGTATATTTCCTGCCAGCATGAGGAATATGTTGCGTATTGTGATTTTCTCCGGGAGGATATCAAATGGAAGGTTTCTGATTGATCGGGTATATATTATGATTATGACTCAGAGTGAATATGAGATTTTTGTACTCTTCACTGGATGGCATGGTAGACGCGATGTATTGTGTGGGATTGAGATTTGTATGTGCAAGGTCACAGTTCAGTTTTGAAGGGAAGGACATAAATTCAAAAGGCAGCATGGACGGTTTCAGATGACTAGATAAATGATTTTACTAATCGGTATGGCCTAATGAGAGTATACATTTCAGAAGGGGCAATGTGTTTTGATTCATGGATACTTCATTGATATTGCGGCACTCCACTGGTTGATCGACTGTTGATATTCAAATTTTGCTATATGACACGGGAGAATTTTAGAAGTATTCCTCGTGGGATGATCGTGTATGAGAGATGTGTTAGACATTCGGCAATGGAGTTGGGATCAGATATGGTGATTCGTGTGTGATATGGATTTGGAGACTGGGAGTTCTCAGGAGCAGATTGTTTCATGGGTGTGGACTGTGAAGTCATGGCCGAAGCTAGTCAGATGATGGTATGTGTTATGATTCAGTCATTGTTGACTTTCGGAGGATTATTTATCTATTTGTGGGTAACCAGAGTTGATTTGGGGTCCAATGGTAGGCCAATTAGGATGTGTATTCTACACCGAGTCTGACTGGTTGGCTCCATACTTCTATTGTTGAGTGATGTGCCATTCAGTTGATGTTGAAATTATTCGTGGTCTGAAATGACCTGTGAGTTACTCTTCTATGCTACGAGAAGTTGTGTTTCATTGGTTATATGCACACATGGTGCGGTTCTATTAGGGGCCTTATGGCAGAATTTGAGCGAGTTGAGTATTTGGGTATTGCATGATTAATTGCGTATTGGTTATGTTCTTTCAGGTTTTGTGTGGCATTTTCGTCATTTGTATCTCCGTCGTTATTTATTTTGAGCGGGGTGGCTCGAGGTAGATAATATGGACCAGCTTTTGGATGGGGTCACGCATTGCAACTGAGTTATGTTAAGGTATGAACCTTGCAATTAGAATCTTGTGATGGTTCTTCGGTGTGTGATAGATTTTCAGCATTTCTTTGTGGCGGTACTTGTTAATCTGGTGGGCCAGTTCTCTGATTTGAGTCATTTTCCTTGACTGAATATATTTGAATTGTTGCGTAATGGCACACGGATGGCACAGTTTGTGGCTCTGAGTTATATTGGTATGGCATGTCAGTGGGATAGTTGTGTTTAGTACTATAAGATCATTGGACCCAGAATGGGTATTGTCAGGTTTGATTATAGTATATTTGGGAAGATGACACTGAAAGTCGGCTAAGAAAGGGATTATGGTTCTGGTTGGGGCGAGAGAGCTCCATGACGTGCTGATCTGATAAGGGATTACGAGATTCTGCATGTTTCTTTTATTATCAACAATGTATGAAGTTTTTGGGGTGATGTTTGATTCGATATGGGGTTTAATACTAGTACTTGGTTGGTTTTGGAGTAGTTACTGTGATCAGGAATGGTACCACGAGCATGCGAGTTGTGTAAAATATTAGTTGATTATATTCGTGGTTATAGTTATGGCTCGATGCAGCTCGTTCAGACTTATACAGTGTGTAGATGTGAGATTCAGGTCTTGAACAAAATTCTGGATGTTAGAAATTTGGCTCCAAGGTTTTTGGGCTAAGGTTGAATTAATGATTTTCAGTTATGTTATGTGGTCGGTCCTATATAGAATAGTGTGGTGTGAGATCAACCCCGGGTACGTGCATGATAAGATGGGATAGTGATTTGATGGCCTGGAAACAACTCCTGGCACGTTCGAGGACGAACGTATGTTTAAGTGGGGGAGAATGTAACGGCTCGCCCGGTCATTTTGAGTATTACAACCTCGTTCCCCTATTTTTGCTTCTTTATGTGTTGTTTAGCAATATTGTGTTGTATCGGGTTGGTTGGTTCGGGTCTAGAGTGGTTTCGGAGTGGAATGAGATAGTCTCTAAAGTAGAAGCTTAAGATGGAAAAGTCAACCGGATGTTGACCTATCTGTAAACGATCTTGGAATTTAATTCTGGTGGTTCCATTAGCTTCGTTAGGTGATTTTGAACTTAGGAGTATGCCCGGAATGTGATTTGGAGGTCCGTAGTAAAATTAGGCTTGAATTGGCGAAAGTTTAAAATTTGGTGATTTTGGTCGGCAGTGAAAATTTTGATATCGGGTCGGAATGGAATTCCGGAAGTTGGAGTAGGTTTGTAGTGTTATTTGTGATGTGTGTGCAAAATTTGAGGTCATTCGGATGTGGTTTGGTTGGTTTCGACATCTGTTGTCGAATTTGGAAGTTTAGAAGCTCTTAGGCTTGAATCCGAGGGTAATTTGGTGATTTGATGTTGTTTGACGTGATTCGAGAGCTCTATTGAGTTTGCATGGTATTTTAGGACATGATTGTACCTTTGGTTGAGGTTTCGGAAGCCTCGGGTGTGTTTCGGGGTGAGTTTTGAGCGAGTCCGGGCATTTTCGGAACTCAGGTATGGTTCTGGTGCTTTGCATTTCGCGGATCTCAGCAGAATTCTGCGGACCTCAGCAGAATTTCGCGAACCGCATAATTTTGTCGCGGCCCACTCCGGGGAAAAGTTCTGCAGATCCGCTGGTCCGACTTCGGAAGCCTATATCTTTTGATCTACAAGGAATTTGAGATATGTCAAAAACAAAAGTTGTAGCCCTTTGTGTCTAATTTCCAGAAAGGTAAAGAAGTCATAATTTGGACATCTGTAGAGAACGTTATGGCCAAAACACTAAAACCTAGCAGTGCAGCCACCAAATAGTGCGGCCGCATCATTTTTTTATTTTTTCGTGACCGCAGGACCTGGGAGGCGCGGCTGCGCTTGGAATTTCGCGGACCGCATAGTGGGAGTTCAGAGGGTGCAATATATAAATGGGGTTTAGGGCATTATTTCACATTTTAGACCTAGGGAGCTCGGTTTGTGGCGATGTTTCGTGGGTTTTTCAACAAATTCATTGGGGTAAGTGATTCTAACTCGAATTTGGTTAATATACATGAATATATCAATGATTTCATCATCTCATTAGTACTTTGAGGTGGAAATTTGGGGAAAATTGTAGAAACGTCATAAAATGAATTTTTGGGATTTGAATGTCGATTCGAAGTCGGATTTGAGTGAAACTAATATGGTTGGACTCGTGAGTGAATGGGTGTTCGTAATTTGTGACTTTTACCCGATTCTGAGTCGTGGGCCCTGGGTCCGGGTTTTAGCCTATTTCGGGTTTTGGCCTAATTTTGTAGTTTTTCTTGTGGAATTCATTCTATTAGCGTATATTGATGGTATTGTACTGATTGTGAATAGATTCAGAGCATTTGGAGGCCGAGTCGAGAGGCAAGAGCATCGCGGAGTAGGGACTTGATCGGTTTGAGGTAAGTAACGATTATAAATATAGTCCTGAGGGTATGAAACCCCGGATTTCGTATCATTCTACTATTTTGAGGTGACGCGAATGCTAGGTGGCGGGCGTGTGGGCGTGCACTATTGGGGATTGTGACTTGGTCCATCCCGTAGCAACTGTAAAGTTGCATATTTTGTTGAAACTATATGATACTTATATATTTTAGAAGGAGTTTCTGTAAATTGGGCTGAATGCCATGTTTTGGGCCTTGTGCCAGTGTTGTTTGGACCCTTAGGGGCCTTTTCTTACTATCCTCTCACTGTTTTCGATTGAAAATCTATACTCAGTCATGGTTATACTTGTTTACTGCATAGCTCAGTTTTATTACTCTATTTTGATGCATATAAATGTTGTTTTGGGCTGAATACCCTGTTTTTACTTAAATGCCCTAGTGGCTCGAGAGGTTTATGACTGAGTAAGGCCGAGGGCCTGATTTGTGAGGATATTTATGGGATCGAGCTGCATGCTGCAACATGTTTGATATAGGCCGAGGGCCTTATTGATTTATGCCATGATTTGGCTTGATATAGCGCTTGGGCTGAAGGAGCCCCTCCAGAGTCTGTACACACCCCAGTGAGCGCAGGTACCTATTGAGTGCGAGTGCCGAGTGCTGAGTGACTGGGAAGCATGAGTGATGTGAGGTATGCCCGAGGGGATGTTTATGAGTGATTGTAAGGTATGCCCGAGGGGCTGTTTACGAGTGATTGTAAGGTATACCCGAGGTGCTGTATACGCGTGATTGTGAGGTATGCCCGAGGGGCTGTTTATGATTTCATCATTTTTGCTCACCTTTGCATTGAGCCTATGTTTAAAAACTTTTGAAAAATATCTTTAAATGATTTTACTGGAACTGGGTTTAAACGAGATGATTTGATCCAAACACTGGTTTTTTTTGCATGTTGTATTTTATTGAGATTTCATGATATGAACATTATGTGCTTTATTGCTCATCACTACTGCTCAGTCTTTATTTAGTGTTGTTACTTACTGAGTTGGCGTGCTCACATTACTCCCTGCACCTTGTGTGCAGATCCAAGTGTAGCTGGACACGATAGTGGCGGTTGACTATTCTGGTTGCAGATTTTCTCGGGGATAGCAAGGTGGCTGCCTGGCGATCGCAACTCTGCTCTTCTCCCTCTTATCTTCCTTTAGTTATATTTAGCTATTTTCCATACTATGTTAGTCTTGATATTTTCATACAAATTGTAGTAGATGCTCATGACCAGTGACACCCCGATGTCGGGCCTTTCTTTCCGCACTTTATTTTGATTTGAACTCCTTTACGAAGGGTTTTATGTTAGATAGCCTTGAAATTATCTTTGAAATACAAATATCGGTTTGTTTTGGAAATGAGTCGGCTTGCCTAGTTCCACGATAGGCGCCATCACGACAGGGTTAGTTTGGGTCGTGACAGATTGATATCAGAGCTTAGGTTACATAGGTCTCACGAGTCATGAGCGGGTTAGTAGAGTCTTGCGGATCGGTACAGAGACGTCCGTACTTATCTTCGAGAGGCTGCAAAACCCTTAGTATAATTTCACTTTCTTGTATTCTATCATGCAGAATTGATTCAGCTTGAAACATAACTCTTTGAATTCCTTCCACGCATTTCGTATGCGCATATGAGCGCTCGATATCAGTTGTGCATCGCCGGCTTATGATTCTATGAACGAGGTTCCAGATGTGTATTAGGTATTTTGGTAATGGTCCAGTTTAGAGGACTTGAGGCCAGGTTTAGACCGCAACTTTGGCTCGGTAGCTTCAGTTGTAACCTGTACATTTGGACTCATATGTCCGGTAATGCCCCTACGAGTGGAATTTGTGGCTCGATGAGTGGTGGAATGGCTTTGTGATGAGTATGATATAGCTGTGGGATGTGTTAAGACAATTTGAATGTGACGAGAAGTGTTTCCTTGAAATGTAAAGGAAGGCCATTGGGTGCTTGATTTTCGTTTTGATGTAACGTGCGGTCTCGAGTGTGAATGTTTTGAAGGATCTTTCACATTATTAAATTTTGGGACAAATTAAATTCCCATGTCTTATCAATGAGTTTGGACTCAAGAAGAGTAAGTGATTGTGTAGTACTTGTATTTGCGAATGGGTATTTCTGATGTTGATGGCTCGAGAAAGATGATCTTCGAAGAGACTTAGAGTCGGTAACATTTTATTGGTTCAGGTGCGACAGAGATGCATTTCCATTTGATGCAGCAGTTGGGTAGCAAAGTATGAGAGAAGACATGACGCGAAGTGTTTCGCGGTGGTTGAAGTACTAGCAGGTCAAGTAGGAGAAGTAGAGGTTGAGAAGTTTCTTAAAGGAGATGATTTAACCGAAGTAAGAGTGGCAGATTGGCATATGAATTCAATGGTAGTGTAGTCGTGCACCTTGAGAAAGTGTAGAATGGTTTGGAATCGTGATAGAATGTGATTGGGCCTGCAGACTTTATTTGGAGTGATGGTAACTATACGAAGAAATATTGAATATGGCAGAAAGGAGTTTGTTTGAAACGAAGAGGGATGTGAAGATCTGATTATCGTTTCAGGCGCATATTTACTTTGGGACTACGGAACGGTATTCCGGGTGATCCCCCTGCAGATTTACATTGGGACTACGAAACGGTATTTCGGGAGATTCCCCTGCATATTTATGTTTGGGACTACGAGACGGTGTCTCGGGAGATCCCCTGTTGTGTTTCTGTGTAATGAGTTGTTACCTTCCATGATTTCATTGTTGTTAAATTGCAGCCTTTATTTTATTGCGATATTACACTCTATGTTTTTTATTATATATTTTCCAGTAGGGCCCTGACCTGACCTCGTCACTACTCGACCGAGGTTAGGCTTGGCACTTACTGGGTACCGATTGTGGTGTAATCATGCTACTCTCTGCATATGTTTCTCATGTGCAGATCCAGGTGCACCTTATCAGCCGCACTATCGGTCAGTCGGGATAGCTTTAGAGACTTCAAGGTATATCTGCCGCGTCCGCAGACCTCTGAGTCCCCTTCTACTCTTTCTCATGTCCATTATCTTCTGTATTTTTCCTTGTTAGACTCTGATGTATAGAGATACTAGATTTTTCCTTCTGAAGTTTTTGATTCACGATGTTCCGGGTTTTGGGATTTGTTGTGTATTTTTGAATAGTTAGTTAAATTTATATTTTTATTTCATTATTCCGTAAAATATTAGGCTTACCTAGTTGTAGAGACTAGGTGCCATCACGGCGTCACACGGGGGGAAATTGGGTCGTGACAGTGCTGCCATAGCATCCGGGGCAGCATCCGAAACCCAGAAATCTGGGCCTATAGATACAATTTCGGGGTTCATTTCCCCCACTTCATTTGGACGAATTTTGGAGCTCTTCTCAACTCTGTCAAGACCACCAACTCCTCTCTTCTTCAAGGTAAGCAATCCCCATTATCTTGATGTGAAACTCCATTATTTCAATACTAGTATTGATGAAATCTACACATAAAATACTTAGATCTTCAAAAAAATTTCTCAAGAACTCAAAGGAGGGTTTTGCAAGATTTCTTCCAAAAAGGTAATCCTACACCCTTAGACTTACCGGTATGGATATATTATGGGAATGTGAGAATGAATTTAAGTATTAGAACTTATGGTATGGTGATTGGAGGCCATATGTTCCCAATTTAAATACATAACTATTGTAGAGATTGAAAAGTGATTATTTGATGGAATTTTGTTGGGTGGGTGTGGATGGATGGTCATGCATGTGATGTTGGAAGTTATGAATTGTTTAAGAATGATGGTAGGATAAATAGTTGGTAAATGGTAGTATTTGGATGAACTAATTCTATGATTAAGATATGTAGAGATTCATGTCTACTAGGTGTTTGATAAAATGCCTAACTGACCAAAAATCTGGAAACTTGTTTACTAATATTGGTGCAGTTATTTTGCATTGTTATAGATTGAAATTTGTTTAGTGTGGTGGACCATCGTAGTATTATTAAGGGGCGAATTTCAGATTTGAGTCGTCCGAAGGTGGCTTCACTCACGAAGATCATTTAAAGCATTGACTTAGTTTCGTCGAAGTAAGTGTCTTGCTTAATCTAGAGTGCGGGTATTACCCCTTAGGCATCGAGTCTTATGTGTCATTTGTGAAATGTGAAAAGTCGTGTACGTGAGGTGACGAGTACGTACTCGGGCTTATATGTGAAAAATATATTTAGTTAAAGTCTTAGGCATATTGTGTACTAAATTGAATATTTGTTGGCATATATTTAATCATCTATTTGTCGTGCCTAAATTCTTGTTGTTGAATCTGATGTTATATGACAATTGATGTGATTGTTACTTGAATATTTATGTAATTCCGTGAATTTGTCGGTTTGATAATTATTGGAATTTAATTTCATTATGGATTTTTTCTCTGTAAATAATTAATTAAATGAGCTTAAGAAGAGGTGTTTATATAATTATTGAGAATTTGGATTAATGAAGGCTTTGCTTTATGCTGAGTAATTTCTATCTCTACTGATTGTTTTTGGGATGTTATACACATTGTGTGAGGCCTTCGGCTATTTGTTATGAAATTAATCGATTTGGTTGTATCTTTGAAATTTTGGTTGTGGCCATTGGGCAAATTGTAATATGAATTGATTTTTATTCTGATGTCATGATAATTTTTCGTGTAAATTATTGTGTTGTGTGAGTTATTATTTTTGGGGAGATAAGGGTGGCCTTTCACCAATATGTGGGTATAAGGGTGGCATTTCATTGTTGTTGTGTTTGTTGGAATATTGTCTGGGCGTAGCGATAATGGTGGCTATCAGAGCGATAAGGGTGGCAATAGGAGCGATAAGGGTAGCTATTGATATTGTCTGGGCGGAGCGATAAGGGTGACTATATGAGAGATACGAGTGGCTATAGGAGAGATAAGGGTGGCTATTGTCAGGGACGATATGTGATGATGTGGAGTTGTGGTGTTGGTATTTTCATGTGATATTGTGATTTTTTTATGTTTATTTTTATACCTTGTGCAATTTTTCTTGTTGTTGGTAAATTGATAATAATATGATTTATGTTGAAATTGGGAGCCTGTGGCTATTTTCCGGCGGATTACAAAATGAAATGTGGGCACGAGGTGTCATGAGTAAATAATGAAGATATTGGCACGTGAATTGTCCGTGCAGTTGTGATATGAAATGCGGGCACGTGGTGCTGTGATTAAATGATAATAATATTGGCACGTGAACTGTCCGTGCAGCTGTGATATGAAAAGTGGGCACGAAGTTCCGGAAAAATATGATGATTTAATTATGGCACGAAGTGACGTAAAAATATGAAAATGGGTTGAGACCCGTATTTACGAAAAATATGAAATTGGGCTGAGACCCGTACATTTTATGACTATGAAATGAGGTGTCACATGGTGACTTTTTTATTTGAAGGAATTATATTCAAAATATTTATTTGGAAGGATTTTTATTTAGAAAGTATTATATGAATGAATTGTATTTGAAAGAAATTTATTTGAGAAAATTATATTTGAAGAGATTTATTGAAAGAAATATATTTGAAAGATAATTATTTGAGAAAACTATATTTGAAAGAGAGTTATTTGGAAGAATTATATGTAAAAGATATTTATCTGAAAAACTTAAATTAATTGGGTATACATGTATTTATTAATTGTTGAGCGATATTTATGTTATTCTTGTTGTCTTGCTGTGCATATCACTGGTTGTTTCATCTTGCCCTTATCGTTATCTGTTTCCTATTATTTTGTATATTATATTGCACATGCTATTAGACTAGTGGGTGTCTTGAGTGTACCTCGTCTCTACTCCATTGAGGTTAGTCTTGATACTTACTGGGTACCGACCGTGGTGTACTCATACTATACTTCCGCACATTTTTGTGCAGAGCCAGGTGTTGGAGATATCGGACTTGAGCAGAGTTAAAGCGGGATCGTAAGGATTCAAGGTAGAGATGCTTGGTCGTCGCAGTCCCTTGGAGTCTTTTTATTTTATTGTACTGTTAATTTTTAATCAAACAGTATTGTATATTCTGTCCTCGTGATCATTCTATGTATTCAGTTAGAGTTCGTGAGTCAGTACTGCCAGTCTAGGGAGGTTGTATATTCATATTTGTTCCGCTGTTTAGTTTTTGATTACTTATTGAATTTTAAAAAACAATGGCTTCAAAATGTAATTGAAATCGGCTTACCTAGTTTTAGAGACTAGGTGTCATCATGACGCCTGTGGTGGGATTTTGGGTCGTGACATGTTGGTATCAGAGCTCTAGGTGCACCTGCGGAGGGGAGACTGTAGGTGCGGGATAGCACGTGCGGAGAGGCAAGCGCAGAAGCAAAAAAATGGAGGAGTGTCAGGGGTCGCAGGTGCGAGGTGAATTCCGCATCTGCGATGCTCGTAGATGTGTTAGGGTCATCGCATGTGCGCAAGGTCTGCAGAAGCAGAAGGGATTTCCGCAGGCACGCACGAACAGGTACGGCCCTTTTCATCACAGGTGTGGAGGCAGAGGAGGTAAGTGATTTGCGCAGATCCGCACATTTTTGCAGCACAAGCGCACCGACAGGTGCGAGCCCAGGCTTCGCATGTGCAGAAATACCTGGGCAGTGGTTTAAACCAAAGGGCTTCGCGATTTTTTGTCATTTTGGACTTGGCAAACTCGGTTTAGGGCGATTTTTGAGAGCACTTTTGAGAGATTTCCTTGAGTAAGTCCCTTGTGCTTATTTTGATCAATAATCTTACTTCCCCATGTATTTTCCCACCTAGTTAGTGTGTATTTAAGGTGAAAATTGGGAATTGGAGGCTAGGGATTTGGAAGTTTGATTTGTGGATTTGGAGGACCATTTGGTGTCGGATTTTAGTAATTTTGATATGGTTAGACTCGTGAGTGAACGGGCTTTCATATTTTATGACGTTTACCAGATTTCGAGGCATGGGCCCCACGGGTAATTTTTGATTTAATTTCAGAATTTTCGTTAAAGTGTTGATTTCATTATTTAGATGAGTCTATTGTTGTTGTATTTATGATATGTAATTGCTTTTGGCTAGATTTGGGCCATTCGGAGCCAGATATTCATGGGAAAGGCATTGTGACCGATTGATTGAGTTTGGTTCGAGGTAAGTGGCTTGCCTAACTTTGTGTGGGGGAAATCCCCTTAAGATTTGGAACTATTGTGATATGTGAGTATCGTGTACGTGAGGTGACGAGTACGTACACGTGCTAGTTGTGGAAAAACCCGATTTTCTTACTGAACAGCAACCTGGTTTCCTTTTATTTTGAGTTATACCATTTTTATGAGTATTAATCTATTTTCATTCTTAATTGAATTATTCCCATTTGCATAGCTATCCTGTTTAGTCTAATACAACATGTCTACGTGTCTTAATTGCCTATGTGAACCCTGTGCAGCATGCTTAGTGAATTTCATGTTTCTTCCTTGACTGGTACTTAGTCTAAATCGTAAGATTTCGTGATGTAGTTGCATTTCTATTGTTTGCGCTGCATATTTACTTTGGGACTACGGAACGGTATTCCGGGAGATCCCCTAGTACTGCATATTTACTTTGGGACTACGAAACAGTATTCCACGAGATCCCCCTATCTTGCATATTTACTTTGGGACTATGGAACGGTATTCCAGGATATCCCCCTGCACATTTACTTTGGGACTATGGAACGATACTCCGGGAGATCCCCCTGCACATTTACGTTTGGGACTACGAGACGGTATCTCGGGAGATCCCGTGCTATGTTTCTGTGTACTGAGTTGTTACCTTCCATGATTTCATTGTTGTTAAATTTCAGCCTTTATTTTATTGCGGTATTACACTCTATATTATTTTATTATATATTTACCGGTAGGGCTCTGACCTGACCTCGTCACTACTCAATCGATGTTAGGCTTGGCACTTACTGAGTACGGATTGTGGTGTACTTATTCTACTCTCTGCACATGTTTTTCGTGTGCAGATCCAGGTGCACCTTATCAACCACACTATCGGTGAGCTGGGACAGCTTTGGAGACTTCAAGGTATATCTGCCGCGTTCGCAGACCTCATAGTCCCCTTCTACTCTTTCTCATGTCCATTATCTTATGTATTTTTCCTTGTTAGACTCTAATGTATAGAGACACTAGATTTTTCCTTCTGTAGTTTTTGATTCACGATGTTCGGGGTTTTGGAATTTGTTGTATATTTTTGAATAGTTGGTTAAATTTATATTTTCATTTCATTATTCCGCAAAATATTAGGCTTACCTAGTTGTAGAGACTAGGTGCCGTCACGGCGTCACACGGGGGGAAATTGGGTCATGACAGTGCTGCCAAAGCATCCGGGGCAGCATCCGAAACCAAGAAATCTGGGCCTATAGATACAATTTCGGGGTTCATTTTCCCCACTTCATTTGGACGAATCTTCTCAACTCTGTCAAGACCACCAACTCCTCTCTTCTTCAAGGTAAGCAATCTCCATTAACTTGGTATGAAATTCCATTATTTCGATACTAGTATTGATGAAATCTACAAATAAAATACTTAGATCTTCAAAATTTTCTTCAAGAACTCAAAGGAGGGTTTTGCAAGATTTCTTTCAAAAAGGTAATCCTACACCCTTAGACTTACCAGTATGGATATATTATGGGAATATGAGAATGAATTTAAGTATTAGAACTTATGGTATGGTGATTGGAGGCCATATGTTCCCAATTTAAATACATAACCATTGTAGAGATTGAAAAGTAATTATTTGATGGAATTTTGTTGGGTGTGTGTGGATGGATGGACATGTATATGATGTTGGAAGTTATGAATTATTTAAGAATGATGGTGGGATAAATTATTGGTAAATGGTAGTGGTTGGATGAACTAATTCTATGGTTAAGATATGTAGAGATTCATGCCTACAAGGTGTTTGATAAAATGGCTAAATGACCAAAAATCTGAAAACTTGTTTACTAATATTGGTGCAATTGTTTTGCATTGTTGTGGATTGAAATTTGTTTAGTGTGGTGGACCATCGTAGTATTATTAAGGGGCGAATTTCAGATTTGAGTTGTTCGAAGGTGGCTTCACTCAGGAAGATCATTTAAAGCATTGACTTAGTTTCGTCGAGGTAAGTGTCTTGCTTAACCTCGAGTGGGGGTATTACCCCTTAGGCATCGAGTCTTATGTGCCATTTGTAAAATGTGAAAAGTCGTGTACACGAGGTGACGAGTAACGTACTCGGGCTTATATATGTAAAATATATTGAGTTAAAGTCTTAGGCATATTGTGTATTAAATTAGATATTTATTGGCATATATTTAATCATCTATTTTTCGTGCCTAAATCCTTGTTGTTGAATCTGTTGTTATATGACAATTTGATGTGATTGTTACTTGATTATTTATGTAATTCCGTGAATTTGTTGATTTGATAATTATTGAAATTTAATTTCATTATGAATTTTTCCTCTGCAAATAATTAATTAAATGAGCTTAAGAAGAGGTGTTTATATAATTATTGAGAATTTGGATTAATGAACGCTTTGCTTTATGCTGAATAATTTCTATCTCTGTTGATTGTTTTTGGGGTGTTATACACATTGATTTGGTTGAATCTTTAGAATTTTGGTTGTGGCCATTGGACAAATTGTGATATGAATTGATTTTTGTTATGTTGCCGTGATAATTTCCCGTTTAAATTATTGTGTTGTGTGAGTTATTATTTTTGGAAAGATAAGGGTGGCATACCATTGATATTATGTGGGTATAAGGGTGGCATTTTACTGTTATTGTGTTTGTTGGAATATTGTCTGGGCGGAGCGATAATGGTGACTATCGGAGCGATAAGGGTGGCAATATGAGCGATAAGGGTGGCTATTTGATATTTTCTGGGCGGAGCGATAAGGGTGGCTATAAGAGAGATACGGGTGGCTATAGGAGAGATAAGGGTGGCTATTGTCAGGGACGATATGTGATGATGTGGAGTTATGGTGTTGGTGATTTTCACGTGATGTTGTGATTTTTTTGTGTTTATTTTTATACATTGTGCAATTTGTCTTGTTGTTGGTAAATTGATAATAATCTGATTTATGTTGAAATTGGGAGCATGTGTCTATTGCCAGGCAGATTATAAAATAAAATGTGGGCACGAGGTGTCGTGAGTAAATAATGAAGATATTGACACGTGAATTATCCGTGCAGTTGTGATATGAAATACGGGCACGAGGTGTTGTGATTAAATAATAATAATATTGGCACGTGAACTGTCCATGCAGCTATGATATGAAAAGTTGGCACGAGGTGGCGGGGAAATATGATGATTTAATTATGGGCACGAAGTGCCTTGAAAATATAAAAATGGGCTGAGACCCGTGTTTACAAAAAATATGAAATTGGGCTGAGACCCGTATATTTTATGATTATGAAATGAGGTATCACATGGTGACTTTTTAATTTGAAGGAATTATATTCAGAATATTTATTTGAAATGATTTTTTTTAGAAAGTATTATATGAAAGAATTGTATTTGAAAGATATTTATTTGAGGAAATTATATTTGAAGAGATTTATTGAAAGAATTATATTTGAAGATAATTATTTGAGAAAACTATATTTGAAAGAGAGTTATTTGGAAGAATTATATGTAAAAGATATTTATTTGAAAAACTTGAATTAATTGGGTGTACATGTATTTATTAATTGTTGAGCGATATTTATGGTATTTTTGTTGTCTTGCTGTGCATATCACTGGTTGTTTCATCTTTTCCTTATCGTTATTTGTTTCCTATTATTTTGTATATGATATTGCACAGGCTATTAAACTAGTGAGTGTCTTGACTGTATCTCGTCTCTACTCCATTGAGGTTAGTCTTAATACTTACTGGGTACCGAGCGTGGTGTACTCATACTACACTTCTGCACATTTTTGTGCAGAGCCAGGTATTGGAGATATCGGATTTGTGCAGAGTTAAAGCGGGATCGTATGGATTCAAGGTAGAGCTGTTTGGTCATCGCAGTCCCTTGAAATCTTTTTATTTTATTGTACTGTTAATTTTTAATCAAACATTATTGTATATTCGGTCCCCGTGATCATTCTATGTATTTAGTTAGAGTTTATGAGTTAGTACTACCACTCTTGAGAGGTTGTATATTCATATTTGTTCCGCTGTTAGTTTTGATTACTTATTGAATTTAAGAAAACAAATGGCTTCAAAATGTAATTGAAATCGACTTCATGCCATCACGACGCCTGTGGTGGGATTTTGGGTCGTGACAATTTTCTTTAAGTGTTATAATTTACTTTTATAAGAATTTTGAAATACTAATTTAATTTAAAATAATATAGGGTCATTACCAAGGTAATGTGGAGGAATTCATTCGTAGTCATCCATCTGGTGAATCGGGCGAGCCAAGCCAACCTTCGGACGAGGATGCTAAAAGAATATGGTTGGAATCTGTTGGTGGTCCAAAATGGGGGAAGGTATACGTGCTTCCTACTAAAAAATTCTATCGCTATATGTGTGGAATGCAAGGAATAGGGACCTCCTCGCAAAGCGATCAACTTAATAGGGAGAGCCTCTTGGCTATGCGGGAGACAGTGACAAAGCTCACATCCGAGCTAGAAGCGGCCAAGGAAAGATAAAGGCTTAGAGATGCTTAATTCCTTGGCATGCAAGCTCAGATCAGAACTCTCCTATCTAGTGGAGCTTTTCCGTTGCCCCGGTCTCATGAGTCATCGCCAGATGGTCGACCTCCACGTGATCGTTCCTTCCGTCCTGCTCGTGATTGTTCCTCCTGTCCTACTCGTGATCGTTCCTCCCGTCCTCCCCGTGATTGTTCTTCCCGTCCTCCACAAGATTGTTCTCTATACCGTCTTCTAGATGAAAGTTCATCAGACAATGATGATGATGTTGTAGAAAACACCTCTTGACCAATACTTTTATATACTTTGAACTAGACAAATAGAACCAGTTTTGAATTAGATTGAATAATTTTGAACTTGTTGTAATTAGTTTTAACTTGGTTTTGGATTGTTATGTTCAATTGAACTTTAATTTGTTAGTTTTAAAGTATTTATTGGATGTTTGGTTGTTGTGTTATTGTTGTTGTTGTTGTTGTTGTTGGATATGTGGATGGATTTGGGGTGAATTAGAGGTTTTATGAGGTGAATTGGGGGTATTGGTATGCTGGAAGGTGGTGTAGCTACCAAAATAGGTATTTTATGCTAAAATTAAACTTAGAAAATCGACCAACTTTGGTCGGTAAATAATTAAAAAAAAATTAATTGTATATTACCAACCAATGTTGGTCGGTTAATGAACAATGAATTTCCAGAATTCAACATTACCGACCAACTTTGGTCGATATTTTTCATGCACTGTTGAGATTACCGACCAAAGTTGGTCGGTTATTTTTAATTTTAATTATTTAAAAAATATATATTTTTCCAATACCGACCAAAGTTGGTCGTTTTTTTTTAATTTTAATAATTTATAAAAAACATATTTTCATTTACACACCAAAGTTGGTCGGTAATAAAAATTAATAAATTTAATACACCGACCAACTTTGGTTGGTAAAATTAAATTAATAAAATATGTTTCCAACCAGTTTTGGTCGGTAAACTATTTACAGTGTCAGATGATCGTTTAACGTATACCGACCAATGTTGGTCGGTAATGTCGGACCAACTTTGGTCGGTATGCCTTTTCGACCTTCAAAATACCGTCCACACATAAATGGTCGCGTTTTGGTCGGTAATTGGCCATAACCGACCAACATTGGTTGATTTTTTTGATCGGTGTTTAGCGGATTTCTAGTGGTGATTTTATATTTACAAGGTTATTCTATACATAGATTCATGTTTATCTTTTACCCTTAACTATATAATATTGTCATCCTTAATTAAACTCTGCTGCTCCCGATCGATTTCTAGCATGTCATGCTATTTGATTTAGCTCTTGCAAGGATACTAAGTAAGTAAAAATCCAAACAATTCCAATATTGGCTTGTATTTTCTTTAATAATTTTTCTCACAATCATAATTATATATTATATTTTTAAGAGATATCAATGTTGACAACACGATTTTTATCATGACAGGCAGTCGAAATGTCATAATAGAACATACTCCAAAAAAATATCTATAAAGAGATATTAGGTATGCTATATCATATCACATATTTGAACCTCAAAACATTAGAATAATTTATTAGAATATTTATATATACAATTATTTTGAGTTTAACTCCATATTGTGTATACAATTCATCATTTTCAACTAGCACTTTTTCGCTTTATATTAGTCGGTTTAAAAAGTTTGTATTGTTTGACAAGAGATAGATACTATATTATAAGTGGGAACCCCAAAGAGAAAAGTTGAAAGACCAAAATAACCGTTAGAATTTGAATGAAAATTTTATCCTTATAAAAAACAAAAAAAAATCATTCAATTAACTGTTAATTTCAGCTGCATTTGAATCGAATAATGTAGTGAATTGTTTCATCTTCCATTAACAGGTTTTTGGAGTAATTTTTCACTGTAGCCTTTTCACATTCTAAGCTTTATTTGCTTTGTCCTTTGAGTTTCCACCGATAATAACAACTATATATGTAGCATTTTCACACCATTATTGCACTGTATAAAAGTGCTCAACAAAAGTGTCATATCACTTTATTCTTTTTTCTTCTCCTTCTAAAAAGTTCTCTTTATCTTAAAAATCTGATTGTTGTGTGTTTTGCTCAACACCATCTTGATAGGTAATTTTTTAAAATTCTTTTGCTAGACCAATTCAATTTCTGTTGATTGCATTATGTTTGTGAGCCTCCCTGTTCTATTTGATTTTCAGCATAGGAGTAGATCCTACTTTACAATATATTAAAGGGCTTACGAAGTTAAGGCAAACACTGCCTTTTTTTCCTTTACACATACATTCTTAGGTCTGTTAATTTTCCAATTGGTTAATGCCTAGGTTATACGAAAGATTTTCTTAGTAACAACTTGATATATAAGATGGTGTATTGAGATGATTCATGTTAAATGAACAATATATATTTCTTTTTTTTACATAGAATACAAAAGAATGTAATTTCTGGATGCTTATTCTACATAACTTAAACACTAAAAGTAATATATATTGCTATAAGGTATTATGAGATATAAAAAAATATGAAAACCGTCAACCTGAATATTTGATACTATAACGACCCGGCCGGTCGTTTTGAGTATTACAGTCATGTTCCCCCATTTACCACTCATTTGTACTTTACAGTTGTTATGAGACTTGACGGGGTAATTAGTTCGGGTCCGGTGAGGTTTTGAAATAAATTGAGACACTATAAAAATTTAAGTTGAAAAGGTTGAGTGGATGTTGGCTTATGTGTAAACGACCGTGGAATAGAGTTTTGATGATTCCAATAGCTCTGTATGATGATTTTGGACTTAGGAGTTTGCCCGAAAAATTATTTGGAAGTTCGTAGTTAAATTAGGCTTGAAATGGCTAAAATAGAAATTTAAGTTTAGAAGTTTGACCGGGGAGTTGACTTTTTGATATCGGGGCCGGAATCCGATTCTGAAAATTAGAATATCGCCGTTATGTCATTTATGACTTGTATACAAAATTTGAGGTCAAACGGACTTGATTTGATAGGTTTCGGCGTCGAATATAGAAGTTAAAATTTTCAAGTTCCATCAGGCTTGAATTGGGGTGTGATTCGTGTTTTTAGCGTTATTTGATGTGATTTGAGGCTTCGACTGAGTTTGTATGATGTTTTGGGACTTGTTGGTGTATTTGGTTAAGGTCTTGGGGGCCTCGGGTGAGTTTCAGATGGTTAACAGATCGAAATTTGGACTTAGAACAAAGCTGAAAACTTTCTGTCATCTGATGCAATCGAACCTGCGGAATTTGGCTCGCAAGTGCGAGCTCGCAGAAGAAAGCGTGGGAGCGCAGAAGCGGAAAAGGGGGAGTGGAGCAATGGCCGCAGGTGCGGAGGAAAATTTTGCATCTGCGCGATCGCATATGCGGACGAAGGATCGCAGGTGCGCTTTGGACCGCAGAAGCGAGTCCACAAAAGCGTACTCCTTATCCGCAGAAGCGGGAGATTCACCGCAAAAGCAGAACCGCAAATGCGGTTAAAAATTTCGCATAAGCGGAACCTCTGGACAGTGTACAAAAACATAGGGTTCCGCGTTTTTGTCATTTTTGGACATTTTCAACACGATTTTGGGGTGATTTTCAGAGAGAATTCACGGAAAAACTTGAGGTAAGTCACTTGTGATCATTGTTAGTCAATAATATTAGAATATCATTGAGTATTTCGACTAGATTACATGTTATTTAGGTGAAATTAGAGGATTTGGGCCTAGGGATTTCAAAATAAGAATTTGAGATTTGGAGGTCGAGTTGATGTCAGAATTTGGTAAACTTGGTATGCTTGGACTCGTGGTTGAATGAGCGTTCATATTTTATAACTTTTGTCGGGTTCCGAGACGTGGGCCCCACGGATAATTTTTGCGTTTAATTTCGATTTTTGTTGAAAATCTATATTTTTATATAGAATTAATTCTTATAATTTGTGTTGACTTAATCGAATTAATTATGACTAGATTCGAGTCGATCGGAGTCGAAAAATCAAGGGAAAGACATTCTTATTGACTGATTGAGCTTGGCTTGAGGTAAGTGGCTTGTCAAACACTGTGGGGAGGGGGGGGGGGGGGAATCCCCTTAAATTTGATATTGTTGTAACATTTTGTGATATGTGAGTGCCGTGTATGCGAGTGTCACGACCCAAAATTTCAACCTGCCGTGATGGCGCCTATCTCGATACTAGGCAAGCTGATAATCTCAATAAACCAAAACTTTTCTTTAAGGTTAAAAATATAATATTTAAATATAATATAAAATTCCACAAATACTAATACGAACATTCCCCAAAACCTGGTGTCACTGAGTACATGAGCATCTAATATTAATATAAGTCTGGAAAATACGGTCCATAACAGTTTGAGAGCAAATACTGTAAATAAGGAGATAGGGAAGGAGATGCAAGGTCTGCGAAGCACAGCAGCTACCTCTAAATCTCCAAAAAATCAACTGTGCGAAAGAATCAGCACCTGCTATAACCGTGAACACCTGGATCTGCACGCGAAATGCAGGGT